>NC_136065.1:1860837435-1861362435 GCF_964261635.1 Lissotriton helveticus
CTTCTGCGCTCTAAAACAATTAAAATGCCCCCAGAGCCTCTCTCAGGGCTCTAACTACGATGTGGGCGATGAGCCTCGCTGGGCTCGTAGACAACTGCGGCGTGGAGCCTCGGGGGCTCGAGATCAGGAATGCCCGGAGCCTCTCAGGGCTCGAAGAATAGAATGGCCCCTCAGAGCCTCGTGGCTCTAAAAACGAATGCTGCCCACGTTGGAGCGGCCCGCTGCCAACCGGGGCCGCTCAGAGAACCAAGGTATGCTGCTTTGAAGCCCTCGTGGCTTCACTCCATCAAATGGCGCGAGATCGCGCTACCGGGGGGAGAGGGGGCGGACACCAACAATGTGTCCCGGCGCCCCTCCCTTCTGCCTCACTCACCGGCTATCTCAGGGCGGGCGGGGCTCCTCTCGTCCCGGGGCTCCTCTCTCCACTCGGGGAGCCTCGGGGACACGACCGGCCGCCTCGTTCGTCTCCCGCCTGGCCTTGTCTCCTCCACACGCCGCCTGACTTCCGCCGGGGCCGCCAATGGCAGCGCGGCCCTGGGGGTCAGGAGGCGGGACTTCCGGGTCGCTGCAGGCAGCGCGGCGGCCCGGCAGCTTCCAGTGCGCCCGGGCTGCGGCGGTGATGTCCTGGGCAATGCCGGGTGGCACCGGCTCGAAAATAAATACAGACCACGGGGCAATGCCGGGTGGCACCGGCCTTCAAAATAAAGGTAAAGCGAGGTAGGCACTCGCTATGCCAAAAAGCGGCAAAAAGCGCTCCACAGCGCTATAATAGAAATAAAGCGCACCCAGCGCTTGGGGGCTAAAGGAAAGCGCTCCTAGCGCTATTGATATCAGCAAAAGCGCTATTGAGCGCTGTGGCACCAGGAAAGCGCTCCTAGCGCTATAAATCAAATAAGAGCGCCTCCAGGCACTCTAAGTCAAAGCAAAAGCTCCAGCAGGGACTGGAGGCAGGCAGAGGGGCAGGGCAGGGCCAGAGCCAGCACACTGGGTCTCCAGGCAGGGAGACAAGCCAAGTGGCGGTCCTCCTGGCCCCAGCAGCAACAGCCCCCTCTGGCAAGGATCCACAAGTAGAACCATTTCTGTGGGGACACAGCCCCATATTTATACAGAGAAATCCTTTGTTAGGAGGTGCAGGGTGGGGGGAAACCAGTTGCAGCTGGCTTGGGAGTACCCTTGATGGCCCAACCACCCCTTTCATTCACTGGGGAGGCTAGGGTCATTAGACAAACCACAGGGGGGCGGAGCCAGCATTGTGTGGGGAAAAACCCAGCCCATCCAGGACACAGATCTACTCCTCCCACACATCACTCATGCTGATCTCTCACTCACCACCGGGCAGACCCATCCAGACTTCCTGGAGCCTGGCATGCCAGCCAGCTCCAGCCAATCACGCTCCACTATCCTCACTGCACACATACATCAATGTCCAGAAGTAGCACTTCCCTTCTAGACACATACAAGCCGCACATACCATTGCGCAGCATTCACTCTCACGAGTTCATACATACTAAACTCGAGCCTGCACTCCCCACACATCAGGAACTACCAGGGCACACACATTCCCCATGCATTCCTATGGGAGGGCAGGCCAGCCATACTACACGCACGCACTTTCACTCTGGGACACAGGGAAAAAGTGCGCCAAGACCCAAAAATCACTACACAGGGTCACAAATAAAGGCAAAAAGATTAGGGGTGAACCTGCCCTAAGGCCCAAGTCTAACACGACCCCCTTCCAGCCAAAACGCAGGGCAGACCGATCACCACCGTGATGGGCTTCCCTGCTTGGGGCGATAAAACAAGGACGCGGGCCCACAACGGCAGGGACACCCTCCTGTTTTACGCCACGGTGAACCCCTAGGGTTCCTTCTAAAACTACTGTAGGGACTAACTGGGGTACCCCATTGATACTCTCCAGCTGCCCTCGGCGAGGACCAGGCCCTAGGCCATCCAGGTACCACTGGATCCTGCCTACTCACAAAGTGGGGGGTAGTAACCCCTGGCACATAACAGCCACTCTCCACTCTTCCTGTCTGCAAGACAGGGCTAGACTGCCACTGGTTCTCCAGCCTAGGGTCTACAACCTCAGGCGGACCAGGAGTCTCAGGGAAGGCTCTCCTCCCCTTACCTCTTCTCCTAGGGTTCCTCCTCCTCCTGCGAGGGGTCCCCTCTAAACAACATTCTCCCAACCTAGGGTTTAACCCCTCAGGTGGTACCGGGGTCAGAGGTGGGCTCTCCCACCCTCTGCACCCCCTTCCAGAGTCCTGCTCCCTCCCAACCGGGGCGGTACTTCTGGAGAAAGAACTGGTCAGGACACTGATTACAGTAGTCCCACCCTTCAGGTCAGGCTGATCCTGAACCTGGCCATCCAACCTCTGGTCTAAAACCTTCGGTGGAACCAATGCCTGGCACTCCAGGACTTCTGGGGACTCACATCCGATCCCCAAATCACTCCTTTCACTGGACTTCTGTACTCTCCCTCCTGGAGCGGTACTGCCAGACTCTAGAACCATGGAAGCTCCGCTTACAGATGCTCCAGGTTCTCTACACACTAGGAGATCTCCCTCAAGTGAACTAACAGGCAAGTCTAGGTTCCTTTCCTGGTGTTCCCTAAAGAAACCATCCAGGCTCTGTGACAGGGCTTCGGGCATCTGGGGACTCTCGGTCACACACTCACTCCCGCTCCACTGAGACAGGCAGTCAGCCCCTACACCCTTCTCACTAACCAAGGACCTAGCTGGGCTACTCTCACCCTCCTCCACCACACTGGGCTGGAAGACACCTGACCCACTATTGTTGGAATCACTCACTAGTGACTCAAAAGAACCTTTCGCACTGTCCCAACGCTCTGCTTCCTCTGCGAGGTCCCAAGGACAAAAACATTTCAACTTCAGCAGGTGCTGGCGCAACTCCGGACAAACAACACTGAGCAACTTCTCTTTGAGGAACATATTAACTACTCCGTCCACATCATTGTCCGAGTTAGCCGTCAGCCAATCCCACATTGCATCAGAACAGTCATCCACAAAATACTGCCACTCCTGGTGAGGCAGTCTCCTAAGGTTCCTGAACCTCAACCTATTCTCCTCCTCTGGGGAAACAGGTACCATACTCGGGGAACTGGGAGTGGGACTGTCTACACAAATATTTAAAAAGCTGCCACCACTGGACTCCACCCTCCCTGGGGAATCCAGACAATTACAATTATGCGCAGGGAAGAGTCTATCCTCTAGGGCTGCTCTCTCACGGATGATGGCCCTTCTCTCCACCTCTATCCTCTCCTGCGCTAAGAGTCTCTCGATCTCTAGCTGCGCCATAGCCTGGGCATGCTCTAACATGAGCTTTTCCATCGCTAACTGATGCTCCCTCTCTTCCTTCCTATCTAACCAATCCTCTGGGGACAGGACAAGGGATGTGGCGCTGGTACTGACACTGGACTCAGCAAGGGACTCCCTACCTATGGGGTCCTCACTATCTGCTGACA
This sequence comes from Lissotriton helveticus, assembly GCF_964261635.1. Taxonomy (NCBI): domain Eukaryota; kingdom Metazoa; phylum Chordata; class Amphibia; order Caudata; family Salamandridae; genus Lissotriton; species Lissotriton helveticus. Next base: position 1,860,840,920 of record NC_136065.1, read on the forward strand.
TCCATCCACTGTCATCCTCATACAACTCACATTCTTCAGGGCTCTCCACAGACTCACCATCCTCATGACGTGCGGCCCGGGCCCTATCTCTCTCACTGTGCTCAAGATCCCACTGACCCTTTTGCCATTGGATCAGGCTGTCCCTAAGCTGGGACTGAGTATCCGACACACTCACCTCCATGCCTCCCTCTTCACAGAATCTGACCAGCTCTGACCTACTGTACCTAAAAAGACAACAGAGATCAAAAACAGGCTCCATTTTGGCGGACGTTCTCAAGAAGAGTTTGACACAGGGAACCTGGGGGTCTGAGTTTACACAGGAGTACACAATTAACACAATTCAGCAAGATTCCTATCTCAGAACTTGCACTCCACTGTCCAGCGTAACACACACTCATTCACACACAACCCTCCCCTCGGACTGGTAAGGCAGTTTCTACCACCCCTGATTTTCTCAACCTGACCACTAGCGACACAGGTACCAAACTCTGGGAGCAGGGCGGGGAACAAGGTACTGGACAAAATACAAATGACACCTTTCAGGAGAAGCAAAACTGAACTTCCCTAAAAAACAATAATCCCAAAAATGTGGTTATCTAAAATTGCAGAGTTTTGAAGTGTGGCCTGTCGCCACTGTGGTACAACGCAAACGCAAGTCCAATCCGCACCGCTAGCCACCAATGTTAGAAACGGGACCCTGGCCGGCCAAGACTCGCGTCGAGGTCAGTCAGGGATCACCATTTCTAAGGTCAGGGCTAGGGAGTCACACACCAAGATAACCCCCGCTCACCCTCTAGGTAACGTGGCGCGAGCAGCAAGGCTAATCTCAGAGGCGATGTGTAAAGCGTTTGCGCGCGCACCCCAGCGACAACAACCAAAGGCCCACCACAAAGGAAACTCCACACAAGGTTATATCAAAAATAGCCTTTGTATTATAATAATAAGAACACATTAGACAACACACACACTTTACAATGTGCCAACAGGCACGGGCAAGATTTACAAGGGATTATGTACAGGACAGGGCCACCTGGACCACTGTCAGGGGTATGCACTTGTTAGAAATAATACTGGTAGGTATAACACTTTAGCACATAAACATACAATGACTGTAACACAGAAATAGAAAATGTAGCATACAACCAGTAACTACTGGTAAAGGGAAAATACCTCCTACGCCACCCTAACCACTGTAGGGAAATCACGCAGGGAGCTAGGACCTATGGAAGGAAAACCTATCACCTACTACGCCACCCTAGTCTCTGTAGGGAGATCACGCAGGGAGCTAGGACCTATGGAAGGAAAACCTATCACCTACTACGCCACCCTAGTCTCTGTAGGGAAATCACGCAGGGAGCTAGGAAACCTATGGAAGGAAAACCTATCACCTCCTACGCCACCCTAGTCTCTGTAGGGAAATCACGCAGGGAGAAGGAAACCTAAAATAATCACCTAGGCAAGTAACATTTAGCAAAGGCAATCAAACATCAACATTCCTCTAAGCAGGTTACTTTTAGCAAAGGGGAATAAAAGAACAAGGCATTACCTAAGCAGGTCACCTTTAGCAAAGGTAATGACACCAACAATCCTCTAAGCAGGTCACTTTTAGCAAAGGGGATAAACACATAAAGAATTACCTAAGCAGGTCACTTTTAGCAAAGGTAATAATAAACAAGAATTGCACATGTAACATTAAAACACATTCAGAGGTGCAGGTTAGAACTTTTGCGCAAGAATCATATAGCAAAGAAATCACAATGCGCAGGGTGCATGTAGCACAACACTCAAAATGTCCCTCAGGCCAACTGGCCTCGAAAGGGGCGGAATGCCCTGAGTCTCAGTGTCAGGGAGGTCTGCGCAGGCAGCACAGACACAAAAGCCTAAACGTAGCAACTGTCCACTAAGTGCTGGACAGTTGTAAATATGCACTGGGCAAACGTTGGAGCCAGGAGGGCTCAAGAACAAGGAATGGCACCCAAGAGCCTCTCTGGGGCTCTAGAACAACTGTGGGCGCTGTGAGCCTTTCTGGCTCTAAATAAATCAACTGCCCCCTCGAGCTTCTCTGAGCTCGCAAAACAAAGTAGGCAATGTAGAGCTTCTGCGCTCTAAAACAATTAAAATGCCCCCAGAGCCTCTCTCAGGGCTCTAACTACGATGTGGGCGATGAGCCTCGCTGGGCTCGTAGACAACTGCGGCGTGGAGCCTCGGGGGCTCGAGATCAGGAATGCCCGGAGCCTCTCAGGGCTCGAAGAATAGAATGGCCCCTCAGAGCCTCGTGGCTCTAAAAACGAATGCTGCCCACGTTGGAGCGGCCCGCTGCCAACCGGGGCCGCTCAGAGAACCAAGGTATGCTGCTTTGAAGCCCTCGTGGCTTCACTCCATCAAATGGCGCGAGATCGCGCTACCGGGGGGAGAGGGGGCGGACACCAACAATGTGTCCCGGCGCCCCTCCCTTCTGCCTCACTCACCGGCTATCTCAGGGCGGGCGGGGCTCCTCTCGTCCCGGGGCTCCTCTCTCCACTCGGGGAGCCTCGGGGACACGACCGGCCGCCTCGTTCGTCTCCCGCCTGGCCTTGTCTCCTCCACACGCCGCCTGACTTCCGCCGGGGCCGCCAATGGCAGCGCGGCCCTGGGGGTCAGGAGGCGGGACTTCCGGGTCGCTGCAGGCAGCGCGGCGGCCCGGCAGCTTCCAGTGCGCCCGGGCTGCGGCGGTGATGTCCTGGGCAATGCCGGGTGGCACCGGCTCGAAAATAAATACAGACCACGGGGCAATGCCGGGTGGCACCGGCCTTCAAAATAAAGGTAAAGCGAGGTAGGCACTCGCTATGCCAAAAAGCGGCAAAAAGCGCTCCACAGCGCTATAATAGAAATAAAGCGCACCCAGCGCTTGGGGGCTAAAGGAAAGCGCTCCTAGCGCTATTGATATCAGCAAAAGCGCTATTGAGCGCTGTGGCACCAGGAAAGCGCTCCTAGCGCTATAAATCAAATAAGAGCGCCTCCAGGCACTCTAAGTCAAAGCAAAAGCTCCAGCAGGGACTGGAGGCAGGCAGAGGGGCAGGGCAGGGCCAGAGCCAGCACACTGGGTCTCCAGGCAGGGAGACAAGCCAAGTGGCGGTCCTCCTGGCCCCAGCAGCAACAGCCCCCTCTGGCAAGGATCCACAAGTAGAACCATTTCTGTGGGGACACAGCCCCATATTTATACAGAGAAATCCTTTGTTAGGAGGTGCAGGGTGGGGGGAAACCAGTTGCAGCTGGCTTGGGAGTACCCTTGATGGCCCAACCACCCCTTTCATTCACTGGGGAGGCTAGGGTCATTAGACAAACCACAGGGGGGCGGAGCCAGCATTGTGTGGGGAAAAACCCAGCCCATCCAGGACACAGATCTACTCCTCCCACACATCACTCATGCTGATCTCTCACTCACCACCGGGCAGACCCATCCAGACTTCCTGGAGCCTGGCATGCCAGCCAGCTCCAGCCAATCACGCTCCACTATCCTCACTGCACACATACATCAATGTCCAGAAGTAGCACTTCCCTTCTAGACACATACAAGCCGCACATACCATTGCGCAGCATTCACTCTCACGAGTTCATACATACTAAACTCGAGCCTGCACTCCCCACACATCAGGAACTACCAGGGCACACACATTCCCCATGCATTCCTATGGGAGGGCAGGCCAGCCATACTACACGCACGCACTTTCACTCTGGGACACAGGGAAAAAGTGCGCCAAGACCCAAAAATCACTACACAGGGTCACAAATAAAGGCAAAAAGATTAGGGGTGAACCTGCCCTAAGGCCCAAGTCTAACATTGACCATTCACATATTTTCACTACAAAGAAAAAGCAGAGTCATGATGACAAGCCCACATTTCAGTTCGTCGAGCCCACAACAAATTACCCGGCAAGGCCCAACATTTTCATCAGATATCGGTGGACCCCCAATAAAAACAGGCACCTCCTCCTCGTAAAGCAAGACATATGTAAAGAATCAGGGACAGGTGTGAGCAAGGTTAGGCAGGGTGTGTGTGCGATGAAAAGGTTTATGGCATGTTGTGCCTTGATGCTATCTCGCTCGGCCACTGGGAAAGAAACTGGCCAGGCAGGTTCGGCCTGGGGCAATCGTTTCAGCTTGCCCAGGTCACAGATAAGTCAATTAAGGTGTACGTGTCCTTTGGAATCGAATTTGGCTGTAGTTATAAGCCTATGTGAGGGCAACTCACAAAATGGCTGCTGTACACAAAATGGAAGCCAAGGGTTCAGGACGAAAATGACGATTTCGAGGTGAAATCGTTACTGGAATATGACGAAAATGCTTGTACATAGTGTACTAGCCATTCTCGGTCTTTTGATACCAAAATCGTCTTACTGCGGCAAAGTTTATTACACGAGTCCAGAATTTTCAGAACCACAAATGCTATATTTACATGTAAGCAGCGATACCTCTGAAACTGAACACAGGCAAACAGTAACAGACCTGGAAACCAAGAAAATAAATAGCCCTCCGAAAAACACATAAAGAGCCATGGCGGAATGAGACAGTACTTAGTCCATGCTGCCTGGGAGGAACAGAAGGGAAAAAGAAGGGATAAAGAGGGAGGGCTGAACACTAGCAGGCAAGAATATTTAAAGGACACTGAAACAAACAAATAAAAAGCAGGGGTATGGCTTTTAGTCCACAGGAGAAATTACAAAAGGTCTTGAATGCTCAACCTAAAATAGAGTGAGTTCTGTGGCGGGGACAAAGAAGCAAAACCAGGTGACAAGGAATGTTAGAAGATCGCGGCCCTCCAAGCCCTTCGGGACGCCATCAATGCAAATGTCACTTCTTTGAGAGCGTCCTTTGTCATCTTCCGCTCAATCTTCTAGGATCCTCACATGGGCCTGTAGGTCTGACAACGATCAGTGCACTTTGGTCATCTGGGGTTGTAGCATTGCCATCTCTTTCTTGCCCTCCACCACACATTCACATAGCTTCCTTTGATCGTCTCAGAGGAATCCTAATTCTGACATCAATATTTCCATCATTGACTCCATTGATAAGTGAGAGCTTCCAATGGCCGCTAGGACCTTGTTGAGTTTGTCATCTGTTGGCGACGGGTTGGTCTGTTTGGCGTCTGGGTTGGGAGTTTCTGGTATGGTGATCTGTTGCTTTGGTGGTTGAGATGGGGGAGGGGTAGTGGTGTGGCCTTCTGTTAACTCATTGTTCACACCAGGATAGGAGGAGCCATCACCGGAGGGTGAGGAGTGGACCAACTAGGCGACGCCCAGACCTTGACGAATATGTGACAATAGGACGACGTCCCTCTCTCACCCCGAGTTAAGAGTGAAAAATATGAAACTCAGGAATTTCCTGAAGTGTTATGACAACTGGCAAGTATAGTAATTTAAAAACTCCACACACTAAATATTTTGGGAGGCTGGATGAAGGGATCTATAGCCTGAGGAAGGCAATTGCGCCCTAGTGGGCACACAGATTTGGCTGAAACATGATGATGAAAGCAGAGAGATTGACAGGGATTTAACTTCCCTAAATATACCCCTAAAATGTTTTAATCCTGTCAGAAAGTGCCCAGGAATAAAAATTGTGAGGGTACCATCCCAGAGTTTTAACCTACTATTTTTCTGCAAAGTGGATCCCAAAAATATTGCGCTCCACCCTGCATGTTGGTCTGCATCAAGGTGTGTGAATATATGATGCTACAATGTAAACAATTGCAAAGCATGCTTTTCCAACGCAGCTTTTACATCGCGACTACCATTACATTGCATGATTTTACAACGCATGCCACTACAACACATTTTTAAAAACTACCATTACAACGCATTCTATTACAATGCATAATACTTTTAGGGCAGCAGTAGGGTAAGTGTTGGATAGTGTAGGGGTTAAAATAACTATTCCGACTCCAGTGATTGCAATGGTAGGGTATTTGTTAGATAGTGTAGGGGTAAAAATTACTATTCCCACTCCAGTGAGTGCAACAGTAGTGAAAGTGTTGGACAGTGTAGGGGTAAAAGTTACTATTCCCATCCATCCCAAAACCCATACCACCCTAAAACTAATACATCTCTATTACTTTCCTTATAATGCACTGTAATGGCATGTGTTGTAATGGTATGCATTGTAATGGCATGCATTGTAATGGCATGCGATGTAAAGGCAGTTGTGTTGTAACAGCTGCGTTGTAAAAGCAGTGCGGTATAATGACTGCGTTTTAATGGTTGTTTCCCGAAGCATGTCTCTATCTAGTGGGTGAGGGCAGTATTAAATACCCTTAGGGCTTTCCACTCTGTGACTTCTACGGAAGCAATACAAGTGAAACAAACAACATACTTTCTTTTCTTTTTGTGAGTATAAGGGAGAGGAGTGCAGACAGGGTCTTCTTGCCAGCCAAGAGCAAAGGCAGGGGGTCGTAGAGGATAAACCGAAGTCCCGGGATGATGGACTTTAACGTCACCAGGCGAGGCAGAGCTTGTGCTCGTAGGAGGGAGTAAGGGATTGCAGTCTGGGAGGTGTGCTAATTTGTGTGGTGTAGTCAGTCAGCAGGGGCCTGGGTTGACGTATGTGACAGCATCAGTGTATGGGACTGGTGATGCTCCGTTTCACAGTGTGGTGGGAGGCGGAGGTCGGGGATCCCACCAGGGAGTTCCTAGCGAGTCGGTAGAGATCTACCCTTACCTCGCTCCGACGGGCAGCCCTCACCTGGGTTGGCTGCTGCTGTATTAAGATATATTAGTCAATGGCATCCACAAGAGCTCAGTGTTGCTACATCACTGCCAGAAAATGGTGGAGAAGAGCCTTGGCAGGAAGCAAATAAGAGGGAGGTTCTTTTTTTTTTTTTTTGCCTCTGCCCACTGGTTGCTGTACGAAGTCGTGGCATATGACTTGTGCCTATGTCATCGGGAGTAGCTGAGCGGTGTGTGAGGGATGGTTGTTGGGTGTTTTAGTCCAGTTGGCAGGGTATGCCCAGACGTGGGTCCCTTGCTCACTTTGCCACTGGATTCAAGGTAGCCTGGCTGATGACGGCTGATTAGCCAGAAACCGGTCCCAGGATGCTTGTTTCCGGTCCAGGGAAGACATGGCTTGGCTGTTCGGGCTGGACTGTTCCCATGAGGCACAGGGTCAGACTGATTTGCATACGGCCATGTCTGAACTGGGGTGGCAGAGTTGGGGTAAAGAACGGTGATGGATCAAACCCAGATCTTTTGACTGGGTGTGAGTGTTTGATTGGTTCTGATGCTCCGTCCATCACCACCCCCTTTTGTACCACTTTGTTCGCCATAAATTGGCAGGGTATGCTCAGACGTGAGTCCCTTGCTCACTTTGCCACTGGATTCAAGCAAGCCGGGCTGAAGAGGGCTGTAATGCCAGAAACTGGTCCTCGGAAGCTTGTTTACGGTCCAGGGAAGGCATGGCTTGGCAGTTCGGGCTGGACTGTTCCCATGAGGCACAGGGTCAGACTGATTTGCATATGGACATGTCTGAACCGGGGTGCCGGAGTGAGCTAAAGAATGATGATGGATTAAACCCAGATCAGTTGACTAGGGGTGAGTGCTTGCAATGTTCAACACTCCATCCATCATCCCCTTTGGTTTTGCTCAGCCAAGGGATTGGCAACATTACAGGCAAAGGGGTCTACCAGGATGCCAGGTGGAGTGAAGGGGCTGTCAGGCTCAGATCTGTAGTGCCAGTGATGTAGGCCAGGGAGCAGCTGATTGAAACCTTGGAGTTGTGGAGCGCTCAGGTGGTTGACGCCCTCTAAATCTTGAGAGTCCATTTGGTGGGGGAGGAAGAGGGGAATGATCACTGCGGCATCTTACCCTCCGTGGCTTACCCGCTGCATAGAATTGTTCCCCAGTAGATTACACCCTTGTTGGAGAGGTGGGCCCCCCACCAGTCCTGCCGAGGTTGGATGGAGAGGTTGTGGCAGAGTGTAGCAGGCCATAGCAAGGTGCCCTTGGTTAGGAACGCAGTGCGCCCAGACTTATTTGTTATAGGAATTACAGAAATAAGAATCCAGTCTGTTTGCAGTGGAGGAGGGGAGAGCAGCACCGTCAAATTTGCAGTGCCAGCAGATGTGCTGCGTGGTGCAGAAGTTATACCCTAGATCACCCTGGATTGGCTTTGAGATGATGCTTAGCTGGCCCTGTGGAGAGCCTCAAAAGTCGACATAACAGAGAGTGAGTACTTTCAAATCCACAGACAGGTCACAAGTTCGTAGAGTGTGAGGTAACTGCAGAGTTCAGGTAAGGGGGGAGAGTCAACAGTACCTGTTATAGTGGCAGCTGGGTCCAATGTGAGGTAGACACTATGGCCAGCGAGTTCAATGGTTCAGTGGAGGAATGGGTTCCTCCCTGGTCTGGTCGCCCAGAAAATCCAGCTTAAAACAGGCTGTAGCGACGGCATGCAGGCCCTCCCCATAGGCCCTAGGTGTGCTGGGCAGGCATCCGCTACCAAGTTCTGGAGCCCCACCCCCTAGGGGTGGTGCAGGCCGTCACCAGTATCGGAGAGGTTTCAGCCTCCAGCTAGAGAGATGGAAGCTTCAGATAGGGTACGCCTTAAACATCCTCAGGTCCATGGGAACCCTGTGCCAGGTACTGATCGGGCCAGTGTCAATCTCGGGCAGGGGCAGCCACCATCTTCCGTTTCCGTCCAGCCAGCAGGTTTCTGACTCCTCCAATAAGGGGCCCGGGCCAAGGTAGATGGGTCTGCTGGTGCGTTAGCTTAGCAGCTGTGGTGTTCAGTCGTCTCCCGGGCAGTGTGCCGGGGCTAGTCCGCGGAGAGTGAATGGCTGCAACAGGCTGCGTCTCACAGATTGAGGTGTTGGTACGGGTGATCACTGTCCGAGCGGGTCCCTATCAGCTTCCCACAGTGGTGCAAGGGTTCGAGCCACAAGCTGGTGTGATTAGGTGGGCACTGGGGTAAGATTATGCAGCATCAGAGTGGCTCAGTTAATGGAGCTCTAGGCAAAAGCGTCTGCCATGTCGGCTGGCTAAGCCACACCCCAGTAAAGAGACTTATCATTACCATTCCAAAGATATGAAACATGAAATAGCTACTCTTCTCTAATCAAGCATTATAGCTTAAAGGTATTTTAAGGAATTCCGAATGCTAGCCTATGAGAGGAGTCAGCCTCACAGCAGTGAAAAACATATTTGATTGTTTGTCACTACCAGGACACGTAAAACATAAAAGTACATGTCCTAACTTTTACTTTCATAGCACCATGTTCTCTGGGTTACCAAGGGCCTTCCTTAGGGATGACATATATTTAATAAAAGGAGAGTTTAAGGCTTGGCAAGCAGTTTTAAATGCCAAGTCAAAGTGACAGTATACTGCACACATAGGCCCTGCAGTGGCAAGCCTGAGATATGCTTAGTTGGGTGGCACAAGCAGTGCTGCAGGCTCACTAGTAGCATTTAATTTACAGGCCCTAGGCATATGTAGTGCACTTTGCTAAGGGCTTATAAGTAAATTTAATATGCAGATTGGGAATGAGCCAATGTTATCAAGCATTCACTACCCCGAATATGACGTTACCACATGTTAATTTACCACTCACTTTGTTACAGCGACTTACTTTAGGGGGGCGCTCGACTATGTGGACTTTGGAATAGTATAAAACACCAGTCCAACAACACGCCCCCTACAGCATGTCCTTGTAATGACTTGTGTGGTAAAGTAAGAAACAGTAATGTTGCACTTGGGGTAGTGACTGAGTTGTAAAGGCTGGTCTTTGTGTGACTGCAGGGTAAAGGATGTTTCCCATTTTCAAACAGTACAGCATTGCATAAAGTGAGGGAGTGCACAAAGTGAGCTCATCTCCCTCTGGTAAAATTTGGGGTAATGGGGTCATCTCCTCCCAAAAATATATTTTAAAGTATGCAATACTAACCAATTTACAGCATGCTTCATATCAGCAAGAAATCCCTGGGTTGCACAGCCAGTTCTGTCAATGAACCCATAAAATACTGCAGTACTTCGATGTCTGTTACACTACTTAGAAGCATTATTTATCTAGAGAAGCAAACCAAAGAGATACCTATCAAAATATTGGACGGCACTCCCTCAGTGTTGCGTTCAATATTGCGGAATAGCTTGCTGTGGAGTAGCATAGTTTGGAATGGGATAGACTGGAGTGGTGTAGAGTGTAGTGGCATACAGCGGAGTACCATACAGTGGAGTGGCATACAGTGGAGGTGGGTAGAGTGTAGTGGCATTGAGTCGAATAGTGTAGAGTTGAATGTCATAGAGTGTAGTTGCTTACAGTGTCATAGTGTACAGTGGAGTGGTGTAGAGTGCAGTGGAGTACAATGGAGTGGCCTAGAGTGTAGTGGCGCAGAGTGGAATAGCGTACAGTGGGATTTTGTAGAGTATAGTGGTATACATCAGAATCCGGCCCATCAGTGATGTAGTGTAAGAATAATGATAACACCGCTGAATTAATACATCTGATGGATGGACCTTGTCCACTCTCCAAGCAATATAGTTTTGAACTACATTGCCCAGAGTCAGGAGCGATCGCATGGCTATGGACACTTGATAGGAGGACTGGTTCCATTTATTAATTAGAATGGACATGGAAATAATAAATAAACCAATCTTTTGTAGATCTGTTATAATGCTGACAAAAATATTGCAAAAATACTCTAATTGTGATGATACGATAGCAAGGGTAGGTCTGCATCGTTAACAATGATAAAGATGAACACTGAATCAACATCACATTACTAAGAATCATGACCAGTAGTAAAGGTGGGTGTCGTTAGAATATTTACAAAGGCTGTAAAGATATTTTTGATCATGACACCCGATACATAAAACGGGTCCGCTTTCCTACAACTACGGAAGCTTTAATGGACCGCGAACTACATTACCCAGGGTTACGAGCGATCACATGATGTGATCACGTGCCCGCACTCCGGGTGAAAGAGAGGTCTCCAGTGATAAAACATGGCGGATACACATGGTAGACACCTCCCCGGGACGGCTTGGTAGACCGGCTTGGTAGACCATTATAGACAAAACAGAGGTCCTCATCTTAGGTACTTCCCCTTCCGCCTGGGACGACTCTTGGTGGCCAGCGGCCCTAGGAAAAGCACCCATCCCAACGGACCACGCACGGAACCTTGGCGTCATCCTGGACTCCTCACTCTCGATGACCAAACAAGTCAACGCCGTCTCATCATCTTGCTTCAATATTCTTCGCATGCTCAAAAAAAACATTTCGCTGGATCCCCACCGAAACTAGAAAAACGGTCACCCACGCACTAGTTACGAGTCGCCTGGACTACGGAAACACCCTATACGCCGGTACCACCGTAAAACTTCAGAAAAAACTCCAACGCATCCAGAACGCCTCAGCCAGACTCATACTAGACATCCTGCGCAAAGACCACATTTCTGGTCACCTTAAAGACCTCCACTGGCTCCCTGTCAACAAGAGGATAACATTCCGCCTCCTCACTCACGCACACAAAGCACTTTACGATCTTGGACCCGATTGCCTCAACACGCGACTTTCCTTCTACACCCCCTCCCGCCAGCTACGCTCTTCCAACCAAGCCCTTGCTGCGGTTCCACGCATCAACAAAACCACCATGAGAGGAAGATCCTTCTCATACCTGGCTGCTAAAACCTGGAACTCCATCCCCACACACCTCCGCCTCACTCAAAACCACTTAGCCTTCAGAAAGCAACTTAAAACCTGGATATTTGACAAGTAAGTCCACACCCTTCCTCAAGCGCCTTGAGACCCTCTGGGTATGTAGCGCGCTATACAAATTATTTGACTTGACTTGACTTGACCGTCTGGAGTACTGACGGCCAGGTGAGGGCTACACGCTGTTCTGATGGACTCTTTGTCTTGTCAGAGGTCTAGGCTAGGAGGTTTACATGCACGAGCCTCATTACAAAAGGGTCTCGAGGATTTGCTTCACAGTGTAAAAGGTTTGATCAATGCAAGCGCCCTACTAGCAGCACATGTAAGGGTCTCTGAAGGTTGAAGGCAGTATTTAGAATGTTTTGATGTGGAAGCATCTGGGGACATATGCAAGATGGAATAGTAGACTCGAGGCGGTATCCCCAGTATGACACCATCTGTTAATACCTCCATTTGCAGATACCCTTCATTGCAGTGTTCTGATTGAGGGTTGAAATAGGATTTTGATTGAGAAGTAGTCATAGCAGACAATAACAACACGTTTTCTATGACTGAGCAGCATGTTTACTGTGTCATTTTAACAGCTGGCCTATATGTTTTCACATTCAAACAGAGATAGGCATATCGGGAAAAGCAGGGCCCAGTTCACAATAGTACTGTGTTTTTTTTAATTTTTATAGAGCGGTGCTTCGTCTCCCTGAGCCGCAGCCAGGTGAGGTGAGGTTCAATCCTCCTGCTGACTCGGTAAACTGGGAGTAAGAATGGGAGTAAGAATACATTACTGAATAATGTTGCACATGATGTTAAGATTTACTAGTGCTAAAATAGATGGACATTAATCATGACAGGATGTTGAAAGTTTGTGGACACCTGATAGTTCTACCTCAAAGATAAAAACCATTGAGTCTGATAATGTAAGTTTGTTTATGTTACAGTGGCCAATCAGTCCACGTGCAGAGGATGTTATGTACACCTAGGATCCCAGGTGATATGGTTGCATCATTTTATATTCACTTTTTATTTATTCATTATTTGTTGTGCACATTGCAGTAGCAATTTAATTGAGGACCTGAGGAAGGCAGAGGATATTTTTCCTCATTTTTGCTGAAACATGTCGACCCCTTAATCATTCTGGCAGCTATTTGTTGAAAACTGCGATTTTTGAACAGTTTTTAGCTTTGGGCTCTGAGCGATGTTAATAAATATAATTCTTCTCTCATTTGCCCAATTTTAATTCACTTTTCATAATTGAGTTCTGCACTGCAATATAGTTTTTCCCCTCACAATGGTAATTAGTTTACATCTGTAGGTCATCTAGTGATTTGTAAGTTGGTGTGGGATACGTCCACCAGGTCCCAGGCTCACCATCAACGTTTCACTATGGAAATGCCAAGAGGAGACCCAGATGATGACTAAGGGCGGCACCGGTTGGTGACTGATGGGTATCCATACTCTCAAGTAGATTTCTCATATATCATTTATAGGTCGAGCAGACCTACCCTCAATGCGTGAGCATTGATGCTGTCTGCTTCAGACCTAATGTTACCCGTATTTAGGAATGTGGACAGCAATGTGCCACGCGCTTTTCCTTTCCTGTTTTCACCGCGGGAGCGCGCGTCTGAGCGGCACTTGCGCAGAGTAACTCACAGCCCTTGCTCACACACAGACACAGGCAGCCCCCACCCCTCTGCATGCACGCACACACACACACACAGGCGTGCGCATGCACACGCAGGCACACACATACAGGCACACGGCACACGGCACACATACAGGCACACGGCACACGGCACACAGCCCCCCCTCCCTCCCTCCCTCCCCTCCCTTTAACTCATCGGAGTCGGACTCGGGCTCGCACCATCTGTCAAGGGAGCCCCGCAAAGCACTCGAGGTCCTCTGGCACTCTCCCAAAAAGCAGAGCTCTCCCCATAGGCATGGGGGCCCCGCAGTCTCCCCGCTGGTCTTCACCCGGGCCCCCTCCTGGGACCCGGGACTTCATGCGGCACTTCTCTTCTCCGGGCTCGCGCTCCGACCTGAAAACAAAACTGAAGAGTGGCGCGCATGCGCAGGCAGCCCCCGCCCTCCCACTCCTCACAGGCCGGCGAAAAGCTGATGGTAGCGCAGGACTGGTTTTTATTTTATTATTTTCTGTTACCACATCTATTTGGAAAAGCATCCGTTTCAATGTCCCAAGATGAGATTGTGTTGTTTTGTAGTGTTATAAGGCGTCAGTGGCGGGGTCCCCTCTTTTGTGGCGAGTTTTGCTGTGCAGTGTGCTGTTTTGCTGTGTTGTACCATGTTATGTCCAGCACTCATGCATCAAAAAAAGGGCATTTATTTCACTGTGCAGCCAGATTCCCCCCCCTCCCCCCCCCTCCCCGCCTCCCTCCATCAACAGGGCTCTGGTCCCTGCTGTGGCCTGTAAGGAAGGGCCCGAGGCAGCGTGGCAGATGGGAGTACAGCCGTGCTCTTACAAGAGGAAAACGCTACACAAACAAACGCTTTCGATTTTCAGACAGTTTAGCACAGAAGAATCAATGACGCTCATTAAAGCGGAAGAAACGAAGAACCTTTTAGGCCCCGACCTATCCTTGGGACTGAAGCAAGGGCGTAGGAATCTCGGGGGAGGAAGCGTCAGCACTGGGTCATTTCGACTGACATTCACTGGAGTGACACATGCAGTTCCTTCCCAGCTATTAGCTTGTGCTCTAGAAATCCCAACTAGGCATCAGTGAAATTTCTGTTCTGCCCGCGCATAATTTCGGTCATTTCGTGATATGCTTTTGATGTGAAATTCCTGAAATTAGCCTGTTGATTCATATTGCGTAATTAAGTGCTCTTGGCAAACATTTATCGTGAGTGCCTGGGAACAACGGGAAAGAACAGAATGCAAGAAACTGCTGTTTGCAGTGCTTGTGTTTTTATATTTTAGCATGGAATACATCCACGCATATAGCAGTTCAGTATAGCACCGATTTTGCATTTACAATACAATACAATACAATTTATGAAGCACACGGCTGCCTCCCAAGAGACACATAAGTATGCAAAATTTCAGTAAAATTGTGAATTATTTTTAAAAATGCAAATTACATATATTTTGCATACTCCTAATCGCAATCCAAACAGACAAAAATGTAGAATTAAACATATGGCGAGCAAGATCGCCACTGTACACTATTTTAATGTCAGTCATTAGTCTGCCTCACACACACACACACACACACTGCGCTGCCTCACACACACACTGCGCTGCCTCACACACACACTGCGCTGCCTCACACACACACACTTCGCTGCCTCGCACACACTGCGCTGCCTCACACACACACTGCGGTGCCTCGCGCACACACTGCACTGCCTCACACACACACTGCGCTGCATCACACACACACTGCCATGATACACACTGTGCTGCCTCACACACACACACATCGCTGCCTCACACACATACACTGCGCTGCCTCACACACACTGCGCTGCCTCACATACACACACTGCGCTGCCTCACAAACACACACTGCGCTGCCTCACACACACACACTGCGCTTCCTCACACAAACACTGCGCTGCCTCACACACACACTGCGCTGCCTCACACACACACACTACGCTGCCTCACACACACTACGCTGCCTCACACACACTGCGCTGCCTCACACACACACTACGCTGCCTCACACATACACACTGCGCTGTCACTCAGTTTGTAGTCGCACACTGCTGTGTGTCACTCACACTGTCCTATCACACACACTGCACTGTGAGACACAAACTGCACTGTGAGACACACACTGCACTGCCTCACACACACACTGCGCTGCATCACACACACACTGCCATGATACACACTGTGCTGCCTCACACACTGCCTTGCCTCACACACACACTGCCTTGCCTCACACACACTGCCCTGCCTCACACACACAATGCGCTGCCACACACACATTGCGCTGCCTCAACACACACACACTGCGCTGCTTCACACACACTGCACTGCTTCACACACACTGCGCTGCATCACACACACACTGCACTGCCTCACACACACACTGCACTGCCTCACACACACACTGCGCTGCATCACACACACACTGCCATGATACACACTGTGCTGCCTCACACACACACTGCCTTGCCTCACACACACACACTGCCTTGCCTCACACACACACACTGCCCTGCCTCACACACACAATGCGCTGCCTCACACACACACTGCGCTGCATCATACACACACACTGCAATGCCTCACACCCACACTGTGCTGCCTCACACCCACTGTGATGCATCACACCCACACTGCGCTGCCTCACACACACACTGAGCTGCCTCACACACACACACACACTGCGCTGCCTCACACACACACACACACACACACACATTGCGCTGCCTCACACACGCAGACACTGCGCTGCCTCACACACACACTGCGGTGCCTCACACACACACACACACTGCGCTGCCTCACACACACACAGTGCTGCCTCACACATACACACACACTGCCTCACACACTGCGCTGCCACACACACTGCGCTGCCTCACACACACCCACACTGCGCTGCCTCACACACACACACACACTGGCTGCCTCACACACACTGCACTGCCACATAATTACACAGCTATCAATGCAACATACACTCCAAATACCACTCAGTGCCACATAGTTATATGCAACATAATTACACTCTACTGAATGCAACACACACTCCACACAATACCACTCAGTGCCACATAATTATATGCTACATAAATACACTGCACTCAATGCAACATACACTCCAAACAATACCACTCAGTGCCTCAAAATTACACGCCACACAATTACACTCTACTGAATACAACATACACTCCACACAATACCACTCAGTGCCACATAATTACATGCTAAATAATTACACTGCGCTCAATGCAACATACACTCCAAACAATACCACTCAGTGCCACATAATTACATGCTACATAATTACACTGCGCTCAATGCAACATACACTCCAGATACCACTCAGTGCCACATATTTACACGCCACATAATTACACTGCACTCAATGCAACATACACTCCAAATACCACTCAGTGCCACATAATTACACACCACATATTTACACTGCACTCCATGCAACATACACTCCAAATACCACTGAGTGCCACACAATTACACGCCACATAATTACACTGCACCCAATGCAACATTCACTCCAAATCCCACTCAGTGCCACATAATTACACACCATATAATTACTCTAATGAATGTAACACACACTCCACACAATACCACTCAGTTCCACATTATGATATGCTACATAATTACACTGCACTCAATGCAACATACACTCCAAACAATAACACTCAGTGCCATATAATAATATGCTACGTAATTACACTGCACTCAATGCAACATACACTCCAAATACCACTCAGTGCCACATAATTACTCTACTGAATACAACATACACTCCCCATATTACCACTCAGTGCCATATAATTACACACCTCATACTTACACTACTCAATGCAACATAAATACACTCTATCTATCGCACTCACTCTATTTATCGCCATCACTCTATCTGTCCATCTATCTTTTGCCCTCTATCTATCTATCTATCTATCTATCTATCTATCTATCTATCTATCTATCTATCTATCTATCTATCTATCTATCTATCTATCTATCTATCTATCTATCTATCTATCTATCTATCTATCTATCTATCTATCTATCTATCTCCCTCACTCTATCTATCTATTGCTTCACCACAGCATCACTCAGTACCACCACAGCATCACTCATGGGAAATCCAACATCACTAGGCGCTACCACAGCATCACTGAACGCCACAGCATCTCTCGTCGCCACCACAACATCACTCAGCAACTCCACACAATCAATCTGTGCAACAATTCAACAACTGGTTCAAATATGTTCTCTCAATGTTTCAAGCTTTATTACAAATGTCACAAAAAGATGTTAATATTTCACTTCTGTTCTTGGATTTTCATCACAATAAAATACAATTAACATAATCTTCACAAAAATTATTTACAAAAGTTTAAGCTATTGCCATTATAAATTACAATAACTTTTATTTAAGTATTAATTATTAAAAAATGTAAAAGCCATTGTTCTTTGTAATATCAATACATCTAAATCATGTAAATACAACTTATATTGCATTATAAATGCTATAGGTGTCACATTTGAGAAAGTTAAAACTATTGGCATTGTAAATGACAAAGCTATGAAGTTCGCTATTTTCAAAACCAACACATAAATAAAAAATGTGTCATTTACAATACCAATAGCTCAAACTTTCCTAATGCGAGACCTATTGCATTGCAAATGCTTGTTTCATTGTTTTGGTCGATTTGTCATTGAGGTAGATTTGGTGATTGTTTTAGACCCGTGGACATTCTTGTCTAGTATACGAGTATAGTGGTATACAATAGAATAGTGTACAGTGGAGTGGTGAAAAGCGGGGTGGCATAGAATGGAGTGAGGTAGGGTGGTATGCACGGTAGTGGCGTACACCAGAGTAACATAGATTTGATTAGCATAGAGTGGAGTGGTGTACAGTGGAGTTGGATACTGTGGAGTACCATACAGTGGAGTGGCATACAGTGGAGGTGGGTCACGTGTAGTGGCATTGAGTTGAATAGTGTAGAGTTGAGTGTCGTAGAGTGTAGTTGCTTACAGTGTGATAGTGTATATTGGAGTGGCTTACAGTGAAGTGGAGTACAATGGAGTGGCCTAGAGTGCAGTGGCGTAGAGTGGAAAAGCGTACAGTGGGATTTTGTAGAGTATAGTGGTATACAGTAGAATATTGTACAGTGGAGTGGTGAAAAGTGGGCTGGTATAGAATGAAGTGAGGGAGGGTGGAATAACAAATTGTTGAGTATCATAGATAGTATTTGCAAATAGTGAAGCGGTGTACAGTGGGTGAAGTACATTATAGTGGCATACAAAAGAGTGTTGTGGAATAGTGTAAAGTAGATTTGCACACAGTGGGGTGACATAGAGTGGAATAGTGTAGAGTACTGTACAGTGGCGAGATTGGAGCTATGCAGAGTGAAATAGCATAGAGTGGAGGAATGTACATTATAGTAGCGTACAGAAGAGTGAAATAGAGTGGAGTATTATAGTGTGTAGTGGCATACAGTGGAATAGTGTAGAGTGTAGTGGCATAAAGAGGAGTGGCATACAGTGCAGTGGCATAGAGTTGAGTAGCGTACAGTCGAGTGATATAGAGAGGAATTACATTGAGTTTAGTGGAGTGGTATATAGTGTAATAGAGTAGAGTGGCGTGGAGTGAAAAGTCGTACAGTGGAATAGTGTAGAGCCTAGTAGCGTAGAGTGTAGTGACATAGAATGGAGTGGCGTAAATTGGAATGGCATAGAGTGGAGTGGTGTATAGTGTAATAGTGTATAGTGGATTGTCGTTGAGTATAGTGGTGTATAGTAGAGTGTCGTACAGTGGAGTGGCACAGAGTAGAGTGGCTTACAGTGGAGTGGTATGAAGTATAATAGTGCAGATCACAGTGTGAGAGTGGATGGGTGATATTCTTCTCTATTGTTCCAATCCTGAAACATTCCTTAATCCCTTTCTTCAACAGGTATCCTCCTATAAATGCAAAATTTTGCCTTTAAACTTTCTTTACCAAAAACATCTCTTGATTCTTCTGGTTTTTCCTGGCAGCCCATTAAAATAAAATACCTTGGATTATGGTTCACACCTTCGTTGGCTAACACTCTTAAAGTGAATTTTGATTACATTCTTAAAAAATTAAATGATAATATTACCCGATGGCATCCCCTATTTCTTTCCTGGTGAGGTCGGTTAGACTCTATTAAGATGTCGCTCTCCCCCCTGGTGCTATACACTATTTCAATGATTCCTATTCATATTCCTCAATATTATTTTAAAAGGATTCATTCCATCTTGATAACATTTTTATGGAAAAGTAAACCTTCACGTATTGCTTTATCCTCTCTTAAATAGGATTGACCTAGTGGCGGCCTCAAATTCCTTGACTTTATGACTTATCACTCAGCATTCTCACTCAAACAAGCTGCTAGATGGATTTCTATGGATATCCCCTTACATCCACCTCTCTGGCAACAATTAGAAAAAGATCTTATTACTCCTTTTAGCTTTCAAGAAATTTGAACTTTTACTGCAAACATTGCCTCTACGCTCTCCAGTCATTACTCACTCTCGTAAACTTTTGTATCCTCTGCTACCTTCATCACCTCCCTCCATTACCTCCCTGCATAATCACCCTATCTGGCATAATAAATCTTTAAAGATTCGTAATCGTTCTAGCTATTGAAAAATATGGCACTGTAAAGGCTTATGTTGGATTTCACAACTCATAACTGACAACATACCTCTTTCTTTTTTGACATTCAATCTAAATTTTCTTTACCATCATCATTCAGATCACAATATAATGTTCTTCATACTTCCCTCACCTATTTCCTCCATAATGTATTTGCCTCTCCTGACTCTCATATACCTTCTGACTCTCTTTTCTCAACTCTAGAAGGTTCTTCTTCAGTATCTACAATTACAAAATCTTTATTTTTCTCCTCAGAAAGGCATGAATCAAAAACTGAGAAGTTGTGGGAAAAGGACTTTTCTCAAGAGTGGTCAATCAATACTTGGGACAAGACTTGGTACAAACTCCATAAAACTTCTGGTGCTGCTAATACCACACAAACCCTTTTTTCGTTTATCACAGATTGTTATTCTCTCCTATGTCCTTTAGTTCATGTATTTATAAAGCGCACTACTCACCCAGAGGGTCTCAAGGCGCTGGAGGGAGGGGTTTACTTTTTATCGAATAGCCATGTTTTCAGTTCTTTTCTGAAGGAGATGTGATTCTGAGTAAGGCGGAGGTGGGTGGGGAGTGAGTTCCAGGTCTTGGCAGCTAGGAAGGAGAAGGATCTGCCACCCATGGTGGTTTTTCGGATGCGCGGGACTGCGGCGAGGGCTTGATTGGATGATCTTAGTTGGCGGGTGGGATAGTAGAAGGACAGTCGGGTGTTGAGGCATTCGGGTCCTAGATTGTAAAGGGACTTGTGTGCGTGGGTAAGAAGGCGGAAAGTAATTTTTTTGTTGACGGGAAGCCAGTGGAGGTTTTTTAAGTGACCGGTGATGTGCTCTTGGCGCGGGATGTCTAATATGAGTCTCGCTGATGTGTTTTGGATGCGCTGGAGTTTTTTCTGCAATTTTGTTGTAATTCCGGCGTAGAGTGTGTTGCCGTAGTCCAGTCGACTCGTGACCAGTGCATGGGTGACAGTCTTTCTTGTTTCGAGGGGGATCCAACGGAAGATCTTTTTGAGAATGCGAAGGACGTTGAAGCAGGAGGACGATACAGCGTTGACTTGTCTGGACATTGAGAGGGAGAAGTCTAGAATGAAGCCGAGGTTACGTGCATGGTCTGTGGGAGTGGGCGCAGATCCCAAAGCGGAAGGCCACCAGGAGTCGTCCCAAGCTGAGGGGGAGGATCCTAGGATGAGCACCTCTGTCTTGTCTGAGTTGAGTTTTAAGCGGCTCTGTTTCATCCATTCGGCTACTTCTTTCATACCTTCGTGAAGGTTATTTTTGGCGGTGTTGGGGTCTTTGGTGAGGGAAAGGATTAGCTGGGTGTCGTCGGCGTATGATATGATGTTGAGGTTGTGTTGGAGTGCGATGGAGGCGAGGGGACTCATGTAGACGTTGAAGAGGGTGGGACTGAGTGAGGATCCTTGAGGTACGCCGCAGATGACTTCGGTGGGCTCTGAGTAGAATGGGGGGAGTCGGACTCTCTGGGTTCTCCCGGCTAGGAATGAGATGATCCAGTCCAAGGCTTTTCCTTGTATGCCGATGTTGTTGAGGCGCTGTATGAGGGTGTTGTGACAGACAGTGTCGAAGGCGGCGGAGAGGTCAAGTAGAATGAGGGCCACTGTTTCACCGTTGTCCAGGAGTGCTCGGATGTCGTCGGTCGCCGCAATGAGGGCTGTTTCGGTGCTGTGTTTGGCTCGAAAGCCATTCTGTGAGGGATCCAGGGAGTTGTTGGATTCAAGGAAGGCTGCTAGTTGGCTATTGACGGCTTTCTCGATGACTTTAGCCGGGAAAGGGAGTAGGGAAATGGGTCGGTAGTTTTTCAGATCTGAGGGGTCTGCTGTTGTTTTTTTCAGAAGGGCGCTGAGTTCGGCGTGTTTCCATATTTCTGGAAAGGTGGCAGAGTCGAAGGAGCAGTTGATGACATCGCGGAGTTGGGGAGCGATGATGGAGTCAGCTTTGTTGAAGATGAAGTGGGGGCAGGGGTCAGAAGGTGAGCCAGAGTGGATTGAGTTCATGAGGCGAATGGTGTCTTCAATGGTGATTGGGTTCCAGGAATTGAGGTAGTTAGTTGGAGGGGTGGGATCTGAAGTGGGTGGGGTGAGTTGGTCATTGGGAGTATTCTTGAAGCTGTTGTGGATGTCGGCAATTTTGTTGTAGAAGAAGGAGGATAGCGCATCGCAGAGGTCTTGGGTGTTAGTGATGTCGTTGGATGCTGCGGGAGGGTTGGTGAATTCTTTGACGATATTGAAGAGTTCCTTGCTGTTATGAGAATTGTTGTCGAGACGGTTCTTAAGTGCTGACTTCTTGGCGGATCGGATCAGTTGGTGGTGTTTGCGGGTGGCTGTCTTGAGGGAGTTCATGTTGTCTGAAGTTGGTTCTTTTCTCCAATTCTTCTCCAGGGAGCGGCATGTCTTCTTGGATTTTTTAAGGTCATCATTGAACCAGGGAGCTTTTTTGCTGGATGATTTCGGCTGGTGTTTTTTCAGGGGTGCTAGTTCATCCGCACTGTGGGTAATCCATTGCCTGAGGTTGGTGGCCGCTAGGTCTGGGTCCGTTGCCAGGGTGGGAATGTTTTGGCTGAGTGATGTGAGGAGTTGTTCGGTGGAGATTTTGTTCCATTTTCTTCGGGGAATGGGTTGTAGACGGTTGTGGGTCAGGGTTGTTTTGTAGCTGAAGTGAACACAGCTATGATCCGTCCAGTGGAGGGCTGTAGTATGATCGAAGGAGATGTGCTTGCTGGAGGTGAAGATAGGGTCGAGCGTGTGTCCGGCTATGTGAGTGGGGGTGTCAACAAGTTGTTTGAGTCCGAGATTGGACAGGTTGTCCAGAAGGGTGGTGGTGTTGTTGTCGTGAATGTTGTCAAGGTGGTAGTTGAGGTCTCCTAGAAGAATGTAGTTCTCGGAGGCGAGGGCGTGCGGGCTGACGAAGTCAGTGATGTCGTCACTGAATTGAGATCTGGTGCCTGGGGGCCTGTAAATGAGTGTTCCTCTAAGTGTGGTCCTGGGGTCGGTGTGGATCTGAAAGTGGAGGTGTTCGGCGGTTGCAAGATTTACGTCAGAGCTGGTTGTGATTTTGATGGTGTTTCTATGGACGATGGCGATGCCTCCTCCAGTATTTTTATTGGTGCGGTCTTTTCGAATGATCTTGTAAGTGTCCGGTATGGCTATGGCGATGTCGGGGGCAGAAGATGCATTCATCCATGTTTCAGTAAGGAAGGCGATGTCAGGTGACGCAGTGTCGATTAGGTCCCAGAGTTCGGTTGCATGTCTGTGGACCGAGCGGGTGTTCAGTAGGATGCATTTCAAGTCGTTGGGTTCGGAGCTGTGTGTGGAGGAAGTGTGTTTGGTGAGGGTCCTGACGCAGTTGAACTTACAGGAGAGGCAGGAGAATGGGCCGTGGGTACGTCCTGGGGTAGCTACGCAGCATAGTGGGGTGCGTCCGGTGTTGAGGGCGAGGAGAGTAGCGGCATCATAAGTTACTCTTGGGGGTTGGGAGCGGCATAGGGCAGGGGGACGGGTGCTGGGCGCGGTGCAGGTGCGGACGGGCGCAGACGGGCTTACCTTTGGCGCACCTTCGGCGAGGCCGCAGCGCGTGGACGCTGCGCGTTGGGGCATCAGTCATAAATGGATGGAGGAGGGGGCGGAGCGAGGGAGGGGCCGCAGGGAGGTGTGATCGGGGTGGAGGGGCGGGCTGGCAGGCACAACAACAAGCAAAATGGCCGGAAGTTCAGTACACAACACGACGAGATCGGCAATCAGGGAATTAAAACTTAAATGTGGGCAGAGGCACAGCTAAACATACACGCGGGCAGAGCCAACAATTATCACAAGCGCAGCAGGCAATTTACTTTTAAGTCGCGCAACAGGAATAAAATGATTAAAAGTCACTCGCGTGATGTGGGCAAGAGTAATGGAGATTAGCGTCACAGAAATGCAGAGCACAAATGCTGATGGTGTAATTTAAATGCTAGCGCTACGATACCCAGTGTTCAGGGAGCCTGGGGGAGCGACCGATGCTGCACGAGTCAGGCTGGTCACCTTTGCTTCGTTTTCATCAGACTCATCCTCAACATGCTGGTCCTGTCCCTGTCCCACTGCAGATTTAAAACATCTGATATTTGAATGTCCTCCAATCCATCAGTTTTGGCAATTAGTCTGGTCCCAAATTAAAATAAATGTTATGGTCCAATTCCCATTTTCCTTTACTAATATATTTTTAGGTACTCTATCTCCCAATGGCTTCATACACCACCAAGTTTGACACTTTTGGCTTTATTAATAGCTAATGCTTTTCATCTAATAACTTCTAATGGGAAGCAGACTGATAAGGTCACATTTAGAGCATCGTGGAAGGCTGTTTGTTTTCATCACAGATTAGACACTAATTATGTTTCCCCCATTTCACTAGCAATTAAAAGAGATCTTGTATGGCTCCCCTTAACAACTTATTTATCTCATTCTGCTTCCTCTTTTGCGGCCCTTAACAACATACCTGCTAAAGTTCGAAAAACATCTTAACTTAACCCGTTTGCCTTTTTATGCTTAGTTGTTTGGCTTATACATCTCAAATATTGAAAGTTTTACTTCAGTAATCCTCTCACTGTTTTATTCACTGATATGCTTACGCTGTTATATTACCTGTATAATTATATATTGTTCTGACTATTTTATATTGATTGCTTATACCTCTTCCCCCCTTTGTTTCCCATTCTTTTCTTTATATATATACAGTTAATTCCTAATTTTACTTAATCATTTTATTGTTCAATAGGATGGATTTTGTTACTTTTATTGATTTTGTTTCTTTTGTTATCCTTTAATAAATCAAACTTTAAAAAAGAAAATGGCGACTAGCAAAAAATGGACTGTTAAATCTTGGTGCAAGAGTTAATATACACTAATATATTAACCTCTGTAAATCAGGCAAAATAATTTACTTCTGCGTGTAATTTTACATCTGATTTCTTTTTCTTTCGATCAGGTGTTCCATACTGTTGCATGTTTTCCCCAATTATATATGGTTTACATCAATTACAGTTTCAAAATCCCTATTGTCATTCCATCATGTCCTATTAATTGTTTGGTTTTGGAGATTGCTTCTGCTAATTTGTCTATAATGGTCTTTGATCAACTAAATGTTATCATTGGTGAATTGCCTGATTGTCTACCAATGTTTAATAACTCTTGAGGGCACCCCATGTTTTTGCATTACTATATTTATTAGAGCCATTTCTTTGGAATATGTTATAATTTTTCTGATATTTTGCTCGTCTTCTATTTTGATTTTTTTTTGTCACTAGAAGTTCCTCTCTATTTGTGCATTTTGCCTTTTTCAATCCCCTGCTAATCTTTAAAAAAAATATTTTTGTTCTTCAAATCATGCCTGAGCTTCCTTTCTGTGTTTCTTAAATTCCTGTTGATCTGAGCAACTCTATATTGTTAATAGGAATTCTCCATGAGGGATGATCCATTTTTGATTCTGTTGATGGAAGCTTTCTGTATGTACTATGCTATTTCTGGCAGTTGAATTTTTAAGTAGTGTTGCTTGTATCTGGCTGTCTAGGATGTATATTTTTCTATCTAGGTAATCACCCTTGATTCTTTTGTTCTGCAAGTGAATATTAAATTAATCATGTTCATTCAATCTAAGAAATATCTATTGCATTCTTTCACTGGGCAGTCTTAGATTATGAGTAAATGTCTTAGAAAAAACATTACAGAATTTTTTTCTGCTTTTCATATATTTTGGTTTCTTCCCAGGCTACTGCAGTCTCTCACCAGCCCATTGTTACATTCTCATACACTGTTGAGAAGACATTTCCCATTGATGTTCCCCATTTCTTTTCCTCTACTGTCAGGACATTGGTCCATTAATTATAATAATGTTGCTTTGTAAACACAATTCACAATTTCTTACACCATTTTGATATGTTCGCATTATTGTATTTGTATTAGTTGTAGGAAATATTGCATGCTCCAGTGTTTTAGTTCCTAGATATATATTTGTACAAGACTGTATCCTTTGGGACTAATTTGTAGGTGGCATTCCGTTGTACATTTGCTGTGTCCCTTTTGCTGGAGCTTAGAGCCTATACCATCATTTGTGCATACCTTTACAGAAGTCAACATTCAATAAATTAGAATAGAGACTATGAAAACATGGCAAGAGAAATGGCTTTTATTTGATATAATGGAAGAAAACAAAGCTAACAAGAAGATTAGAGTAATTCAATGAAGGTAATAGGGTGGATATATATATATATATATATATATATATATATATATATATATATATAATTCAATGTAGGTAATAGGGTGGTTATATATATATATATATATATATATAGTTATATATAAACAAAAAATATATATAAATATATATATAAATATAATATATATATTTATATAAAACACCTTATATAAGGCATTATTGTTCAGTAGTGATGTATCTATTCATATACAATTATCATTTGTTCATTTCATGAAAACTTAAACAAAACATTTCCAATCCTGGATTTTGCATTTATAAATCATTGATTTCGGATGTGCGAGTCCCATTGGTTTTAATGAACATAACCACACTTATAATTCCTAGTATTTCTTGAGCACTTAAAAGAACAGGACTGGGAAGAAGTTGTCTGGGTCACCTGGAATCACCTACTAATGCCTATGAATATTATATATTGAAACTTTTAAGTTTTTGTATTGATTAACAAAGTGAGCACAGGCCTGATATTAAGATATATAATTTGCCCTTTTCTGACGGCCATATGCCCTTTTATTTGCGAAGGCACCTCCAGTTAGTCACTACTTTTTCCTTTTCACCCAGTCAGAGGCCAAGGTTGCCACTCCATACAGAACCCATTGTTCTGATGACAGACCCTGCACTCGTTGTTGCCACACTGGTAGATCAAGTAGAAATTGTTGCTGCTGAGCCTCTGGAAACCACTGGTTGTAAGCTGCTTTAATTGATCATATGCAGCCTCAGTGGGTAAGTCTTTCGTGGGCAAGTACTGTTCAGAATAAACAAAATACATATGAATGTTATTGTTACTTTCCCAAGCACTAAAGGGGGCAGCAGTTAGTGGGGCAATAATGTCATACGCTGCTTGGCCGAAACAGCGTCTACTACAGGGCGTGTTTGTAGTGTAGAAAATAACACAACCCCCAGCTTGGAGGGTATTTCTGACCGACTGTAGGTCTGCAAATATTTGAGCTGCGGGTTGTACATTTGGTTCATAGGAAAACAATATGTTGATCTCAGAACAGCAAATCTGTTTGCCCTTATTTGGCATTGCTTTAGGCTGAGTGGCTATATAATTGCGGTTTTCTTCTGGTTTTAGATTCTTCAATGAAGGGCTAAAGTCGTTGATTCCATCAGTGCACTGTGCACTGTTGAGAACCATGAGGAAGGCAAACTGTTTGAGCTTGTCAGCTGTAGAGGATGATGGGCCAGCAGCATTATGAAACCTGAAGACACAGAAAAAACACAGCCATTAGCTTCAAAATATATAAATATATCTAAGTACTTAGGTCATGCGCTCTTAGACCCACTGCACACAACATTTTTTCAGTCACAAATACTCTGAATCCTAGGGGCATATTATCAAGAACGGCGTTACAATTATCGCCAGTTTAGCGGCAGAAAACGGCTGCTAAAGCATCGATAATGAGCTTGATAATATGCCCTGGAGAATTCCAATAGAAGCCCATGTTCACACCAGAACATGGACTTCTATTGGGCATATTATCAACTCATTATCGCCGCTTTAGCGGCAGTTTTCTGCAGCTAAACCGGTTATAAATAACGCCGTTCTTGATAATATGCCCACTAGTTTGTCAACACAAACATGCTTTTCCTAATTTAACAATCCCATTTCAGGAGTCAGTAAACATTTACGAACTTCTAAAATGGGACTGCTACCTCATACTAATTTGTGTTGTAGGTGTCCCTTCTAAATACCAAATGGATATGTGACCTATCAAAGTTTTGTCACCATAGTTGGGCCACAAAACATTGAAAACTCACTGATTTCCGAGTTTGTATGGAAACCCATTCGCAAAATGGAAGGGGTCGCCTTGGAACGCTTTCCAAAGATGATGATGATGGAAATGAAGTTGTGGATATTGGTTATTTTGGAGCAGAATAACTCTAGTGGTTTGCTAAAATATTGCAAATTGAATGATTATTAAATATGTCAACTGATGGCGATAAATGCTAAAAATATGGATGACAGGTACCATACTTGAATAACTGAATGTGTTGCTTTACAATGTGGCACTATCAGTGTTTTATTAATGAAGACATTAAACACTTGGGGGCCGATTCACAGAACTAACTTAAGACAAAATCCTAAACTTACTACTTTTGGTATTCACAGAAGTTAGGATTTTGTCTTAAGTTTGTCTTAAGACAAACTTAAGACAGACTTAAGACAAACTTAAGACAGACTTAAGAAAGACTTAAGACAGACTTAAGGCAAAATCCTAACTTCTGTGAATACCAAAAGTAGTAAGTTTAGGATTTTGTCTTAAGTTAGTTCTGTGAATCAGGCCCAATACTTCTCACAATGTCACTCAACTTCAGGGATGATTAATTTCCAAAATAATTTGGGGTGATATTGCAGTGTTCATGATGTGTTAGCAGTGCTAATGGTCAATGCATGAGGTGAAGTGTTAAAATTGTAATTAACTGCATATGCATACTTTAAAAAAAATCGTATGATATTAATGATTCTTCTTAATAAATCAGAATACGTTGAACTTCTCCGAAGGCTATTTGCTGAATAGCTTTTCCAAATGGCATTATTTTGTATCTCCAGGTCTCATTTTTGCCACATTATGTTGGTATCAGACATAGCAGGAGACATGGGGAGGTGTGTTAGTTAGGTTAGGGCAGAGTAACGAAGGGGAATATTGTGGGATATGGCGTGGGGTAGATGAGTGTGTGAAAGAGCGTACCGGAGTAGTGAAGGGTGATGAAGGTTTGCGTTAGTGATTGCCTCTAATGGGGAATGGTGGGTATGTGTGTGTACAGCATGTGCTGATTTACCCATGGGAAGATTGGAATGGGTTTGGGTACTGGGTGTGTCCAGTGTTTGTCAGAGCCAAAGAGGTGTTCCACAGAAAGCCACCCTTAAAGAGTGTGCTCCACTGCATCGTGGCCAGGACTAAGACCCTGAGAGGGGCCAAGAAGATGAGCCGCAAGGTTTCAGGGCGTTCACATCCAACAATCCCAAACGTTTTGTCATGGAAGGTGGGGAGGGTCTGGGAAGAAATATCAATTATCACTCTCGTTTCTGTGTGCTTCCTTAAACTATCATTGATAATGACTTTTTTGTCGTTTGTATGTTGACAAGATGTTTGTGAGGTTGAGTGCTGCACAAAAGAGGTTGCACATCGGTAGCAGTACCAGCTATTATTTATCACATATGTTTAAGTTGCACTGTTGCTGCCTATCCTGTGTCCTGGGTCTGTGCTGCATGTTACTGAAGCTTGTTGAATATCT
This sequence comes from Lissotriton helveticus, assembly GCF_964261635.1. NCBI lineage: Eukaryota > Metazoa > Chordata > Amphibia > Caudata > Salamandridae > Lissotriton > Lissotriton helveticus. The sequence goes on from NC_136065.1 coordinate 1,860,870,440, forward strand.
TATCACTTTATCCAGTGACAGTCACTAGTGGGGAGTGTGGTGGAAAGATCATGAATAACAGCACCACCTCTCCCTTCAGCCATACTGAATCCCACCGACTGCAAATCTTTGGTGGAACTTACAACTCAAGTGATGATCACTGGTGCAATTATCTCACAAAAAATGTCCTAAATCTTCACCCATTGATTTACACGTACACACGGGTGCACATGTATGACTTTCAGGAATTCACACACATTCCCACTTCCCAGGCGTGTGAACAGGAAGATATATCAAGCTCATATTTCCAGTCATACTACTGGTAACGTCCTGTGAAGGGCTTTAAGTATGGTGGACTTTGAAACAATTTGTAATCAGGTTCATATTTGTGTCCTATACTGTACAGACAAAAAACATGGATCGATTTCTCAACAATGACTGTAAAACCCCTTAAAGTAATCCATGTCAACGAAGGAGCCCATGTTTACATTGCACCAATTTAATTAATCTCGAATTCTCTAAGAGCATTTGCTTTTTTCAGATGTTGCGTCTGTATTTTTTTATACAACACTCCCAATGAAAGAGACCAAGGGGCAGATTTATGAGGACCTTGCGCCACGTTTACGCCGCTGTTGCGTCACGCAAGGCGGCGTAAACGTGGCGCATCCCTACGAACGATTTACAACGTGACGCATCTAGGCAGATGCGTCACGTTGTAAAGCCCTGCGCCGCTTGTGGGCGTTCCGGCGCAGGGGGGGGCGTTCCGGGGCAGGTGCACCTCGCAAAAGTGACTGAGTGAAATCTATGAGATTTCACTCAGTCACTTTCAGGCCAATGCTGCGTCAAAAGCCTGCGCCTGCTTGAAGCAGGCGTAAGGCTTGACGCAGCATTGTTAAGATGGGCACCCCCGAGCCTTGCTGGAGCTGCGTCGCGCTTGCGACGCAACTCCAGCATTGCGCCACCTTTATGGCACAGATGCGTCACGCATCTGTGCCGTTTTTGCCCCATGGTGCGCCGCATCATAAATGCGGCGCACCATGGGTGGAGGAGCAGTGGCGCACTGTGGCGCATGTTAACTGGCGCATCCCTGGGGATGCGCCAGTTAACATTAATCTGCCCCCAAGGTTCCAGACTCACACCAGATGAGTGAGGATGTGCCTCAAGAAATGGAATTGAGAAACAATGAGTAAAACCATACTCTATTGAGTTAGAATGTGCTTCGAAACATGAAAGTTACACGTGATTTGTGAGTCTATATTTATAACTCTCTGCTATCCCTCTGTTCCTTGTGCCTTGAACACCCCTCCTTCCATCTCCAGTATAATCCAGTTGGGTGCTTAACGTTTTGCTCTTTGTGAACTTGTTGTCTCTTCCCCATTATCTCCTGTCTTAATTATACAGATTGTGCCTCAGGCAAGCATCTGCTCCCAGATGCAGCACTTCGCAGCACTAGAAATGGGCAAGTAACACTACACCCATAATTTAATGGGGCTACAGGAAAAACATGATTCTGCGGATGTGAGTTTTCCCGCAGAAATGCGAAGTTGCTTATTTGCCTTGCTTTGTGGTGGTTTGCAGCAGTTATCATAACAACTGTTTGCAGCTCAGATGTAGCTACAGTTCACACGCAGACTCAACACAGCTCCTTGCTCTTAGAAGAACACACTTCTGTTGATATTTATCTTTCCAAAATGGCGTGAAGAATCGTTTCATGTTTATTATGAGCATGTTTTGTTTCACTATTGATACACATTCAGCCTTTAAACCACATAAGATGTTATGAAAGCAGAAGATACTTCAGTATTGGTGCAGGATTCGGAAGAAGTATGGTGCATCTCTTGATAAGGTCTGATGTCATAAACCATGAAGTGCCCCTCACTGAGACATGTTGATCATAGACATGAAATGTAATATGTTATACTATAGGGATTTTTCTTAACGCGGAGAGGTGCCTCCAGTGGCCTAGGCATCAACAGGGTAAAACTGAAACTAAATTGCGCTCAATAAAAGATGCGCATCTTTATTACATGTAGTGTGTATGTGAAGGCTTGCCCGCTAAACAGTGCTTCATTAAATATGATTCACACGTGTCCTGCGCTGAGAAGTAGAAAGGATAGTGTTTATAAAACGATTGCACGGAATTCTATCCACGCAAGAAAAATAATTGTTAGTGAATATAGTTCTGAATATGATGTGTTGCTTCTGCATATATAATAATAGTGTATAGCACTGGGAGTCTTTTTAAGGGCTGGATTGATAGCACACCTGTCTGCAAAACCTTCTAGGTACAGTATACAGAGAGTGGGATTTGTGTCACATCCCTTGAGTCAGTATAGCACTCTTCTGTGCATTATATGCAGTTGTAATCAGTGAACGCACCATTTTAACTATTTCATCACATACCCTGGTTATCAAAAGCTGCAAGTGGCCATGTTACCTTTTGTTTTGCCCCCTAAGAGTCTATCTCCTTTGACCCACACATCTCATTGCTGCTCTTACCACATAAGCGACAAACATATCAGCTGAAACTTCGTCAAGCCATGTCAGTTTCTGGGCAGCAAGGCTGGTACTTACTTGTTCACAATGTTGTGCAGAACATTCGGAGAAATCTCTGTGGCTTGACTCACATTTACTGAAAGCAGTGCCAGGAGGCAGACGCCTGGAAGGATGCCCATGTCTCACCAGAAGTACTGCTAATAAAAAATGCAATGATGATTTTAGTAAAGCACACATTTTTACACATTTAAAATTTTAATGTTTTTGATAATGCAAGATATATATTAAAAACAAGTAGCTTTCCACTTTTGGTACTGAGATATATGAAACTGGGAAAATGGAACACACATAGCTGAAAAATCTGAATATTGCTGTTCTCTTATTAAACATACCTGGAAACTACACGAAAGAAAACAGGAGGAGTGCAGTGTGACTGTGCTGCGAACGTGGCAGCTCAAAAGCACATTCGTCCACCATTTTCGTTGGCAGGTAACTGGTGAACTGGACCTAGCTTAACATTTTTGCTGCTCATGGCCAACATGGCCATCAGGCCTCCCCTTTCTTGGTACACTGGTACACCCCATGCACGCAAGCATGTCAGAAAGTGATGTAACGTATACATTGCACACTTGCCGAACCATTTGCAATATTACATTTAACTAGGTCCATGCAGTCTCCATAGCTCTCTACAAGGAGGCATCTCTGCAGCCACCATTTTGCCTGTGTGTATCCCTGTCCGGTGATAATGAAACACAAACAGGTAAATAAAGCGATCAGATCAAAAACTAGGCACCCTTAATGGCGCTATTCTTTTTATTTCAAACCAAACCACGTGATGCGTAGATGTAATGAAACCATGCATGACGTAGGGTATGAAAATTGTGATCAGATATGTTTTTTAATTCCATTCTGGAGTTTGAGAATGTTATGAAATCAACAAATTTGAAAAGTGTCACAACTCTGTCTGAGTAAAGACTATTTAGATTCAATTTTCATCTATTGCAAGTAACGTGTATGTTATGTAACTGAGGATTTCTTGTGAGCGCAATATCTGTAGTGTCTCTTGGTGCCTTACCATTAAAAAAAAAGGATAGAAAATATCTTAATCTCAGGCAAAATATTTGAATGCCATATTTCTCAGTGTATTTCTGAGACGCAAATAAGAAGGCACAGACCTGTGTGTGAATGGCAGAGAGTTCGCCATTGTAGGGCAGGGCAGAAAAGGCTCAATCTCCCTTGCAAGCCTTAAGAAATTTATGAATGAAAAAGAGGGTTTGAATGGACGAGTGGAGAGCTCTAGGAGGAGCAAACTCCTTCAAACAAAGATGGAGTAAGGTGGGTAATCTGGTATAGACTGAAAGGTGGACAATAGAAAGCGCCTTGAAGGATATGCAAGTTTGTAGAGACAGCCCATGGAAGGGTTTCAAATACAAAAAGCTAATCATTATGCCAGATGCATTTCAGTTCATTTCTAAACATTTCACAGAATGGTTTGAGACAGAGGCCAAAATCAGAAGCCACAGAGAAGAGTGACAGAGGGAGGGAACGCCACCGGTAGTGGGAATCTCTGTTTGTCTGTGTTAAACTTCGGCCCATGTTGCCCCATCCCTTCCCTCACTTCCGGAAGACAGAGCTGAAGAGAGAAGTCATCACTAGGAAGACCCATCAGTGGGAACAATATTTTAGTGTTGTCTTCATAGATGTGCAATTGAAATATATGTGTGAGGCTAAGGCCAGAAAGAAGCCAGACCGACAGAATAAACAGATCGAGAGAGAGGGCTGTGCCCTGGGGGACGCCACAAGTGACTGCGCTGGTTGAGGGCAGAGAGGGCTCAACAAGACCATGCCTCTATCACACATAAAGGTATTGTAGACGATGGTCCACCCAACCTTACCTTCTATAAGGAAGCGGAAGACCCCTCGCTTCAAGCAGCACCTCATCTTTGTGGACCCCTCCTCCACCACTCGATGGGAGGTCCTGTCTGAGGGACCCATCTCTACTCTCCAGCTGTCTTCCTCTTATTCTCACTACCCTCACTTGTTCCATCACGCCAGGCAGTAAACACTTGTCTGTTCCCTTCTTTGTGGAGCAGAAGATGCAATTATAAATACCTGTACAAATATCCCATGCATGTATACACCATAGTTTTCTGGAGGTTTTTCTGCATCTGAGACCAAATGAAATATTTTAGCTCTTTCCAATGGAAGTTCCATCACAGAGTGACACGGTTACTCTGAACTATCAAAATTCACAAAGGTAAAGTTAGAGGAAAGTCTAACTTTACTACTTTCGATATTCACAAAGGGCGTTTACTAATCGTAAATGCCCTTTGTGAATACTGAATATCATAAAGTTGGAATTTCGTCTAAATTTACCTTTGTGAATCTTGCCCAAAGCTTTTATACTTTCAACAGTTTTGTCCCATCAGCTCCAGGGTAGTCCTTCTAAGGCATTAATTACATTTAATGATTGTTTTTTGCTAACATGTTTATGCTTCTTACGAACCATTCAACTCTAACCTGTGTATATTAAAGTGTTTTCTTATCTGTGAGAAAAAAAGGATCGGTTTATCAATGTAAGTGCTAAAAAAAAAAATAAGATTAAAATACAGTACATAACAGAGTGACCTGTTTGGAAGCTGAAGCCTACTATTTGGTGGCGATTTATTTCATTTCTTGCGATGTTTTATTTTAAATTTACGTATTGTATCGATGTCTCTTTTGGTGGTATGAGATATTACACTAATCAGTGCTTCGGAAGCTTTTTAGAAACACAACCCAACTTTTAGGAGGAAAGATTTTGTAACCTACTTAGCTGCACATTTTCCATTGAAAGGTTCACTAAATGTGCCCAGACACGCAGTTTTACTGATAAAACTATATTGCACACAAAGGATGATGTGGGGAAATCGGGCGTCAGAATATTTATCATTTGTGAATCAGCAAGTAATTATCTTGATTTCGCTTGATTCTATTGTACTCTGTTTCCATTACCCTTCAGAATTACGAAAAAATGTTCTCCATTTTTGCTATCATAACTGCTAAATGTCACATTTTATCCACATTTTCAGCGTTACCTTTCACTCGTCCTCTACCCCAGCAAGATTGTCACATGAATCAGTTTACTTTGCTTTTGTCTGATTGCAAAGTGAGAGGAGTTCGTAAGCACCAACCACCAATCCCCATGTTAAGAAAATTAATACGCAAAGGAGACCAAGCCTGACATTTCACCACTGTCTTTGAAGCACAGATAATGTGACAAGATAAACACAAAATGTAAATGTTTCTTTATTTATTGCTTGGACTTCTGCGACGCACCAAGAATCGTCTGGCGACCACCAGTAGGTCGCGGTCGCGTCCCACAGTTTGGAAAACACTGCACTAGATATTCATAGAAACGGTACAAGGGTGTCCAGCATTGCAGGCAAATTAACATGTTCCCTCTGCAGCACTCTCCCGCGCCTTCAAAAAGTCATGACTGGCCTAGAGTTGGTCTAGGAGCTATTATCAGCCCCGGAATATGTTTTCACACAGCACTGTACTGCACCAAGTGATGGGGTGCACCAAGTGCGCTCATGCCATACAATAAAGTTAGGTAAAAGTGATTTCTTGTACCTATACTGCATTTTAAGGTATGAGATGGTAATTTGCAGCATGCTTCATAACGACAAGAAAACCCTGGGCTGCACAGGCAGCTCTGTCAATAAACTCAGGAAATACTGCAATACTTCAATGTCTGCTACAGTACTCAGGAGCATTATTTATCCACAGCAGCACATCCTGAATATACCTGTAACAATATTGTACACCACTCCCTGAATGCTGCTTTCAGTATGGTATGGGCTTATAATCAAATGCGCTGGGGACCAGTGCAATACGTTTCTGCTAAGGTCACCCGATGGCCACAGGTCACCCAACACTTCTTGTCTAGACCTGGACTTTTCATCGTTTTCATCTTTAACTGATGTAAGAGTTGTGCGTTAACCCAATGCATGGCCAATTGGTCTTTAAAACAGCTCTTCTATGCCCTGTAAAAGAACATGCAATACACACACATCGCTAACCTGGCTTTCAGCACTGCTTTCCATAACTAATACACACATATAAATATGAGAATAAACTTCTTACAGACGATTTCTATATCTGGAGAAAAATAAACTTCATACTGTACCTCCTAAAAAACTGTTCCTCTGAATACTATTTCCGAATCGCAGGACCACCAGTGACCGAGGAAAGGCTGTGATTAAAGCTGAGACTTGCAGCGATATATACAGTAACAAGAGGGAGGAGACTCGTGTTAGGAAACAATGCATACATTTGATTGGCTGGACATATCTGAACTCTGGGGCTTTAATGACTCAGTGAGTAATGTAAACATGTAATGACTTCTCAAGAAGTATTCCAGAGCATTAATGATTCACACATAATCAACTATTGACCTTTTACATGCCCACTACATTTAGGACACAAAGGAGAAATTAAAATAAGCCCATTATTCCAGGACTTTGTAAGTACCTCACATTTTGTTGAGGTCAGGGTGAGGGTATGAACACCAACTAGGTGATTAAAGAAAATCTTTTCTTTGTAGTACATTTTATTTGTATACGCGAAAATGTCATTTAGTAGAAACATTGCAATGTTCTTTACCAGGCCTAAATAGAAATTCCGAATTGTGCTAAAAAAAAAACAACCTCCACCAGTTTCACTAGTTTTAATTTGGCAGTGAAAACCGGGCAGATTTTATCCAGAGGAAACGTCTTGGAATGAGGGGAAACTGCAGAAGTAAATGTGAAAATAGTACCAATTTCTTCCGGTTATTCCCCATTCCTTATGGTCACAATTGGTAATGGCTCGGTAATTGTGCAACGGGAGTTTATCATACCGTTTGGTATGAGTAATTACCGGTGCAGTATAAGATTTTACGCTCGAGTTGAAAAGAGGTGCTTAGTGTGAACCATATGTGAATCGTTGCTATTCACTGCTCTAATGTCAGAGCAGGGAAAAACAGCTTGTTTTTCAAGGCTCGGACACCCCCTGCAGGAAGCATACTCTTCTCGGTTGTTTCTCCACCTTCCCATGGTCTTCAGAGAGAGAAAGAGACAACGAAATGGCAAATAATATACCCATAGGCCTCTCAACTTCTCTTGCCACCTATAGGTCTTCACAGGGCGGTGGGAGAGAGGGGGTGACTGGTGATGCTTGCCATGTCCCCCGCCAGCCACAGTCAGTACAGACCCGCATCAGACAGCAGAGTTCCCGCAAGGCTGGCAGTGGCTGTAACAACTGCGAGATCACATGAGTATGTGAGTTGGAAATCCCTTTATTTTCTATTGGAATGAGGGCCTAATTTACTATATTTTGACACATGGTAGCGCACCAAGCCTTCCTGCTGCGCTGCTGTGTGTCAAAATTAAAGAGCAGGAATGTGCTGGATCTACAACAGCAGCCTTGCGCCAACACACACTGTTGGACTTGGCCCTCTTGGCAGGGTCATCCCGGAACTTTTTGCCTTCCTCCAATATTCTCTCTAACCTGTTTTTGTTGGTTTAATGACTCTGGGCACTCTACCACTGCTGACCAGTGCTAAAGTGCACATGCTCTCCCTGTGTAAAATGTGTATATTGGTTGTTTTACATGATTGGCTTATTTGGTTTACTGTCAGTCCTCAGTAAAGTGCAACAGGAGTGCAAGGGCTTGCAAATACAAATGCTGCTGGTGGGCTTGCAGCACTAGTTGTGCCACCCACAGAAGCGGCCTAGTAAATTGTGTCTAATGTCTGCCACTGCAGAACCTGCGTGCAGTCTGGTACTGTCATGCTGGCTGCGCAAGTGCACCTACTTGCCAGTCCCTAAACCTTCTCTTAACTTCATATTAGTCACCCCTATGGTAGGCCCAAGGGCAGGGTGCATTCTAAGCATAAGGTAGGACAAGCCCTGATGTGTGTGGCATGTCCTAATAGTGAATTACAGCCATTTTCGTTTTTCACAATTGTAAGGCTACCTCCTCTCCATAGGCCAGAATGGGCTGCTGGAATTATTACACTATATAATCCTAACAGACTCAGAGAGCATGGTAGAAAGTCAAGTTTAGTATGCCTGAACTCAGAATAATAAAATACTTCTTTTAGTAAAGTTTATTTTAATATCCTGTGTTTGCAAATACTACTTTTAGAAACTTAGTATTTGCTTGCCTAACCATTTCAGCCCGCCTGTGCTAGGATGAGTATCTGCTGTCTGGTTTCTGTGAGTGACAGGGCTGGGGAGTTCCATGGGACAGGCTGGGACTGCCAGGTGGTGAATAGAGAGATTACACCTGGATGGGTGGGAGGAGTACACCTTGACTCTGAATAGGGCTGTGCTCTGCCACCACAATGCTGGCTCCACCCCCTGGAGAGCGTCTGATGTGCCTGCCCTGCTCTCTGAAAGAAGAAGCCAGAGTCTGCAAAACAAAGTGCTCCAGAGCTGAATTGGACAATGCAAAGGCCTCCCCTGGCCTGCAAAGACAAAAGAAACTGTGTATAAAAGTAGGAGCCCTGCTCCTAAACAGTAGATCCTGTTTTCCCACGAAGAACCTCTGCCCGACTAGAAGGACCAAGAAGAAGCTGAAGGAGGAAAGACTGTCCCTGATCTAAAGGACTGGCCTGCAGTGGTGCCTTGCTGAGGAAGGAGAGTAAAAGACCAGAAAGGACGTTGCTTCATTTGTGCTTTAAAACTATCTCCAAGGGCTTGGTAGCGATCTTGCCCCCTGAACAGATTCCCAGGATCATTGGACTCTATCTACATTCCCTGCCAAGTTGATGGGATTTGCCTGATCTCCTTGTGCTGCTGAAGCCCCGCCTGAAGAGTGCCTCGCTCGCCCCCCTCTTGCAGCCCGTGCCTGGCCGCCCTCCTGCCTCGAGCCGCCCTGCTCTACCCTGAGCTGTGCCCCGCTCCACTGAGCCGCCCGCACCCTGCTCCCTCCTCCTTCCATGAGCCGCACTCCTTGTTTGCCCCAGCCGCTGGAAAATAGCCCGGAGCCTTTTGGGAGACGAGAAACGCCCGCACGCTGAAAGCGCACTGGCCGCCTCCCGCCCCGCTCCGGCCTTGTCAGAGATCACCCGCATAGTCTGCTTCAACTTCCACGGAAGGTACGGTTCGTACCTCAGAGGCGTGCGCACCGCACCCAGAATGCGCCGCCGGTACCATCCGTACCCGCCGCTAGGTGCCGCCTCTGTCCCCGCACTTCGCACCGGACCCGCCTTGTGGAAAAGTAAATTTTGCCATGTTCTGTGTCCCTACGCCTCATCCATCATATGTTATGTGTGCATGACCAATATGCATATGTTATTCCCCATGTCCGATTAATGACGCAATTACAGTTGTGTCCACCTCTGGTATGTTAGTTTCCAGTCCTCGTGAATACTACGAATATCAGGCCTATGTAAAGTAATGTTGCCACGTTTCTCAGTGTGCACGTTATTCCATTATAAAATCCCCGTTTCTAGGCCTCAAAAGGGCCCGGACCCTGGATTCAGCTCCTGTCTCCTGAAAGCCTCGCTGAGGAGCGATACAGCCCCCACCTGTATCCTCGACCCTTCACTTACTTCCTGCCTCGCAGTGCCCGGTGCAGCTTGGCTCTGCCTCTGAGTCTGCCAAAAGTATGTTATAGTTCCAGCTATCAGTTCAGTCCTCCTCTTCTGCATTCCTAAGCTACTGAACTGCATCAATAGTTTCCGTCATTGTCTAGCCTACTCGGCTCCACGTTAGAGAAATACTGTATTTAATGGTCATTTAGTATTCTTCATCACGCACTACATGTAGAATAATGCATGGTCCAGTCTTAGAGTCAAGTTAGCCTCTCCCCTCCTGACTTCTAGTTCATATCAACATGTTCCCTAAACATCAGATACCAGATAGGGTTTAGGTACATGTCGCTCCGACCCTCCAGACTCTAGTCTCTGCTCCTAGCACAGAGTTCGTAGCCCCCAGCTTCTCCTAGTAATACGTCATTGCCAGTTTTCGCGCACCATTAGGTTAGAGGTCCCGGCTCCTTAGGTAGCCCCCTCCTATGTTTCCGCCCATTCATGACATATTCTGTTACGTTCGCATCACATGTCTATGTATACTCCCAGTTACACCTCTTTTTACTGTTATCTTTCGCGACTGCTACGCGTCACGCCTTCTGCTCCACCCACTGTTACGCCTACTGCAATGTAATGCTATGTGTTCGCGCTATGTATATAAGTCAATATTTTGTTATTAAATGTTAGCGCGCTCATCCCAGACCTAGCCCCAGCAGCTGCTGGGCCTCTTTTCCCCTGCTGGGCCCCAGTTGTCCTGCTGGGCCCTGTCATTCTGTTCCTATGCAGGTTGTCCTGATCCTGTCCTTATGCTGTAATAAACCTGCAGAAACTCCTACTACCTCGAATCTTGACTCTTATTTATTGAGCTATCTGTTATGCTATAAGTCTAGTCAAAAATAGGGTATTATTTATTTATTTACCACATAATGGCGCCCGAATAGGGACTTGCCCTTTCCCCACGCGTCGGTGAAGCCACGCCGACCCCCTGACCCTCTGCAGTCGTGACGGAACCATACCGTGCACTGGCAGATATTTCTGCTCCAAGTATCCCTCAGGCCCACGGAGGAGACGGAGGAGGCGGTCCAGCATCCAAACGAGATGGTGGAGGAACGCGGCGAGTCCCGACCAGAGCCCAAGCCGAGAGTCCAAGGTCCGAGGTATCCGGAGGCCCACCCGTAACTGAAGTCCGAAGTCCGAAGTCCGTCGTAGTCCAGTCCCGTCCGAGGCTTTCCGTTCCGTATTGCCCGGTGAGTACCATTGCTGGGGTAGTATCTAGACAGGGTCAGTCTAAATTGACTCCTGGTCCGTGGGTTGGTGGTACCCAAGCCCACAAACGAAGTGTTCACCTAGGTGGATACGGGTCTTGATGCGTTCCTTTATGGGACCGGTATGTTCCGTACTGTTATAGCAGTGCATCCAGCAACTCTAGTCTGTTCCGTTCTCGAGAATTCTGTTCTGTTTCTGTTTTCAGTATTTTCAGGTAGTATTCTGTTCGAACTGTTATGTTATGATATTGTTTAATGTATTTCCAATGTCGTGGTATGCCTGAATTGTTTTCCCAATTGTTATTGTTTTTCGTGTATTATATTGTGTTCCGATTCAAGTTTAGAATGCCGCTCTTTTCCAAGTTACGTCAGTTAAAAACCAGAAAGGGTCTGTTAGAGGAAGCAGTTCCTGTCCCGCCTAGGGACAGTCCAGGTCACTTTATGTATCAGAAACATGGCATAAGCGCCATAATGTATCTAGATTTGTGGGTAGAGTATACCAAACAGTTAGAAGAAAAGTATAGATGGCCCGTATCGGGTACATGGGATGCCGAATGTATCATGCGAGTAGAAGAAGCATTATGGAAAAAGAAAGCCAGACAGTCACAGAAAGATGCCATCGAGTTATGGCGTAAGGAAGCGCATAGAAGAACGGAAAAGGAAGTCAGAAAGTCAGAGTTAAGTAGAGAATCCCAAGAACGAGCCCAAGAAAGAGAATTAATCGAGATAGGTGAACAAGTCAAAACCGAACAGTCAGACAGACAGAGGCATGCCCTTATTAAGGGTATGTATCCTCTTCTTGCCGAAGGTGTGCAAAAAGCGACCCCAGAGGCATCCAGTAATTTCCCGCCACCATTAGTTCCGACCAAGCTACGTCACAAACCGACCGCAGCTGATATTTTTATTTCGTCCTATTTGGACGACACAGTCCCCGAATATGCCAATCCTGTTCGCGCTCCGCCAGTCCCTGTAAACCAGGTAATTCATGTTCCTCCAGACACCGGAGTACCTGTTACGGTACCCCCGGTCCAGCCTATAGTTCCACTTCCCACTCTGCCAGGACGTAGAGCCTCAGTAGACGACTCCAGTTTAGGGGCCGCAGGAGGAGCTGCTCCTCAAACCCCGCCGCCACACAAGCGTTTATCAGCACTCGAATTACATGCTCAAGCATCACAGCGTACTCCTAAAAGTAATAAGTCTGTTACAGAAATCAGGCAAGCCCTTAACGAATGTGTTTATGATCCAGTTCCAGGCGAATATACTATGGTTTTATATTCCTTACGTGTAAGGAGAGTGACCGAGTATCTAGTCACCTTGCCGAATATGAAAGAAGATCTAGACAGAATATATCGTTTCATCCGTACAGGGGATGATCCAGAAAGTATTGGCGAGATTATGTCTCAAAGGAAAGCCGAGATTCAGCTCATGATATTAAAGTTCCTGATCAATTGTCTAATAAGAGAACAAGATTACCCGTCTAAAGATCCCGCCGAAATGAGAATCCTGACAAGGTGGAGTGATAATATAGCCGAGGGTAAGCACAAGACCGTCAGTGCCATGGAGAGTATGTACAAGAAAATTCGTAAAGAAATAGTAAGGTTACACGAACAGCGTAAAGCAGCACAAGTAAGCGAGAAAGAAAGTATCTCTGATCCTGAAGAGGAAGAGAACGAGAATCCCGCCAGAATAGCGTATGTAGGAAAATCCAGATTTCCAGATCGCCATTTACGCCTAGAACCCAAGTCTGTTTTTCATCATCCAGCACCAGAACAAGGTTCTCTAGAACAAGTATTTCAAGCTACCGATCACATTCTGAAATCACGAGTCGGTTATAGTGAGTTAAGTACCATGCATGAACAAGAACTAGCCCGATCAGCAGTCCGATGGATTACTGATTCTACCACTTTTCCAGACGAAATAGTGGCACAAATGTTTCTGAAACTGCCCCCAGCCGAGCAACGACTGGTGGGTATGTATATGATCCAGCACCTCATTACTCTGTATGAGGGTCAACATTCTGATCCAGGCCCGTTACACGATATCCTGAACGAGTTACTCCAGTATAAATGGAGAGGTCTAGGTACCGATTTAATTATTGTCATTCTAGAACAGCGCCACAAATATAGAACGTTTTTGAACCCGCATTTTGTTCATGTCTCACCCCCAGAAAGTAAATCGTTTTACATAGACAGACAGAATCCGTTACGAGAAGTCCACCCAGTCCAAGGGGCGGGTGGCGTAATGCAACGAGTGTTTGTATACACTCCGATTTCAAAGATGGAACTTCTGGAAATGAAGAAATTAATTCCCTGTCATGACAAAGATCCAGCAGGGTTCCATCGAGAATTAAAAGACATGCTCCGTATGGGAGAATACACTTACCCAGATATCATTAAAATGTTAAAGGTCCTGTTACCCGCAGGGGTGTATGAAAAGTTAAAAGAAAAAGAATGGGAGGTGGGAGAGAAAAAGATCGATTGGGCAGCTCTAGAAGCTGAAGACAAGGCACGAGTACCAGGTACCGGTCTTGGAGATAAATGTAAAGAATTACCAGAATTATTGATTCAAGTTTTACCCAGATTATTGACAACTAGGAAAGAAGACTGGGATGCAATCTCAGCCTGTAAACAGAAACAAGATGAAGACATTAGTGATTTTTATTCTAGATTCGAGAAATGTTTCAGTATTAACAGTGGTCTTAAGACAAGTAGTGAGTCATACCCTCATCTTTTCGTTACCAAATTAGTCGAGAATTCAAGTCCACAAATTAAAAACCGAGTTTTGAAAGTCGAAAGCACCTGGCAAGCAAATACTCCGTCCCAGATGCTCCAGATGCTCCAGTATCACCAGAATAGAATCAGAGAAGAGCAAGAACACGAGAGAAAACGTATGAAAGACACGAAAATGAAAGTGCTAGTTGCACAATCTGTTCCTCAAGACAGTCAGAAGAGGGGTCCGAATCAAGCCAGTCATCCTGCAGCTCCCGTTAAAGGGAACTGCAATTATTGTAAACAGCCAGGTCATTTTATAAACGAGTGTGCAGTTCTGAAACATAATATAGCTACTGGTAAGACTAAAGAAAGACCACGTCCGCCTAGACAAGAACAAGTTTCACAGATTCCTCAGCCACAGAATGCACAACAGACAGTTACAGTACCGCAGCCTATTGCTGCAACACAGCATGTTACATCGCAGATGTACCAGTATGCACAGTCTGAGTATCCAGAGTACCAGTCATATTCATGAAACAGCCTAGAGAGGGAGGTAGGTTTGCCTCTCATCGAGATACCTGTAGATCAAGAAGGTCCCTATGTTCACAGCCAAGTATTAGGGAAAGACAGAAAATTTTTGATCGATACAGGGGCAAGTAGGACCACAATTAGTCATGCCGAAGTTCCAGGGGCTCCGCTCTCAGGCTCAAGAAATGTTTCCCTTGGATTTTCAGGAAAACCCATCGTTAATGAGATATCAAAGCCAGTTACTCTAGAAGTAGGTCCATTGTCCCGTACTACTGATCTGTTACTTACTAAGTCATGTCCAGAAAATCTGTTAGGTATTAAGACACTGAAAGAGTTAGGTGCAGTTATTTGCTGTTCCCCAGAGGGAATACGTCTGTTCCTACGTGACTTTAAGGGTCACTATGTGTTACGAGATTTTGATTCAAGATTGTCTAATGTTCCGCAGCATTTATGGGCGCAAGGTCCAACTGATGTAGGTTACATGCAAATCACACCCCATCGTGTGACTCTCAAGCCAGGTGTAGTGTTACCCCGAATCAGACAGTACAGATTGCCACCTGAGGCTGTAGCAGCCTTATCCAAAATTATTGACGAGCTCATGGCTCAAGGAGTAGTTGTAGAAACTGACTCCAATGTATGCAATTCTCCGATCATTCCAGTCATGAAACGTACTGATCCAAATGCACCCCCAGTATATCGATTAGTGATTGATTTACGAGAGCTTAATAAATGTATAATTCCTCAGTACCCAGTTGTTCCAGACATCTCTTCCCTGTTAACAGCCATTGATTCCGAAGCCATGTTTTTCACTGTCATTGACCTCAAGAATGCATTTTTTAGTGTTCCAATTCATCCAGACAGCCAGTTTCTTTTCGGATTTTGTTTAAATGGAAGGAGCTATATGTTTACACGCGCTCCTCAAGGTTTCACAGAACGCCCTAGTATTTACAGTCAAGCACTCAAGAGACAACTAGACAATATTCACATGCCAACTGACACTGCCCTGCTCCAGTATGTCGATGATCTACTGATCACAGCCCGTTCTGAACGTGCTTGCGAGCGAGCATCACTTACAGTTCTGTATTTTCTAGCCGAGATGGGGCACAAGGTGTCACCTTCGAAGCTTCAATTTTGTGTCCAGCAAGTGGTATACTTAGGACACTTGCTGTCCAAGAGGGGTAGGCAGTTGACACCCGACCGTATCCAGTTAATAGCGAGTCTTCCCCAGCCCAGAACCCAGAAGGAGGTACGTGCCTTTATCGGCCTTACTTCTTATTGTAGACAATGGATTCCCCAGTATGCATTTCTAGCCAAGCCACTGATACAGTTAACGACACAGGAGGCAGCCGTATCGACTGTCCTCCCTTGGACATCTGAACATACACTTAGTTTCAACGAGTTAAAGAAAGCCCTATGTCAAGCTCCAGTGCTAGCTACACCGAACTACAGTAAGCCTTTTACACTTTTTGTTACTGAACGCGAAGGTACAGCATTATCTGTTCTCACACAAGATCAAGCAGGTCAATACAAGCCCTGTGCTTATTTTTCGAGCACATTAGATCCAGTCGCCCAGGCGTTGCCTGCGTGCCTCAAGTCAGTTGCAGCCACAGCACTAGCTATCAGACAAAGTGATTCCATAGTTTTAGGACATTCCCTGACAGTACAAGTTCCACATTCAGTAGAAGTTCTTTTAAACCGAACACAAACTCAGCACTTGACAATTGCACGTTTAACAGGTTATGAATTGACACTGTTCCAGCCACATATAGAAATTAGACGCTGCAACGTTCTGAATCCTGCTACACTGTTACCATCAGTTAATTCAAATCCAGACCCACATGATTGTGTGGAAGTAGTTAACATTACGACAAAGCCAAGACAAGACCTGACAGACATTCCGTTACCAGATCCTGACCTGACACTTTATGTGGATGGTTCATGTATGAGAACTAGTACAGGAGAACTAGTCGCCGCGTATGCAGTGACTACTGACACTGAAGTTATTGAAACACACCGTATTGATACTCTGTCCGCTCAAGCAGCAGAGCTAGTTGCTCTGACACAAGCCTGTATACACGCCAAGAACCTGAAAGTTAATGTTTACACAGATTCACGTTACGCATTCGGAGTTGTACACGACTTCGGAGTGCTCTGGCAGGAGAGAGGTTTCATGACTTCTCATGGAACCAAGATTCAGCATGGTCTCCTTATTCAAGCCCTGTTAGATGCCATACATTTACCGACATCTATTGCTATCATGAAATGCAAAGCACATACGAAAGTCACTGACATTATTTCCCAAGGTAATGATCTAGCAGACCGCACAGCCAAGCTTACAGCACAGACTCCAGACATTCCAGTAAACATGACACATACTCCAGATCTGATTACATGCATGACAGTTAAGGACCCTACACAAGATGTCATAGATATTCAGTTACATGCTACCCCCGATGAAATCAAGAAATGGTCTGTACAAGGAGGGGTCCAGACAGATCAAGGATGGTTAACGAAGGGTAGAGCCACATGGTTTCTCCCCGATTCTATGGTTCAAGTCATTATCAATACCGCACATAGTCCAGCACATTTAGGAGAAAAAGCTATGTTAGACAGTATCCAGAACATTTGGTTCAACAAGCATTTACGAGCTGCAGCCAAGCAGAAAGTCCGTACCTGTATGATATGTTGTCAGTTTAATCCAGGTAAAAGTGTCCCGGTGGAACAAGGTGGTTTCCAGCCCCCTGACCACCCTTTTGAGGTCCTCCAGATGGATTATATTCAGATGGAGCGATGTCGAGGTTTCAAGTATGTCCTTGTAGTAGTATGCGCTTTGTCCAGGTGGACAGAAGCATATCCAGTCCCAGATTACACAGCCGTGACCACTGCCAAGCAGTTGGTTCGTGAATTTTTCCCTAGATACGGACTCCCTAGAGTCGTATATTCTGATAACGGTCAGCCATTCTCCTCAGAACTCATGAGACACGTTTCCCTGTTGTTAGGGTACCAGTGGAAGTTCCATTGTGTACGCCATCCAGAAGCAGCTGGACTAGTCGAGAGACATAATCAGACTCTGAAGATCCGTATAGCAAAAGTCTGTAAGGACAAAGGTGTAGACTGGTTAGTAGCTTTGCCAGTTGCTTTATTTTACATGCGTATGGTCGCACATTCCAGATCAGGTCTGTCCCCGTATGAGGTCGTATTCGGCCGCCCCCCTAACATGTGGGGTACTCCTAGACCCCGAAGTATTACCGATGTTTCATGTAATATGCTGACAGATTACCTAGCTTCCTTGATGTCTGCCCTCAACTCATGTCGTTCACAGGTTGCCGCCGCATTTCCAGACAATACCGAGGTGGCACCGCACGAGATCGTTCCAGGTTCCTTGGTGATGATCAGAAATTTTGACAGATCAAGTCCGCTGGAACCACGTTGGAAGGAGCCACGTCAGGTCCTCTTGACCACCCGAACTGCCGTCAAGTTGGAAGGCAGGAAGGGGTGGGTACACCTTTCTCATGTAAAACTTTTCAAAGGACCGAGGCCAGTCTTCAAAAACATTTTCAAGAACATTTCCCAGGATTCAAAGGATTGCCAGAACATTGTTTTAAAGGACTGTCCCGCACCGGACATTATTACAACCCCTCCCTTGTTAGAGAAAACTCCGCAACAGGAGTATAAGTTAAAGCTCAGGTCTAATAAGTCAGCCAGTTTGATTGTATAAGTCCTCCCCTAGGTGAAACGGTTAAATTGTTTCTGACATGTATAAAATAGACCCCCATAGTGAGAGAGTCAGTCGAAGTTCACTTCAATGTATCGTTTTTCTGAGTTTCATATTATTTCTCAGCATAATGATTTCCTGCACCAGCTACGCATTTTTCCTGTATTTACCAGTTCCTCATGTAAATATGTCTGCTAATGCTACAGTAGAGCACACGTTTAGTGATCTGCCTCCTCACGAATATTCATACCGCCTCGCAATGCGTAATAACACATTCATCCGTATGTTACATTATTCACACCAGACCAGCAATGCCACTAATTGTTGGGTGTGTGGTCGACTCCCCCCTTTCCAGACACCGAAGGGAGTTCTGCCACTGTTTCCTTATCCATTCTCACATAATGGTTCGTGTGGAGCATGGTCCACGTTAACGTCGTCCTCAACAGATATGTCTTTTCTTAACAGTACATGTTTTCCAGACAAGCAAGGTTTTCCCCACAGGACAGGTTTAGATCTAGAAAATGAAGTATATAATTTAGGTAATTATTCGTCGAATTTCATGGTCCTGAATGTTCAGTCTGATACTACTCCAGACTTACCTGCTATTTCAGTACTACCAGTCAAAGGCGAATTATGTGTCCAAAGTTATGGTTCTATACACATAGGTCATAGTGAATGTACTACTGTTATTCAGTATAGTGACAGTGGGAAATCTGTTTTCAAAGCTTCACGTCATTCTTATTTTATTTGTGGTCAAACTGCATATGTCCGTCTGCCCCTCGATTGGGAGGGAACCTGTTACATTGCCTTCCTACTGCCACCTGTTTTCCTAGCCCCATCTGATTATCACAGAAACACACATCTAGTACACATTAGACATAGAAGGGAGTCCCCAATTGTCGATTATACTGAAACTACTCTAGAACAGTATACAGATTTCAATAAAGGTTTCTTCTTCTTTGTAGGACCTGTCCAGAATAGTAAACTGATCCGTAGGTTAACAAGAACCCTTGAAGCTGTAGTTAATGAGACTGCCTCTGCTCTAGGTAACCTAACCGAAGAACAATCTGCTATGAGATTTGTCGTTTTGCAAAATCGTCTCGTCCTTGACGTCATACTGGCCGATAGGGGCGGGGCCTGTAGAGTCATCGGATCTAGTTGCTGCATTTTCATTCCAAATAACGCGCCGTCTGTTTATTCAGCTATAACCAGACTCCATAAAATTGCCCATCTGTTACATCAAGATCCAGGCACCTGGACATGGTCCGGTTGGTTCTGGAATATAATTTCCGCATGGGGATGGAAAGTCCTGTCCTTCCTAGGTATTGCAGTAGCGATCATATTCAGCTGCTGCCTCTGTATACAATGTGGCCCTGCGATTTGCAGCATGTGTGCTACCTCTTGTATTCCTAGTCCCAAGCCCCGTTCTAAATCCCGTTCCAAGACAATTCGAGACGAGCAAATGGTACTGTATGAAATGATAGATGGTATCATGAAAATTGATGTTTCCTGATGGAAACGTAGTGACAAGGAGGGAATGTGGAAAAGTACATTTTGCCATGTTCTGTGTCCCTACGCCTCATCCATCATATGTTATGTGTGCATGACCAATATGCATATGTTATTCCCCATGTCCGATTAATGACGCAATTACAGTTGTGTCCACCTCTGGTATGTTAGTTTCCAGTCCTCGTGAATACTACGAATATCAGGCCTATGTAAAGTAATGTTGCCACGTTTCTCAGTGTGCACGTTATTCCATTATAAAATCCCCGTTTCTAGGCCTCAAAAGGGCCCGGACCCTGGATTCAGCTCCTGTCTCCTGAAAGCCTCGCTGAGGAGCGATACAGCCCCCACCTGTATCCTCGACCCTTCACTTACTTCCTGCCTCGCAGTGCCCGGTGCAGCTTGGCTCTGCCTCTGAGTCTGCCAAAAGTATGTTATAGTTCCAGCTATCAGTTCAGTCCTCCTCTTCTGCATTCCTAAGCTACTGAACTGCATCAATAGTTTCCGTCATTGTCTAGCCTACTCGGCTCCACGTTAGAGAAATACTGTATTTAATGGTCATTTAGTATTCTTCATCACGCACTACATGTAGAATAATGCATGGTCCAGTCTTAGAGTCAAGTTAGCCTCTCCCCTCCTGACTTCTAGTTCATATCAACATGTTCCCTAAACATCAGATACCAGATAGGGTTTAGGTACATGTCGCTCCGACCCTCCAGACTCTAGTCTCTGCTCCTAGCACAGAGTTCGTAGCCCCCAGCTTCTCCTAGTAATACGTCATTGCCAGTTTTCGCGCACCATTAGGTTAGAGGTCCCGGCTCCTTAGGTAGCCCCCTCCTATGTTTCCGCCCATTCATGACATATTCTGTTACGTTCGCATCACATGTCTATGTATACTCCCAGTTACACCTCTTTTTACTGTTATCTTTCGCGACTGCTACGCGTCACGCCTTCTGCTCCACCCACTGTTACGCCTACTGCAATGTAATGCTATGTGTTCGCGCTATGTATATAAGTCAATATTTTGTTATTAAATGTTAGCGCGCTCATCCCAGACCTAGCCCCAGCAGCTGCTGGGCCTCTTTTCCCCTGCTGGGCCCCAGTTGTCCTGCTGGGCCCTGTCATTCTGTTCCTATGCAGGTTGTCCTGATCCTGTCCTTATGCTGTAATAAACCTGCAGAAACTCCTACTACCTCGAATCTTGACTCTTATTTATTGAGCTATCTGTTATGCTATAAGTCTAGTCAAAAATAGGGTATTATTTATTTATTTACCACAGCCTGTGGCATCGCCCAGCCCAGTACGGTGCATACCTGAACCCCGCGTGCGATCTCCCCTACAGCGCGTACTGGAGAAGTACGCAACATACAGACGCCTCGCTCCCTGAAGTCTGCGCTCTGGATCGTCTGACCCGCTTCACAGTCCCGCTCCGTCGCCTCGTACTTTGAGGCCCTCTGACCGCGCCAGACAGCTCAAGAGCACCGCAGACCTCGTCCTGGGCCCGCCTTCACCTGGGGCAGCGTCTGTGCACCACGGACTCCCGCCTTTCAGGAACAGCGCGACTCGGACCGCTGGGTCTGCAACGTTGGCATCACTTCGTTAAAAAGGTACAAACTCATCAAGTAAGGGGTCGCCACACTCGTGCGAAGCGCACAGGACCCCCAATCCAGCATTTTGAAAGAACATACAAGAACTCTCTTTGCTCCCAAGTTTTGTGGCCTCATCTTTAAGAGTTATATTGGTCTTGTGATAGAAACTGCATAATATCATATTTTTATATAAAGTATACGCATTTTTAATACAAACCTTACGCCTGGTGTCCATTTGTGGGGGGTCTGTAATTATACTGTATGTGGTCATAAATGCTTAACTGACTTAGCGCCCTGAGGATTAGCCTTGTCTGCTCGCGCCACGCAACCTAAAGGGTGAGCAGGGGTTATTCTAAGGAGTGAGTCCCTTACCCTGACTAGAGGAGAGGGTCCCTGTTTGTCACAAGTGCATACCTGTGCCAACCAGAGACCCCCAATTCTAAACCACACACTTTTGCATCATGTTTCAAGGGTGCTGTGTTTCGGGGATGATTGTTTTTGGTGTAGGAAGGGAGACCTTCCGCACAAAAAGAATAATTGATGGCTTTTTCCTCTTTCTATGCGCGCTGCATGTCCCGTGGGCCTAATTTATAAGAAAATTACGCATCGGTGCGTTAAAACAGCAATGCCCCAGTTAACTTACGCCTGCAGCAGAAACCCTTGCGCCACCATAGATGCACCATATTTACAATAAAGTGCACCATGACATAGGGTTTTTTGGTGCATTGCTGGAGTTGGTGGGAAAGCCAACGCAACTCCAGCAATGTGTCACAATACAGAGGCAATGCGTCATTTCGCATAGGTTTTTTTAGTGCATTGCTGGAGTTGGTGGGAAAGCCAACTCAAATCCAGCAATGTGTCACAATACAGAGGCAATGTGTCATTTTACACTGATGCATCCCCTATTGAATGGGGACCAATGTATTGGAGTGTGAAAAGGTGACAAAGTCACCTTGAGGTCCAACATATTCGTCCTGGATGTGACATATACAAATGGGCATAGTGCCCACATGTATGTGTGATATCAGCATGTAATGTCGCAAATTGTGACATTAAGAGCACATACCCACCTTCTGTGGCTCACTTACCTCAAGACTTGATTGCTTATGCCAATCAAGTTTGCGGCTGGTGTGGTCCCTTGGGCACAGCCAATTCGTCATCCCGATGTCTGGGTTTAGCAGGCTTAGGAATTGTGACACATTGACCGCACAGCGGCCCAAAGAAGAAAAACAAATAAAAACACGGTAAATATCACTGAGGACATTTTATGGTATGTGTTTCCGATGGAACGCCTATCGTGCATAAATTAAAATCTATGTTGGCAAGTTGAAGTAAAAGGTATTAATAAAATACTGGTACAAACAAAAATACATGTGTTTAGCCATGAAGCATCAAATTTAAGAGCTTATTAATAAATTGAGGTTTAGGCAATCTTTTTTCACGTTTTTAAGCTTAAATAATGGCAGCCGCTCTTGCGCCACACACCAAGCTTGCCGCACGCCAAGCTTGATATTCATGGCGGAGCGCCTTTCTCCTCTGAGCCTTAAACTTAAATCATGGCAGCCGCTCTCTCATGGCAGCGCGGCTTTATCCCTGATGACCTAAAACTTAAATAATGGCAGCCGCTCTCGCAGCGGAGACCAAGCTTGCCACACACCAAGCTTGATATTCATGGCGGAGTGCCTTTCTCCCCGGTGCCTTAAACTTAAATAATGGCAGCCGTGCCATTTGTATAGCGCGGCTGAACCAAATCCTTTTATTTTCTTTATCTAATTCCTGGAAGCGAGTCCGGGAGGCGGACAGTGGCCGGGAACCATGTTGCGGTATGGGGGGCGTTACCATCGGGGTAAGTGAACTGACAAAAGAGAGCCAGGGCAGCAACCCCACCCCCGTTTGGGTGCAGCAGCAGGTTGCTTTAGTGAGGGGCACAGCGAAGGTGTGCTAGATGGTTCCTTTTGATTAACGTGGTGTAATTCAGGTAGAGACTGTTGGTAGTGGGTGAAGACTCGCCTCCTTTTCACGTCTACCACCCGTGATTCGTTTTTTATGCAGTTTGTAGTAAGGCACTGCACCCCTTCCTCAAAATGGATGCCGAGCAAACGGCACTGGCGCTAGCGCAGTAATAGTTGTTAAATTATTCAGTTTTGTCACTGAGCAGGCGCTTCGTTAAACTGTTTTCCCTGCAGGACCTACGCTTAAGGTCTCATAAAAGTGAGAAACTTTTAGCAGTTGTAATAAAAGATGAGATCTTTATAAAGTTATCAAGTAACTTTATTGGCACCACCAGGGAGGCAAGTGGTCACAGCAAGTTGATCATACAAACTGACCAGAGAACACCAACATTCTTATGATCCAATCTGGCATTCCTAACATGGAATGCTACACTTAAAGGAGAAAATACAACACATCTCCCCTTTTATAATAAAAAAAACAGAAAATAAACAACAGTAAGCAGAAATAGAAAATGATGAGAAAAGGAAAAGAAAAGAAGAATGGTTTAAACACAAAAATTATTTTGTACAAAAGTCTCGTAAATATGAAGGAGGTCTCCTACTTCTTATGTTGCGAGAAGGAACGCTCTGTGATAAATTGTTCCGCTTGGTAAAACTCTCAGAGTGAAAGGAAACACTTTGTGATAAGTCTTTAGATTTTTCAAAATTATCAGAACATTCCACTTTACCATCCCCCTTTTCACATTTTGAAAGTCTTGACGTACTCCAAACACCACCCCCATCAAGCATAACTACATTTTTCATGACTTTCACAATACGTTTTGGTCCAAAATACTTGGATTCGCCTTTTGGTGAAGGTTGGTGAATGTCGCTTTTTTGACAAAAACAAAATCACCAACCTTCCACGAAATTTATTTCGCACCCTTCTTGATGTCAAACCTGTGTTTGTAATTCTTCTGGTACTCACTAATCCTCCAATTCTTGTCAACACACCCCCTGTCTTTCACACTCAACCACAAAGGATTTAGTTTAGACTCTGCCACTCTTCCCTTCAATTTTTTGAAAGGTGAAAAACCAGTCGCACTGTTAGGAGTATTTCTGTAAGCCCACAATTTTTCTCTTAGCACAGACTTGAGTGGAACCCTCAATTATAATGCGGTCTGTGCAGAAGCCCTAATTAACCTATTCATGCTCTCAACCAGACCATTTGCCTGGGGAGAGTAGAGAGCAGTCTTGTGATGGATAAATCCTTCAAGAAATCGACCATATCCTGTGAGGTGAATTGTACTCCATTATCTGAAACATGGATGTCGGGAATACCCTCACATGTAAAAGCATCCTTCATAAACTCTATGATGTTCCTAGTCAACACAGAACCCATGCAAGAAGCAGATATCCATCTGGACATGTAATCCACAAGAACAACAACAAACCTTTCAGAATGAGCCAAATTATCAAAAGGGCCTACAATGTCAATAGCCAATTTTGACCAAGGACGCTCAGGAATGACCACAGGAGAAAGTTGAGTCGCTCTCACCTTCCTTGATTTGTCATTACCTGCCCAAATAGTGCAATCTTTCACAATCATCTCAACTTGTCTGTCCACTTCAGGCCACCAATAGGATTCTCTGACCCTCGCCTTCGTAAGACTACGCCCAAGATGCCCCTCGTGGGCTAGATTTATTATCTTTTCTCTCATCATCAAAGGAGGAATCAATCTGTCACCGCAAAACAACTCACCCTGCACTATATTTATTTCCTCAATGACATTCCAATAACCTCTGGCTTGAATTGGAACTTCTCCTAAGTCAGGCCAACCATTGACCGTGAATTCCATAACAACGGCCCTTTCTTGGTCACTCGAAAAACTACTTTCCCATTCATCTTTGCTCAGCGCAGACTCTTTCACCCAGGAAACACACTGAGGCTCCAAATCATCAACAACAAACTTCTGTAGAGGTAATCTTTACAGAAAATCTGCCGGAATTTTTTTTTAACCAGGTAAGTATTCCACACTAAAGTTGTACTCCATAAGTCCTTCCACCCACCTTTTGATTCTTGGTGTGCTATACTACGTATTTCTGCAAGAAAACAACTGTACAAGGGGCTTATGGTCAGATCTAACAGTGAACGGGAGGCCCCACAAATAAAACCTGAAATGCTTAATAGCCCATGAGCAAGCTAAAGCTTCTCGCTCGATGACAGAATACCGTTCTTCTGCCCCTTTCAAAGATCGAGATGCAAAGCTAATGACTCTCTCAGTACCATCAACAATTTGCGACAGAACAGCCCCCAATCCTCGTAAACTCGCATCAGTAGTCAGGATGGTCTTCTTAAATACGTCAAAATGCCCCAAAGTCGGCATCTTTGCGATCTCGCCCTTAACACTTTCAAAAGCGTCATCACACTCCTTGTTCCAATCAAAAACACTACCCTTCTTCAAAAGAAGTCTGATTGGTTGCATAACACTGGCAAAATTGTAAACAAATTTGGAGTGATACTCCGACAACCCTAAAATGATTTCACTTGGTCCTTATTTGAAGGAGGTGGAGCCTGCAATATAGCTTCTACCAAATAATGCTTTGGACTGATACCTTCACTAGAAATGGAGTGTCCAAGATAGGACTCCGAGTTTACACGAAACTTGCATTTCTCATGTTTGACAGTTAATCCATATTCCTCCAATCTGGATAGAGCCTTAAATAATATCTTGTCATGTTTACAAATATCACAGCCATAAACCAGGATGTCATCCTGAAAAAACAGAACACGATCAATTCCATTCAAAACATTCTTCATTCCTCTCTGGAAACAAGCAGCTGCACTCGCTAAACCAAATGGCATTCTTATGAACCTGAATGCACCCACCGGAGTTACAAATGAAGTCAAATGTCTCGACTCTTCGGAGAGAATAATTTGGTGATAGGCTGCTGATAAGTCAATCACACTAAACACACTTGCTCCGCCCAACCTTGTCAAAATCTCATTTATGTTCGGCAGGGGTTGCCTATCCACCCAAATTGAACTATTGAGACTTCTCAGGTCCACACACATCCTGATCTTGCTACCCTTGTCCTTGGACGCCAAAACAATGGGCGCGAGCCATTCAGATGACTCAATTTCTTCAGTAACTTTGAGATCTAACAGCCTGTCAATCTCTTACTTCAGCGGCTTCAGCATGAGATTAGGCACTTTCCTTACTTTATGCACCACAGGTTTAGCGCAATCTTTCAAAATGATTTTGTGTTTAAATCCCTTCAAGAGACCAAGTTTTTCACTAAAAACCCCAGCAAATTTTCCAATTATATCCTGAGCATCATTCTCTTGCGAGACTAACATAACTTGTTCTGGTGCATTAGGATTCAAAATTATCCCAAGGTTTCTTTGATGACACCAACCGAGAAGATGATCTCCTCGTTTGGCAACATAAACTTTTCCAACAGTTTCCCTGTCCTTAAATACAATGGTTTGAATAGAGTAACCTATGACATAAATTTTCTGTCTACCGTACCCCACAGGATTATTGTCTGTTGTTAAAAGTTTGATTTTGTCATGGCCAAAAGTTGAGTACCAAAACTCATCACTAATTAAGGTAAACAAAGAGCCTGAGTCAGCTAGCACAGGAATTGTTACACCACTTACAAGAATGTCACACTTAGGCATTGACACAGTAGCTGAATCTACAGATATCACATCATGCACAACATCATGCGTTAAGTCTGTGACACAATGGATAGTGTGTTGCATGTACTCCTCATCCTCTTCCACAAGATTCACTTTGGTGCTCTTACACATACGAGCATAGTGGCCCTTCTTCCCGCAGTTCCTGCAGACAGTACTTCTAGCAAAACAGTTGGGATAGTTCTGTCCGTGTCTATCACTACCGCACCTTGGACATTTAAACTTGTTTTCCTTGTTAAAACTGTAATTCGGCTTTAATTTGTCTGTCTTCAATGGAACCGTTTCATGTTTCACCAAGCCCTTACTTACTGCAGCAACTTGTAAATCAGGTTGAAAAATCTCTTGGTTCTCATCGTTGACTCTAGATACAAGATCAGATTGGTTATGCCCCTTTCTAATTTCCTTCACCCATGTAGATGTATGTTCTACACTCTGAACTATAGCAATAGCTTCCTTCAAACTTGGATTCTTTGAAAGTAATTTTTCCTGGATCTTCTGATCGTTGGTACAACGTACAAGTTGGTCACGGATGAGCGAATCAGTTAATTGTTCAAACTCACAAGTCTGAGCAAGAGATTTAGGTGCAGCTACATAGTTTCCAACTCTCTCATTCTTTCCTTGTGTACGCATGAAAAATGTGTGTCTTTCCATTACTACGTTGATGCGTGCACCAAAATGATTTTTCAAAAGAAGGACGCTCATCTCATACACATCACTGGGTTCTCCTGCTCCCCTCCCTTAGGGAATTGGATCTAAACTGTCATATATGTTTCTACCTTCAATTCCTAAATTATTCAACAGAACTGCTTGTTTCCTTACTGCAGAAAACTTTTCGCCACCAATTGCAAGTAAGTAAGAGTCAAAAATAGGTTTCCATTTTTTCCAAGGTAAAATTGGTTCACCCCTCTCGCTCAAAAATTGGGGAGGCTGGTTCATTCCACTTGCTGTTGACATCCTGTAAGGGAAAGATAACTAAACAAACTAACACAACAGGCTAAAATAATAATTTAACACAAGTAAATAAAATAATAACCTAATACAATGAGAATGATGCTAATCCATCAAAACCATTTAAAATATGGCAGCCTTCTTCTTAAAATGTCCAACAACAAAAAAATTCCCATATAAGAATGTCAATTTGGTATCTAAAAAATAAATACCAAACTCTCCTGCTCAATCTTGCCTCAAGTTCGACTTAAAATGCTGAAATATCCCTGAATTAAAAAAAAATTACCTTCCTCCTCCTCGTTATTAGCACAGAGTGACTGGCTTTTACTTCAGAAAAAGTTCAAAATTGTTCATACCTTCTCAATATTAGAATATAATAAGCGCGCGTTGCAGTTCATACCTTCAAGGCGTTATTACAGCGGTAAAGGACGCTCGTTGCACCTTCTCCTGTCAAACAACAAAGACGCAGCGTCTAGTTGTCATGTAAATCATAGAGACGTCAAAACGTCAGCAAGATGGCTCCAGCTATGACATAGCGGTCATAGAGTAGAGGAAGTACAGATCGCCTCATAACACACAAGACGCTTCAATGCCGGTCTCTGAGCTCGCGCTTAACAACGACGCTTCAGCTCGCTCCGGCTCGCCCCACACGGTTATGCTTTTAAAAAATGCACAAACAGGTGAGAGCCGCGAATTTCTTTTTCTTTTGAATAGAAAAAAAAACAAATTTCCACCGATTTACCTCAATTGTCCATGGAAGGTCCACATGTGTCTGTCTTCTCTCAAATATATCCTTCCACGATATGACATCCTAAAACGGTTTCAACAAAAAAAAAAAAAAAATAACGAGGAGGGTCCAAGTTGAAACACACGTTGGGTTCTTCTTTCCTGGTGGTGTGTCCTTGTCGCCAGTAATAAAAGATGAGATATTTATAAAGTTATCAAGTAACTTCATTGGCACCACCAGGGAGGCAAGTGGTCACAGCAAGTTGATCATACAAACTGACCAGAGGACACCAACATTCTTATGATCCAATCTGGCATTCCTAACATGGAATGCTACACTTAAAGGAGAAAATACAACAAGTTGGTTGATGTTTTGATAATTAGTGGTATTCCTCATTTCTGTGCCTTTCTTTAATCTGAAATTGAGGTCTTTTCCTTGTAATGTATCATTTGTGATCCTCTGCCAATGAGCTTTTGATTTTCTGCAATTAATCTGGATAAAGACTGTTTATGTATGACTGTGTTGCTTTACCCTAATACAGGAGGAACGGCTGTACCTGTTGGGATGTCTGTACAGTACTAAGTTCCATAGAAAGGTGTTAAACACTTTCATTAATCCGGTTACCTTTTTAGGTCTCGCTTGACAGTGCAGGTGTCATCACAATGTAATTAACCGCAGAAAGAGCTTTGGGTGTACTAAATACATCTCTGCCCACATTTTGGTGGGCAGTAATGCATGATTTGGTCGCGCAGAAAAGTGCTTACTCTCCAAGAGTATAATCTATCAAGTTGTCAGAGATATTGTTTTTGCAGATTGACATGCCTCAGCAATTATATCGACAGGGCCACTAAAATTATGGTACTCTGCGTCTTTGGTGTTTTCCACGTAATTTGTGCATGTGCTATCTAAACGATCATCTGTGGCATAACGTGCAGATTTTAACTCAAAAAAATGTTTCTAGCTGAAACTAATCAAGTTTCACTAATAAACAGCAACAACAAGTACTGCTGCACAGTGAAAGGTCTTTCGCAATGGTTGGCTGATTCCCCCCCCCCACACCACACCACTATTGCTTAATTATGTATCTGGGTGTGAAACGGGTACTAGTGATGCACAACTTTTGCCCACGCAGTGTTGACAGGTCTAAAACGGCAAAATAAAGAAGTAAGATAACAATGTGGGAAATTGTCCTGTTGTAATCTTTCAAAATGTAGACACCTCTCAGTGGTTTTGAGAAATCCGCCATCTAATGCACTGTTTGAATTCTCATCACCTAATGTAAGTTAAGAACGGGAGACATTAGACTGCATGTCGTTTCTGTCAAAATACATATGTTCAACCAATCCATATGTAATGATGTGTGAAAAAACCATTATAGTGCTGGGTCTCTTCAAGACAGTCATCCGAATACTGCACCACAAAAGTGTGAGCCATGTTGTAAGGCAAGTACCACAATAATAGTTGTTTTAAATCTTGTATTTTCAGTGATATGACCACCGAAGGCCCTGATTTTATAATAAAAACTGAGTTTTGGACTATTCAGTTTCCCACTGAAAGGCAATATTTCTCTCCATGTCTTCCCATACCTGGCATGTCACGCAGTTTGATGCTTACTTTCCCTCCATGTTAGAGAACAGTAGTTGTTTCAGCACCCAGGCTAATGTGCTGCATAGTTAAATACATGTAAGGTCCCAAAGACGAGACTGATTCCATTGCAAATGCTAGTTAGGGATGTAGTGGCTACAGGGGTATGCCTGCTGGTACTGGGTTACCATCTAACTTGGAAATGAATAACCGGTTTCAGATGGTTGGTGTTACTCGGTATCATTTATCAAAACGTTATTGTTTTACTATTTGTCTGGTAAATGTCAGGGAGCCTAAGCTTTTAGATATTTTTGAGCACCTGCCTCCGAAACTTTCACATGTAAGTCACTAGTGTTTGACACCAGGAAGACTTCAATTAGCTGAAATCGAGTAATACATTCTAAGCTGCTCCAAATAAGGGGGCCCCAACAATCCTTAAGATGGAAATGCTTCACCAGTTTGACCCGCCTGCCTGGACCCCATTTCACCCATCTTCGTCGTTCACCCTTTAATATCCTACATAACCTGCTTAGCTCCTGACTTCATACTGCCCACACCTTTCCTTTCGAGTATTTTAGCAGCTCGGCACTTTTTTCTCAGCACATCTGCATGTAATATGAAAACTCATACACTGCCATGTACACCACAGACTCTTTTTATATATTTATTTCATTCATACATACTTTTTTTAGGAGTGTTTTAGGGTTTTCTGGAGCTCCTTTTCAGAGCAGCTGTAACACTTATGTGGAATAATGAAAGTACTTAAATTGCTTATTAGAGGTGCGCCCCAGCGTAGCCTAGCTTCAGAAACATTTCTATCTACAAGAAATGTTATGTTTCTCACACAAGGCCCTGTCTGGCACGCAGCGTGTATGCTTCAGCTTCTCAGAGGTGTGCAGAGTTTTGTTCTGCAGTCTTGCCTTGATGACCTTAAATGATAGATTTTTGGGAATACTTTCCTGAATATTTTCTTGTCATTTATTTTTTATGTGGGCGATGTGTGAGACTAGTTTTACAGACATTTTGCAGAGAAATGTTGTTTAGTTTACGTTTCATGCAACATCCTTAAAAATTTTCTTTTAGATCAAAACAGTACCTCATAAATATGGGTAATGGAAGGGCATCTCAAAGATTATTTGCATTATTATTAGTGAGCTGCTGTTGTGTTGCAATATTTAAAACACACGTCATCACTATCCATAAATATTATAGTTGAAAAACACATTTAGAATTTTCTAAGAGTGGCTGCGCACTGTTAGTGACTTGGTCAAAGATGGCAGAAAAAAGGGAACTGGATCATATATTCAAAGCTGTTCCTAACAGGGGCCGGGGGCCCATAAATACGTTTGGCCCAGGGCACCCAAAATCCTTAAGGTGTCCCTGGTGATGTGTGCCAGCAGGGCCTAGCTTCAGAAACCACAGGAATTACCAGCAGTGAGTATTGTGTTGTCCACTTACATAATAGTTGCAGAAATATCTAAAGCCTTAGGCCTAACCTGTGGTACAAGATATGTCTCCTTCAGGGCCTTGAGCAACTAGTATGGCACACAGAGGCTATTGGCTATAAGGCGGAATTTTTAATGGTCATGTTATGTAAAGGGGAGCTGTTAGAGATGTATTGCGATAATGCTCAAGATATGTATTTATACAGAAACTTTATGTGTTTGCACTAAACCTTATACATTGTACTTTGATTATGGACAGGTAACTTTAATATTGGTAAGATACCCTGAATACTGTGGAGCAGCTACTTGCAAGGCCATTCGTTGGACTGAGACTTGAAGACAAACTAATTGAAAGACGATGAGGACAGGCCCGGACTGGCCGTTGTGGGCACCGGGCAATCCCCCGGTCGGCCGCAAGGGTGGGGGCCGGTTTTGGGCCCTGGGGGCCGTTTTTGTTGCAGAGCCATTTTTGCAGCATAGCTGCAAAATCGGCCCTGTAACAAAATCGGCTGAAAAGCGGCCCTGGCAAAGCGCTCACCCCCCTCCCGCCTTGGGGGGCGGAGGGGCCGGCCGAGCACTTTGCCAGGGCCGGTTTTGGTTTCCAGTCCGGCCCTGGATGAGGACCTGATTGTCCCGACCTAAAACTGCAAAAAAAGCCCAAGACAGAGGGTAGATTTGCAAACGTACATTCTCAAACACCTGGGGCTGTATTACAGATGGTGCCCCTGGGCGCAACGGGCGGTTGCGCCTGCTTTGTGTGCCACCGGAGTTCTTTGGTATTATAGAAGGGGACGCAGATACTTGTGTGTCCCCTTCTATAATACCGATTGTGCAGGGGTGTGCCCTATACAAATGAGGGAATTACTTTTGATTCTGCTGCACCCACGCAATATTACAGACGCATGTGCGGAGTCAAAGAAGCCCTCAAGGGGAAACATCGTTTACAACGCAGGGATTACATCCCAATGCCATTACATTGTCATTTTTATAACGTAAGTCGTTACAACAACTTGCGCTGGATGGCGCTCTAGGACAAGGAATAGTACCATTTACTATCCAACACCTTCCCTACTGTACGTAGACTGGAGTTGGAATAATACATTTTACTACTCCTAAGTCCCGCGCCCTCCAACGCAAGTTGTTGTAGCGACTTGCGTTGTAAAAACCATGATGTAATGCACCGCAATGTAAATGAATGCATTGTAACTTCATACATCTCCCTCAGGAGGCGCACTGACAGCGCGCCATTTGAAAGGTAGCGCACTGTCAGTGCACCTCCAGACAGCAGCCCTTTGCAGGAGGAAAATAGGGTCCCATGGACCCCCCAGACATCCTCTTGCAGGCAGGCGCAGTCACTGGGAGCACCCACCTGGAAGGGGATCTCTAAACCCCTTTGAATGTGCCGGTGGGTGCCGCCAGCACTGTGAAAACATGGAGCGACTGCTCCGTTTTTTCACAATGAATGCACTGCCTTGGGGCAGCGGTGCACCTGGGCGCAAACAAACAGTCATAGTGTGTAATACAGCCCCAGGTACACAAAAGTTGATTGGCTTATAGGGTGTACTTCAACAAATGATCTGTTCAGCTTCCCCTGCTTGCTGTTTGGTGGTGAAATTCCTTGGCCAAATAATGGAGTAACAGACTTGAAGTATTTGTCAGACAAAACAAAGAAGCATGCACACACAAAAATCCATATGGAAAGCCTGACAAAACTGGGAATGTTTGGAGACACACATAAGTGACACATACCGCAAATCAATAAAGAAGCACAATGAAGCAGTATACTTCAATGAAGCACATACTGTCAAAAATAATTGATTGCATTCATTTCTCTGGTGCTTTTGAACTGGCATTACGAAGGCATGATGAATCTGAAAGCTCCTCAAATCCTGGTGTATTCAAAGGCCTTGCGGATGTAATAGCAAGCATAGACAACACATTTAGCAAATGCTACAGTATTCAAAGGCACCTCTAAAACAATACAGTCAATACTGAGTGTATGCTTGAAATTATGAGAATCTATATTGTCCAACAGGTGAGAAATACAGACTTTGTGGCTATTCAGGCTGATGACACCACTGATGTGGCTACAAAAACACAGTTCGTATTAGTCTTTCGGTACCTTGACAATGACAGTAAAGTTGTGGAGAGGTTCTATGTTTTTACACATTTAAGAGACTCTAGTGCAGAAACCATTACTTTAGCTAATCTGCGTGAACTGAACTTGATTTACAAGAGCAGCCTCAATAACAAAAACTTATTGCACAAAGCTATGATGGTGCGTCAGTAATGAGTGGAAGCCTTTGTGGAGTACAGGGAAGAATTAGAGATGTGTACCCTAATGCCCAGTATGTGCACTGTTACGCCCACCAGCTTAATCTTATTATACAACAGGAAGTCTCAAAGTTCTCAGAGACACACATTTTCTTTTTGGATGTAGAAGGCATGGCAGCACTCTTCTCACATTCCTCCAAAAGAAGGGAAATACTTCAGGAAATGATGGCCAAAAGGTTTCCAAAGGTATCCCGAACTTATTGGAACTTTCACATACGACCAATCAACCTAATATTCAAATAAAGGGATGATCTTGAGATCTCATGCTGACATATTATACGGTGCACAGTCAAAATATCGAGTTGAAAATTTCGACCTACCAAAATATTGTGTTTAAAATTTCGAAGGTACAGAATATCGATGTCAAGAATATCGTAGGACAGAATATCGACCCTGAGGTAAGTAATATCGAAATAATTTATATCGATGTAAGTAATATCGAAGTTAGTAATATCGATAGCATATATATCGATGTAACTAATTTCGATGTTACTAATATCGATATTTGTATTATTTTTTTGATTTTTATTATGTATGTGTTATATGTTTTTGTTAAGTATTTAAATTATTTTAGATTATATGTGTATTATTTTTATATATTAATGAATTTATTTTTAAGTAAATTATATGTTTTAGTACCGTAGCGGGTTGTGGGTTTATAGGGGAACAGGGTGGGAAGTAATTTAATTGTAATTATTAATTGGCAATTAAATATTTTAATTGATAAATTAATTATTTTATTGGTAATTAATGTTAATTTTTATTAAATGTTTTGGTAC
Organism: Lissotriton helveticus; assembly: GCF_964261635.1. Taxonomy (NCBI): domain Eukaryota; kingdom Metazoa; phylum Chordata; class Amphibia; order Caudata; family Salamandridae; genus Lissotriton; species Lissotriton helveticus. Next base: position 1,860,905,240 of record NC_136065.1, read on the forward strand.
CAGAGCGGGTTGTGGGTTTATAGGGGAATAGGGTGGGAAGTAATTTAATTGTAATTAATTAATTTTAAATGTAACTATTAATTGGCAATTAATTAATTTAATTGATACATTAATTATTTAATTGATAATTAATGTTAATGTTTATTAAATGTTATGTTTTAGTACCAGAGCGGGTTGTGGGTTTATAGGGGAATAGGGTGGGAAGTAATTTAATAGTAATTAATTTTAAATTTAATTATTAATTGGCAATTAATTAATTTAATTGATAAAATAATTATTTAATTGGTAATTAATGTTAATGTTTATTACATGTTATGTTTTAGTACCAGAGCGGGTTGTGGGTTTATAGGGGAATAGGGTGGGAAGTAATTTAATTGTAAATATTTAATTTTTGATTTAATTAATAATTGGCAATTAATTATTTTATTTGATAAATAATTATTTAATTGGTAATTAATGTTAATTATTAATAAATGTTATGTTTTAGTACCAGAGTGGGTTGTGGGTTTATAGGGGAATAGGGTGGGAAATAATTTAATTGTAATTAATTACATTTTTTTATGTGTAATATATTTTGTAAATATTTATTAATTGGCATTCCCTACTGTTGCACCCTTTGGAGTTGGAATAGTAATTTTCCCCCTACGCTATCCAAAGCTTTCCCTACTGTTGCACTCTTTGGAGTTGGAATAGTTGGTTTTCCCCCCTACGCTATCTAACCATTTCCCTACTGTTGCACCCTCTGGAGTTGGAATAGTAATTTATACCCGTACGCTATCCAACGCTTTCCCTACTGTAGTACTCACTGAAGTGGGAATAGTAATTTTTCACCCTACGCTATCCAACGCTTTCTCTACTGTTGAAGTCTCTGGAGTGGAAATACTAATTTTTCCCCCTACGCTATCCAACGGTTTCCCTACTGTTGCACCCTTTGGAGTTTGAATAGTAATTTTTACCCTTACGCTATCCAACACTTTTCCTAATGTTGCACTCACTGGAGTTATAATAGTAATTTATACCCGTACGCTATCCAACGCTTTCCCTACTGTAGTACTCACTGAAGTGGGAATAGTAATTTTTCACCCTACGCTATCCAACGCTTTCCCTACTGTTGAAGTCTCTGGAGTGGAAATACTAATTTTCCCCCCTACGCTATCCAACGGTTTCCCTACTGTTGCACCCTTTGGAGTTTGAATAGTAATTTTTACCCTTACGCTATCCAACACTTTTCCTAATGTTGCACTCATTGGAGTGGGAATAGTAATTTTTATCCCTACGCTATCCAACGCTTTCCCTACTGTTGCACTCTCTGGAGTGGGAATAGTAATTTTTCCCCCTACGCTATCCAACGTTTTCACTACTGTTGCACCCTCTGGAGTTATAATAGTAATTTATACCCGTACGCTATCCAACGCTTTCCCTACTGTAGCACTCACTGAAGTGGGAATAGTAATTTTTCACCCTACGCTATCCAACGCTTTCCCTACTGTTGAAGTCTCTGGAGTGGGAATAGTATTTTTCCCCCTACGCTATCCAACGCTTTCCCTACTGTTGCACCCTTTGGAGTTGGAATAGTAATTTTTACCCTTACGCTATCCAACACTTTCCCTAATGTTGCACTCATTGGAGTGGGAATAGTAATTTTTCTCCCTACGCTATCCAACGCTTTCCCTACTGTTGCACTCTCTGGAGTGGGAATAGTAATTTTTACCCATACGCTATCCAACGCTTCCTACTGTTCCACTCACTGGAGTGGGAATAGTAATTTTTACCCACCCGATATCCAACGTTTTCCCTACTTTTGCACTCTCTGGAGTGGGAATAGTAATTTTTACCCATACGCTATCCAACGCTTTCCCTAATGTTCCACTCACTGGAGTGGGAATAGTAATTCTTACCCACCCGCTATCCAACGTTTTCCCTACTGTTGCACTCTCTGGAGTGGGAATAGTAATTTTTACTCTTACGCTATCCAACACTTTCCCTAATGTTGCACTCATTGGAGTGGGAATAGTCATTTTTACATACCCGCTATCCAATGCTTTCCCTACTGTTCCACTCACTGGAGTTGGAATAGTAATTTTTACCCACCCGCTATCCAACGCTTTTCCTACTGTTGCACTCTCTGCAGTGGGAATAGTAATTTTTCCTCTTACGCTATCCAACGCTTTCACTAATGTTTTACTCATTGGAGTGGGAATAGTTATTTTTACATACCCGCGATCCAACGATTTCCCTACTGTTGGACTCACTGGAGTTGGAATAGTACTTTTTACCCTTACGCTATCCAACGCTTTATCTACTGTTGCACCCTCTGGAGTTTGAATAGTAATTTTTACCCTTATGCTATTCAATATTATTTATATTTATTTATGTATTTAAGATGTTACATAATGTTGTATTTAATTAATTTTAAAAATATTGAAAATATATTTAATTGTTGTTATTTATTAAATATAATTATTCATTATTATTTATGTTATTATTTTATGAGTGTTTATGTATTTTTAAATTGTAGTATTTGTTAATATTTTATAATTATTAAAAAAATTCTGTATATATTATAATTAATTAATTATATATTGTATATTTTATTATTATTTTTAATTAAATGTTTAATAGTAAATATGTATTATTTATTCATTTTAAACAGTATAACACATTTTAACATAAGTTTAAATTATATATAAGTACTATTTACTTAAGTTTACCTTTACCTTTTTTTTTTTTTTTAAACGATATTTTTAATTACGATATTTTTAACATCGATATTTTAGTTTCGATATTTTTGTACTTACCATGTTGTAGATAGGGTGTCGATATACTTGCCTTCGATATTCCAGCGTCGATATTTTGTCTGTCGATATTTTCAGCCTCGATATTCTGTCAGAGATCCATATTATACAGCCAGTTACAAAAACGAGAAGTAGATACTGTCCTTTTGCAAAGTGAGGGATGGGGCTGACAATTTAGACAGCAGACTGCCAAAAGATTGTACTTTTTCAAACCGCAGGAAAAACATCAGAAGTCTTGTCCGAAGTGCAAAGGAGGTATGTGACATTATAATTGTTCATGCACAGGAATGATTTTCTTTTACAAAACATTTAGTGAGTACCACATTACTGCAAAGTGATCAGTTTTCCAAAATATGATCATTCCTTCCCTGAGCAAGCTTTGAATGAGGTGGTGGAAGCTTATCCATTTGCTCAACTAAAAGGATCTTAAAACAGAGTTGACTGTACAGGACGGAATGCACCTATACCGGCAAGCCATTGGTGCCATTTCTTTGCTGGCTTTAATTCAGAAACTTAATATGGAAACGTCACTTACAGAGACAGTGGCTTTACTGAAAATAGTAATTACCATTCCTATGACAACAGATGAGTCGGAACAATGTTTTTCCATTTTAAACAGAATTAAGACATTCCTGAGGAACATCATTATTGAGAAAAGACTGAATGCTTTAAGCAATGCTCTCTATAGAGAGAGACCTTGTCAAAAAAATCCCAGACTTTAACATTCAAGTTATTGAGAAGTTCACAGCTATTAAAGACAGACGTCCTGATTTTGTCTACAAAAAGTGAACAATACAATAATCCTAACATTTCTTCTTGAATGCTGTTAGTCTGTGACCTTTGTTGTTTGTTAAGTAAAAAAATTGTGAGGTACTTAGCATTGTTATCTCGAAGTCTGTTATGAAGCTCTGGGGTTATACTGAATAACCAGCTACCTGTGTTATTATATGATTTCTTTACTAATTAAATTAACTGCACTTTCGCAATTGCTTTATTAACCTTCTTGCTTTCTCAAATTTGCTTGAAAATGCACCATTTTCCCACTCTTTTTTCAAACTTTCCCCAGTAGGAGAATCCCCACGAACCTCTCCTAGGTTGTTCGGGCTCGCTCACTACGCTCACTCGCCGCAGTGCACTCCGCCACACATTTTACACCCCACCACTTTCAAATGTCACCAGTTGCCACTGTCCAAGCAGAATAATAATTTTTATTTCTTTACATGAAAGGGATTAATTCTACTTCAAAACAAATTTGTCTAAACTTCATAATGTACAGTTTCTTACAACACGAACCACCAAAGCATGCGGAGAGGATATTTAGCTTTGAAGATCTCTCAACTACATTATCTCAGAGATGTGACTGGACAGAGCTGATATGCAGTGGTCAAGGAGGAAAAGGGGAAAAATAGTGACCCCTCCCATGCCCAGTCATGACCAGAATTGATTCCGGAGGAGATATTGCAAATAATATCTGACTTTGCAGAAAGCACTCTCTATCCTTTAGGTCTTTAATCTAGGTATGGAAGGGGCAATAGGCAGATCTAATAATAATAATTCCTAATTGTAAAGCGCTGACATTTCATCCCTTAATGTTTCAAGGTGCTGAGGGCCGCCGGGGAGATTAAGTGACCTATTTTCCAGAGCCACATGATGCTGAGCTGCCGCCACCGATCGAACCACGAGCTCCGCGTTCCGGAGTCACCCACTCTGGCCCCTGCACCACAACTCTCCCACTAATACAAACTGGGGGAAGTTTGGGACATTTCAGGAGGTGTGACGTAAGTATGGGCAAATTTTGCGGATCCGCGGTCTGCGAATTCACGCGAAATCGCAAAAAAGTCCACGAATTCTCAGATTTTTTTGCGATTTCCATCTATTCAACTGGAGTACTTTCTACTGGCTGATCAGTAAGTGCTACCTCGTTGGGTAAATGTATAGTGCTTTTCCTACACTGCAGCTGCGTAAAGGGCCAGAAGATTTGTCTCCACTGACCATGTTTGCCTGTAACTTTGCCACCGCGCCAAAAGGCGCTGAGGTCTCTTGAGTGAGCTGTCCATCATAGTTGGGAAAGGCCGGGAAGATGTTTGATACCGCTAGTATGTGGTGCGGGGCTTCTATGCGTGTCAACATGCCTCTTGTGTATAAAGGGTCAGAGAGCGAGCAGGGCAGCTGGTGAGGAGAAAGCAGCCTCCTGGTCACAGGAACTACACGGGGATTGCGCTTGAGAAACTCAGGGATGCAAAGACCTCCCTCGGGTATTACAGCTAATTTTCGACGGCAGATATGGGGTTAAAGCACTCTTGCCCAGCCTCGACCGCGCTCACTAATGTTTTGGGCTGATTAAAACGTTACTGAATTTGAGCTTCAACTCGGGCACCTGCTTTATTTATATCTGTAAGTGCTTCCTGTTGAGGTTTAATTTTTGGCCCACAGGAAGCACTTACAGAGTTAAGGCAGGTGCCCGAGTTGAAACTAATTTTGTAACCATTTTAGAATGGCGCCGGCAAGCTGCCAGAGTTGCTTACTTAACTCTGGCAGCTCGCTGGCGCTACTCTAAAATGGTTACAAAGTTAGCTTTCTTCAACTCGAGCACCTGCCTTAACTGAAATCCACCCGCAAGCGTATTTGCGGATTTTTCGGGAATTTCGCGAGATTCGCGGATCGTGAAATTGCCAAAAATCCGCAAATTCCGCGAGCGGAACGGATTTTCCGGCCATAGTTACGTCCTTACTGAAGTACTCGAGGCTGACAGACATCCGAAGAGCAAAACATGAAAGTGAAAGAGGCTTCCTTTTACAGGGCATGATTCACCTATCGCGAATAGACATAGCATCTGCACATAGTATAGATTGTGAGGGAGGCTGATATTGAGACAACTGCAGCTTTGGACCATGCCACAATATGGATCAAAATACATGGCAGATGTATCTATGGAATAAAGAAAGAAACAATGGAGAATGGGCAGCTATATATTGTACGAAAAAAGAGTATGGGCAGACACGTAATGCAAGATGCAGCCATTAGAAGTGAGATTTCTAAAGTGATGATGTACACATGGAGGTCAACAACATATTAGACGCACCCATGGAAGTTATCTGGGATGCTTTAATAGCAGAGGCACTGGGCCAACTATAGCACAGCTGCAGTGGCTAAGCAAACATGAACATCTATTCAGATCAGGCTGCCTACAGGTTGCGGACACAATCTTTTAAGCTCTATAGTTGACATAAAAAAGGTCAACAGTATTCAAGACATTTACAAGTAGTCATGATCAATAAGTCGAGGGGGCTGCATTACAGCTTAAAAGACTGTGTGCGAAAATATTAATAAGGCCAACAAATTCCTGGCCAAGGCATGAAAAATCAAAGTTAACACCGAGAGCATGGTCAAATTAATGAACAAAGAAAGGGAGTACGCTTTTGACCGGGACCAGAGGGCAGAAAATGTTCTCCCTTTTTGAATCTGTAAAACTGATGTACATGGTGCCATGCTTTTCAGTCGATTGAAGTTCTCCAACTTTTCTCTGGAAAAATTGGAGCCTCTGATGAAGAAGGGGGAAATATGAGCCTGATGGGTTTAGAGGGAACTTAACTCTCCCCAATCATGAAGGGACTATTTCAACCTTTCAAGTCAAGTCAAAAGATCTTTATTCGGATTGCACAACATCCATAAAAGTACATGTCAAACACAACAAAGGTAATAACACAGTCATAAAGATAAAATATAGACAGTTAACATCCTGCAGAGTTACAAATTCATAACAATAAATAGCTTTATCATGTGCAAAAAGGCAACCGCTAGTGCAAAATGTACAATGTGCAAAGAAGCATACTGCAAGTTACTCAGTGAATACGTTGATAGCACAATTATAAAAAAGAAATATAAACAAATAACAGCCTGCAAAGTTACAAATTCATAGCAATGGATAGCTTTATCATGTGCAAAAAGGCAACCGCTAGTGCAAAATGTACAATGTGCAAAAAAGTGCATAGTGCAAATGTTCTCAGTCAATGAGCAGAGAAGCACGGGACCGGACAGCAGCTTTAACATCAATAAATCTTTATTTATTTTTTTTTGAGTTCAAAACTGCTTTATTGTGCAAAATGAATCGTAATACACAGCTTTTCGCGCCTACAACCCGGAGTCCGGCAGCACAATGAGGTAACCATAACACAGCCTTGTGGCCGGCATCCCTGAGGCCCGGCGGCGTAGCACATGTGTGAAGAAGGATATGACCACAGCCGGCGTTGTGGGGCATTGAAGGATGAGCAGCAGCAGAACAGTGTTTTTTAAATGTCTTGTTCAATTTCGTAACAGCTAACAGAAACCCCCAACGGTATAGAAACTAAGAGGCAGTTCATGTTCGCATGGAAGGAGAATAGGTAATGAGCTAGTGTGGCAACCCAGGCAGGCGGAGATGGGTACGGCACCACAGCCGCAGCGCACCTGCCCCAAAACTCAACCATCAGTACCATAAAGAGCAATGCGGGTGGTGTCACGAAGTGTTAACTAACAGAAGGAGCGCTAGCATGTGTCGGATATGGCGTAGGGAATCCCTGTACAATAGAGGGGGAGTGATAGGCAACATAAGGAGGGAGGTCTACGATGTCGGGTACCTCGTGGGGCCTGGAGAGTAGGTAAAAATCGCTATGGCCAGAGGATAAGAGGTCCCGGCGAGAACCGTCCAAAAGGAGATGCGGATGCGTGAGTGGGATCTATGGACAGGTCAAGAGTTCAAAATAGGACGTTAATCTGTAACAGGGTGGTCCCCAGGCGAATCTGCATCATCGGAGCGTGCGAGCAAATAGCACACTAGTGGATCCCAGATGTCGCCGGGACGACTTGAGATGGGCAATAACTCAGCGAATGTGGTGTGTTGTTCTTGACAGTAGGTCAAGTCCTCCAGCCAGTCCTTAAACTTGGGCGCCCTGCCACGGTCCCATCGGCATGCCACACGCCTCTTGGCCAAGAGTAGTGCGGTTTCAACGAATTTCCGACAGGATCTAGGTATCTGCAAAGTATACCCAAGAAGTGTCACCAATGGATCCATGGGCACCGCTTCTCCAACATCAATAAATCTTTAAAAGCTAATTTAAAATCCATCAGAGCATTTTTTCTACAGTACGGTATTAAAAAGTGCTTAGTGTGCATTCCATAAAAACCACAGAATAAGGTAAAGTGGAGCAAGCTTTGTTTTCCACCAAGGTTACAGAGACAGCTTAGATTTTCCACATGTTTATTGAAGCCTAACGGGAAGCAAAGTAGATTTATAATGCTTCCATCCCTGAACCGAAATAGCAAGCTCCTATTCCACCTGCCTGACTTTATGCGGAGATAGCCCTGAAGCAGGGCATGCGGCTTGTCACATGGCTCCATAAGGGAAGAATACCTTATTGTAGATGGCATTGCCAAATCACACCTTTCCCTCTCTTTACAATAAAAATCATACAAAGCCCTTTTTATTAAATTCTTGTGCGTGCAATCAATTAGTTGGGGGGAGGTAAAAAGACGCCCCTGCCCCACGCTTAATAGGCTTTTTTCCACAGCCTTAAACCATGGTATAAAATTGGCCCTCTCACATTTTAAGCAGTCCGAGATGATGTCACGGGACAAAGAGGCAGCGGAATTCCTCCAGATTTTTATCCAGAAAAGGGCAGGTCTGGATCTTATAAAGTCCTCTATATAATGGAGGTTTAATTCCCTGTGACACACATAAATTGGGGCTGTGATAACCCCCCCCCCAAACCTTCCGACAGAATCTATTTTCTTCGATCTGTAGTTGTGTACTATTCGAATAACCCCACACCTCAGCACCATAGGTTCCTACGGGTAAACATTGTGTTCTATAAATTTGTAACAATTATGTGATCACATCTGCCTGGATGGGTTGGCAGAGGGAGATTAAAGAGTTTATGGCTTTACTCAATTTGTTCCTTCCCTGGGCTACATGAGGCTGCCAAGATCCGGTATTGGAGAACAACAAGCCAAGGTAGGGAAAAGTGCAAGTGCTTTTTAAAATATAGTCCCCTGACAGAATCTGAGTTATTTTATAACTTTTTGGGCCGCATGTCATTATAAATGATTTCTTAAAATTGGTACATAGGCCCAAATCTGCCATATATGTGACAAAGCCGGAAATTAAAATACGCAATGCATTGGGTGTGCGGCCCATAAGGACCGCATCATCCGCGTAGAGAAGTGCGGGATGGTTTTGCCATTTACTTGTGGGACATCATTAGTAAGATTGCTCAAAGAATTACTCAATTCATTTATGTACAAGATAAAAAGCAGGGGGGGCCAAGACACAACCCTGTCTGACCCCCCTGCCAATTAAAATATCATTAGAAACTTCGCCGTCATTGTTAATGCGAACGTGGGCTTTCAAATTGCTATGAAGATGGGCCTAAAGATTCATCTAAACCATAATTCAACAGAACTGACATAAACTGGAACGATTTACAAAATCAAAAGCAGAACTTAAATCCATAAACCCAAAATATAAAGGGGATTTTTTGACAATTGTGTATTTGGCCATAAGCAGGTTTAGGTTTAGACATTGCTCTACCGTGCCCACTTTACTTCTGAAACCTAACTGGCACGAGTTTAAAATGGTGTTTTCTTCCGCCCAGGTTCTAATTCTATTAAAAAGGACCCTGCCCAGAACCTTTAGCGTATTGTCGATTAAAGATATGGGGCGGTAGCACCCAGGGTCAAGTCTCTCACCTTTTTTAAAGATTGGCACGATGGTGCTACTAGACCATGTTACCGGGACAGAGGTGTGAGATAAATTATTAAAAACATTGCATTAGAAAGGTGCCCAAAAATCAGGTTCAGATTTAATTTGGTCGATGGATAAGCCATCGGGTCCGGGGGCTTTGTTCCCAGCACTTTCAGTAATAGCATCCTCCACCTCCAACAACGTGATGTTCAAGGGCCTAACTGAGAAAACGGTTTCTGAGGGGTAGCCAGAGGCATCATAGATCTTAGAAAAATGGTCAACCCACACATCCCCTGTTATGTTACAATTTATAGGGGTGATATTAGAGCCCAATGATCTCAGGTCTTTAACCACCCTCCAAAACCCGGCTACGTCTCTTAAAGCTGCTGTGCGAACAAGGGAGTCCCAGTGGTCTTTTAGTAACTCTTCAGATCTGATTCTTAAGGTGTGTTTATATCTAGATCTCAGAGTCCTTACCAGGACCAAATCACGCGGTTCAGCTGTAAGAGCGGCCCTAAGTTCCCGATTGGCTTTGGAACATGAGGTGTCGAACCACCTTGGGTTACTATTATTATGGGCTAGGACAGGTTTAGAAATTTCCTTTTTTATGGCCTTACAAAGTTCACAAAATGAATTAACAATATCAGACCCAGGGCTGTCAGTTGATAGGCAAACCGGGGCTAATGTAGGGTGTTTTTTAATGACTCGAGCTAAAACGCCCTGGTTGTCTATCCCTTTCCAAGCCACCCTTAGCCTGTCTGTCGATGCCGTTAGGTTTTTTGCCGCAATTTCCCCTATCTTCCCATGTTTTTTTGATGGATTTAAGACAAATTAAAATTGGGTAATGGTCACTATATATAGTTTTAACAACCTCTGATTTTAATAAAAGATCCCCGAGAAGAGGAGAAATGAATACATAGTCAATGGTGGTTGAACTCCCACGCCCAATATAGGTAGGAACAGGTACATTATCCGCACCAGTGACTATGTTCTCCATTACATTAACTAGATCGCGTGTATCTAGCAGATTTAGTAATTCATCTCCTCTTTTGCAGGGTGGAGTTCTGGGGTGGATATGCGCATTAAAATCACCTCCTATGCAAATGCCATCAAACCTACTATATTTTGTCCATCCACAACTTCGTCAATGAATTCGAACAATCTTTGGAAGTTGGTGTTGGGATGAGTTGTGAAGTCGTTATTGTAGAAGTTAATAAAACATACCTTTATCCTACCTGTATATCTCAACGCCATGACATTTTTGTTGTTTGTCTGCAGTAGTTTAGTTTTGGCTGCAGCAGTAATTTTAACCCAAATAGATAAGCCCCCGCTGGGGCGACCCATAGGCGGGGAAGGTACAATTAAGTTATGGCAACTGTATCCTTCATGAAGCAGAGAACTCGTACACCAAGTTTCCTGCATCATTAGGACATCAAAATTGGATACCCAATCAGTCCAGGCCTTAATTTTCATTTTCGCGTTGAGACCTGCAATATTCCAACTCAAAATAGAAAGTTCATCAGACAATATGGGGGAGATGTGAGCCTGTGCACCTATTGAGAAGTCAAATGTCACCCGAGGCCTACTGGGTGAATTGGGCAATATTACAATAGGACAAATTGACGAATTCCCTGCAGTAACATGCATATTTTTGTGATCACTGACTACAGTGTCGGTTGAAATAACTGATGGTCAGTCCAGGCTACCTGTTTCAGCTAATGCAGTAAATCTATAATGAAGTAAAAAAGGCGGTGGGGCTGGGCGGAATGCTCTTGGTGGGGGCCTATAGAAGTAGCTCAAGGGTAGTGGAGTAACAACAGTAGATGGGCCCGGGTAAATATTGTTATTGTTGAGTATAAATTTGGCAGTGCCAGGGTGCCTAAAATTGACAACAATACAGTCCCCGTCGAAATTTTTACATAGGGGGACAACCCAGCTCACTCGGCGGGCAGACAAAATTTCATTTGAGATGTCATGGCCTACCCCCTTATGTTTCGTCAGCCAGTCAGTGCAACTGAACCCAGGACTCGCCTTGTCCATCCCTAAGTGGTGGCACGCCTGCCAATACTAAAACATATGGGCAGCGTCAGGAGGTAGATGGAGGGCAGGTTCCTGATGTTTTATGGGTCTGCTAACAGCCGGTTGTCCCTTGCCGCCATTGCTGCTACTAAAGGCCACCGGTTTCACAGTAGTAATGGTAGTGGTAGGGCCCTCCTTCCGTGTATTACTAACTATAGAAGTAGTATGAGAAGGGCCAGCTGCTACGGGAGGAGTGGGCTTAGCTTTTGAGGCAGGTTGAATTTGCTCTACAGTGTCACAACTAGATGTAATGTTGGGTGTTGGTGTGCTACTGGTAGTTTTAGGCCCACCCTTAGATGTTGAGCTGCGGCTGATAATAGGCCCACCACACAAGATAACCTTACTAGCAGACTCTAGATCTTTCAAAAGGCTAATCACCCCTTTCCTTTTTACATCTTCCTTTTTTCCCTTTCCTTTTTACATCTTCCTTTTTTTACAAGATTTTCCAATTTATCAAGTCTTTTAAAAACAGTATTAAATTGTTTGATCAATTGACTTTCCAATTGTTTAAAAATAGTATCAACAATTGTCTCAATAAAGTTCCTGTTGGGCTTAGATTGAATGATACTTTCAGTTAAAAACTCAGTCTGTGTACCCACTGAGTTATGGTCTTCAGTAGAGGTGGTTGGGGGAGCGGCCACCTCTACAAGTTGCAAGCTTTCTATATTAGCTGCATCACCCCCAGATTGTTGATGCTTCCCTCTGGTCCACATACTCTGGGGGGTTGGTTGATTCTTGCTACGGGCAGGTTGCTTCCTCTTATTTACTGTAAGTTTCAAGGGGCCCCTTTTCCTTTTTCCGTCGACAGTCTTGTTGCTTGGGGAAGGAGAGGCGATAACAGTCTGTGCAACAGGGTCAGGCTGGGAGTCAATGATTATAACTGGGCTGCTGCCCCAGGCAACACTTCCAGCGGGGTAGCCTCGGTAGTAGGCTTCAAGATAGTAATTGCTGGTGAAAGTGGTAGTGTTAATAGGGCTTACTTGTGATGACTGCAGGTGACTGGTACTACAGCCCAATGACATCCTCCTTTCGGTATTAGCAATTTCATTGGTGACCATATTAAGGGCGTTCTCCAATAAGCTATCAAAGGAGGGGTGCGAGACAGAAGGGTCTACAGAAGCAAGCATTGTAGAATTGGTGTTACGTTTCCCCAAGGTAACTTTTCCCAGGCTCACCTCTTATGACACGTCTTAGAGAGGTGGCCCGCCCGACCTCTGATGTCCCCTGAGGGCCTAAGAGGGCCCGCCCTTTGCCCGGGCTTCGTCCGGCGCCGCCCGCGCACGTCCGCGACGCAGAGGGAGCTCTCGCTGTTTAAGCGCCTCCGGGCGCGGAAGAACAGGAAGTGGTCGGTGCTGTAGGCTGGGCTCGCTGGGAGCTGTAGTTCCCCCCCACGGCGGCCGTGCAGTGTGGAGAACAACGGCGGCGGGGGAAACAGACAGCGTCAGGGCCCCAGGAGCGAGCGCCGTGGCAAGTGTGGCAATGCGGTGAGTCTCCAATGTCCCCCCTTATCGTCAACTTGTAGATTAACATTATCGATGAAGGAAACACATATAACTGTCATACACAAGCTTGTGTAGGACCGCAGGAGGTGTTCAGCATTCAGACCCATTGTACTCCTTATTGTAGGGCACAAGATTGAGATGGTGACTCTTAACCCAGGTTAATAGCAAATCAAAAAGTTAATTTCCATGGCAGTCTGAATGTATCAATATTTATACAGTCAATGATCAGCTTCTAGGATCCAAGGGGACTTGTTTCTCCAATTTTTCTCAGTAGTTGACATAGTCTTGGCTCACTAACTGAAATGGTAGAGTTGATCTTTGCCATCTCAACAAGGAACAAAAAACTGCAATCTCATCACCGAAGGTCTAAGAACAATCAGGTATGCTTGAAAAGGAGGGAGCTTTGCTGTGAAGGAACGCACTTACAGGTTTGCTGGTTTGGTCACATCGTGGCAATAAAAATCTGTATGGGAAAAGAAGGGAAAACAGCATTTTAGGACCACCAAAAGAGCCATACAGGCTTTTTTTGTCAGAGAGTACCCAATAAATTCCTGAGAGCACAAAAAGAAAAAGGTGGTTGGGAATTTCCTAATGTAGCACAAAACCACAAAGCGGCCCAATTTGAAAAGTCGTCCAGAAGGGAGTTGGACAAGCGGTGGGCTCATATAAACAGGGCAGCTGTAGACAGGTACCTATAAGATCTTATCTGGTTACTCGAGTATCATAGACCCTAAAACATGTATTATGGTCAAATTATGAGGGCACTGCTATAGGAATGGGACAGGATAACCCTGCAATGCAAACTCACAATGTTCACATCCATGCTGTCAATTATCCATGAACACACGGGTTTTCAGGCAAGCAGTGGTGGTAGCCAACGGTAGAATGATGACTGATATGTCGGTCAAGGGGCAAAAAAAATTATTAAAGAAACACAAACATACATTTGGCGCAGCAGGATCTGACAATTTCCACCACTAACAGATGCAGCTTTTGGTGATGCAACCAGCTATCAGAGAGGAAGCTTACTAGACCGGTGAACTGAGGAGGGAAACTACTCACATCATACCAGGGAAGAAAGGGATGGATTTTGAATATTTATCAGCTGTTATTGGCACTATTTCACCAGGCAAATCAAACTATGAAACAAAATGGGAGCAAGAGGTACGGAGATAAATAGCTCTAGATAAATTGGAAACTCTAAGGAGATAGAGATGCAGGAAAACTACCTGATACTGGGAAAGATTGGAGACTGTGACAGTGGATAAATTATTAGCACATCGAAAAAGATACAGCAAATATTTGGCTAAATCGTTGCCTATCTTGCAAAATATAGGAAAATAAAGCTGATAAATAACCTGGCCGCGTAGGTTGAGAGTCTTATCAAGGTTCACGTAATTAGAAGAGGACAACCTGCAAATTTGAGAGCAGTGTAGACTTCTAAAAAGGCACATAATTGCATTAAGGAACTCCGGGCCAGATGTAGGTGGGCAAATACCGGTCGGTAACGGTGAAATTTGTTACATTTCACCGTTACCGACCGGTATTTAGCCATGTGGGATGTAGGGAAGGAATCGGTAATAAGGAATCGGTAAATACCGATTCCTTAATACCGATTCCTTATTGGCCTTGCATTTAAGGAATCGGTAATACAGATTCCTTAAATGCAATGTAGGTAACACTTAAAACAGTGCACCTCAGACTTAACGAATCGCTATTTACCACCAACTTGAAGTTGGTGGTAAGTAGCGATTTCCTTTCAAAAAGCACTTTTTTTGCTTTTTGAAATGTGCCATGTGCCCTTAGGGCATGCATGTGTGCCACATGTGCACACATGCACATTTCAGGGGTGCAACAGGGTGTCTTTCAGTTCAAAATAATTTTATTAGGATATAAGGAGGTGTCAATACATAAAAAAAAGAAATAAAAACATGTTGGCAAGAGTAAATAAAGCAAATTACAATTGTAGGATTGAGTCATAACAATGAAAAGGCAAGTTTGAGAATTACAAAGCTATCAGATAAGTAACACAGTGATGGGTAATGTTCATGATGGGGATGATAAAAAGAAAAAATGACTGTGAAGAAGGTAAAGGAATGAGAAGGCATTTAAGGGGGTTTAGAAACCTCTTGTTGAAGAGGGGGTAGGTGAAAGGAGCGTTTTGCACAAATATCTAGATATAAAGTTACTGGAAGCCATAAGTCATGTCTCTTCGGGGCGAGAGATAGCGGGTGAACAAAAGCTGTGTCAAGTCTATGGTTGTGACAGACATTGTACCACCAGGCCTTAAACGTGATGTTATAAGAGTTCTTCCAATTGACTGTAATCTGTTGGAAACCAACAGCTAATAATAAGTCGATAATGCGAGTATTTGACTCAACATTATCCCAAATGGAAGACAGGCTACCCAAGAAAATGTTTTCATAGGCAAAGGGAGTTTTAGTGTGGAAGATGGTATTGATTTGATTCCAGACCTGGATCCAGAAAGCGTGTGTGAGGGGGCAGGAGAAGAGCATGTGAAATAACGTGGCCTGAGGTGCGGAACAGGACCAGCAGGTATCTGGGGTCAAAGGGAACCTTTTATGCAGCATAGATGGTGTGAACAGGAGCTGATTATATATAAAGAATAATGTTTGCGTGAGGGAGGCAGATCTAGAGGATTTGCGAAGTTTAGTCCAGATTTTGTCCCAAAGAGAAACAGGCCATGAGAGGGCAAAATCAGATTCCCACTGCTCCTCCACTGTAGATTTCAGGCGGGGGGAGGGGGTTCTATGCAAGTATTGGTAGATGGAAGATGCTGTAGGATCTGCAAGTAAAAGGGAGTGGAGTGGCAAGGTCGGAATCGGTGAGCTAGTGGAACTAGTAGGACAGGAGAGGGAATCGTAGGCAGATGTAACCGCATTTTTGAGGATTAGAAATTTACGAGCAAAAGAGGGAGGGAGAGAGAAAGTCCGACTTAGATCCGAAAAAGATCTAAAATCAGAACCAAGGAAGAGTTGGGAGACCCAAATCAGACCCCGCTCCGACCAAGTCTTCCAATAAAAAGGCTTCTGATTAATAAGGACACTATTATTGTGCCAGATAGTAGTATTGAGGAGTTCTGGAATTGAGGAAGGAGGGGCCGGGAAGGTGCATAGCAGTAGTTTGGTAGTGTATTTGTGTATAGGAGTTGAAAGGTTATGGGGTTTACGAGAGAAGGACAAATACTCAGCAAAAGAGAAAGGCGATATAAAGAGGCGTTCAAGTTCAACCCAGACGGGAGAAGGAGTGGTAGGATCCTTCAACCAAAGGGAAGCTTGCTTCAGGAGGAAGGCTTTGTGATAATCAGGGAAATTTGGAAAATGTACCCCACCTTCCGATTTGGGAAGACGTAACCTGAATAAGGACATTCGTGATTTCTTCCCGGACCACAGGAAGGAGGAAAGAATGGTGTTAATTTTCTTGAAGAACTTGGCAGGGATTGGGATAGGAATGTTGGAAATGATGTATAGGACTACAGGGGATAGCATCATTTTGATAGTATCAAGACGTCCCCACCATGAGAGGTAAAGGGGGTGCCATCTGGAGGTAAGGTCAGATAATTTTTGAGTACATTTAGTGAGACAGAGTGAAATAGTGTCAGAGAGGGAAGAAGTAATATGCAGACCGAGGTACTTAATATGGGCTGGGCTCCAAGTGA
Source organism: Lissotriton helveticus (assembly GCF_964261635.1). Taxonomy (NCBI): domain Eukaryota; kingdom Metazoa; phylum Chordata; class Amphibia; order Caudata; family Salamandridae; genus Lissotriton; species Lissotriton helveticus. Next base: position 1,860,922,013 of record NC_136065.1, read on the forward strand.
AATGGGAAGCTTCAAAGTCGGGTTTGAAAGTGAATTTGGTAAGAGGGAGAATTTCGCGCTTATCATTGTTTAACTTATACCCCGAAAGTTGAGAGTAAGTATGAACTTCATCGAGGAATGCAGGGATGGAAAGCAAAGGTCTGGATATAAAAAGGAGAATGCCGTCTGCATAAGCGGCAAGTTTTACATGTGCGTGGGGGGTGAGAAAACCATGAATATTTGGGTTTTGGCGGAGTCTGGAGAGGAAAGGTTCTAAGGCTAGGTTAAAGAGGAAAGGAGAAAGGGGACAACCTTGACGAACCCCTCTGCGTAAATCAAAAAAGGGAGTAATCAGACCATTAGCACAAACTGCTGCTCTAGGATTAGAGTAAAGGAAAGAGATGAGAGAAATGAAATGGGGGCCAAATCCAAACCATTTTAAAGCCTTCTCGGCATCTAAAGCAATGGCCGCCAGGGGATCAGTAAAGCGTGACGATTTGGAGAGGATATTGAAAACTAACCTGGTATTATCGGTGATGTAGCGACCTTTGACAAAGCCGGACTGTTCGAGGCCAAGAAGTTCTGGGAGGAAGGGATCTAATCTAATGGCAAGGGATTTGGCGTACATTTTATAGTCGATGTTAACTAATGAAATTGGCCTATAATTTTTGCAGTGTTGGGTATCTTTGCCCTCCTTGGGTATGATGCATATGTGTGCATTGGAAAAGGTTCCAGAGGAGGCACCAGCAGCTGTGAAAGAATCAAGGAGGGAATACAGCTTGGGTAATAGTAGAGTCTCGAAATGTAAATAGAATTCGACTGTAAAACCGTCTGGGCCTGGAGCTTTATCTATCTTGAGGGAATGAAGTGCGGTGTGTAATTCATGAGGAGAGATGGGAGTTTCAAGTTCAGATAAGTCAACAGGGAAGTTTGAGGGCGGTCGGATGGTAGTAAAAAAGGTATTAAGGGAGTCAACAGAAGGTTGGGTTTCAGAGGAGTAAAGTGTGGAGTAGAAGCGAGAAAATTCCCCCAAAATATCAGCGTCTTTATGCTTGAGGACAGAATTAACATCAAATACAGCTTCAATATTCAGTTTGTTTTGCTTAACCTTCAAATAATTAGCAAGAATCTTCCCCGCTTTGTTTTTCCCACCATAGAATTTCGAACTGGACTTTAATAAATACAAAGAAGCATCCGCTGTGGATTGTTTGTTAAACTTCATCTTGGCGTTAACAAGGGCAGTCAAACTCTCTTGGGAGTGGGAGGTGTAAAATGCATGTTCTAAATTTTTAATCTGGAGTAAGAGATCGCTGGTGTACTTGCGGGCAGACTTTCGTTTTGCAGTTACATGGCTGATAATGAAATCTCTCGCTGCGGCCTTATATGCATCCCAAATAGTATGTTTTGCCAAAGAGGGTGTATCATTAATGTTAAAAAATTCAAATGAAAAATCAATGAAGGAGGAAGTAAACTTGGGGTCAAGAAGGAGGGAGTTATTAAAACGCCATCTCTTCGGGCCAGATGATTTAGGTAGGATGTCAATGTTAATCGTAACCGGGACATGATCAGACAGCAAGATGGGGCCAATATCAGCTCGGGTAAGGGTTTGGGACAGATGGTGAGAGAGAAAAACATAATCGATGCGTGATTGCGAATGATGAGCTGGGGAGTAGAAAGTGAATTCTTTGGAAGTGGGGTTTCATAATCTCCAAGCGTCAATAAGTTTATGCTGGGAGATAGCATGTGAGAAAATTTTGTGTGATTTGTTAGGGACAAAAAATGACTTGGAGTGTCTATCCAAGAAGGGATTCAGGGGTAGATTGCAATCCAGCCGCGTAGCTAGGGGGGGGCGAGGGGGGCGGACCGCCCCAGGCGGCACAGTTTTGGAGGTGGCAAGAGCGGCACTTGTGGCCCGTTGTGGCAGCCTTCATGATTTATTCGGGGTTGTCTGACAATTTTCCAGTCAGTGTCCCCAGCCTCACTGAGGGAACAAATTAGGGTCTCGTTTCATAAAAGCAGCCAGTGGGCAGTGCTTTATATTTCCCTGCGTTTGTGCTCTGCCTGCCGAGACAATTAACACCTAGCTGTCATGTTGGTTGGGGCTGGGGGAGCTCAGTTGTTGCTTTAGTGACCCGGATTAGGCTGGCTGGCGCCGCGTAGTCCAAGACTTATACATTGTATCGACCACTGCGCACTGGAAAAATAACTTGCTAAGTGTGGTCCCGGGAGAGTTCTCGGAGTCACGTGATGTGGGACTTCATCGGCTACCTTGGAGTTTAAAAAAAAAATAAATAATAAGAAATGTCTGTCTTGGTCCATGCAGCAGCAAAAGTGATTGTTTTCTTTCTCCTTCGCACATAAATGACACCGCAGCTTGCGTGTGACCCGGTAGACACCGGGTGGTGGTGTCAGAGTTGCCAGCAGCAGAGAGTGGCCATGGAGGACGTGTAACAGTTCAAGTAAAGTATTTGGAGGGCATGATCATGGCAGCAGCAGCAGCACTAGTCTCTGCTGATGATCGAGGACAACCAACAGAACAGGTAACAGTGCTCACCCGAATACCATATTCGATGTGCATTTTCAGCTCTGGCTAAAGTTTGTACTGAAAGAAAATTTTGCGTATAATCTGTGCAGGATTAAAAGTGTGCACGCATACCATGAAAGACCGTTAACGCTGTTTAATTACAGTGTAGGTAGGTTATTTCACTTGGTGCCTCTTATAAGAAGGAGATGCGCAGATCTACCCGGTGGTTAGATTGTCCAGAAGACGTAATCTTAGATTGAATCTGCCAGCTGACAAAGCCCCCTTCCACCAGGTGCAAGTGACTAACTTCCGAGACAGAGAGCTCCGAGCTCTCCTAGGAGCATGCACACACACCCCTTGGCAATGGTGCCTGCACGGCAGACTGAAACACTGCTCAGCCGCTGCTGTGCTTTTTCACACTTCTTTGTTTGCTCTCAACTATTGCCGTGGAGCCTGCAAACAGAGCAAAATAGGACCTGTTCTGTTCAATGCGACTAGAAGCCTGGAGCTGGCACGAGAGGAGCTGGTAGGGGAGAGGGACTGAGTGCTCACACATTTTAACGTCCACACATAACTGCAGAAATCGGACATCAAGCTGCCTGCATGCTTTTTATAATTAACTATTATCGCATGGCTGTGCAGCCTGTATCAGATTGTATGTGTCTCACAACTTTGGCTAACCTTGCCTTTTACTAGAGCTAATTATGTTTATCATTTTAAACCACCTCAGACTTCTCCCATTATATTACATAACAGGCTCAAAAGTCCCAGCATGCAAAAGGAATGCTTATGTTGTATACCCGTGTTTAAGAACTTCAGGCGCATATCCTGGTTCTGTCTTTCATAGACCCTAATAAGGTGCAAGAAGTGGAAATCATTTCTTTAATTGATCACCTTACGCTAACGTGGCCGGAATAGTGTTACATTAGAAGTATTCAAATGTCACACATAACCATACTGCCAGCATAGAAATGTCACATAAACAAACTCAAAAATTGACAGCTACGAGCATGGGGTAGTGAGTGGGTAAGCCCATTTCAGCTACTGCTAACTTCACAGTGAGGGACAGAATTCTGCCATTTCACAAGGAATGCCTCAACACAGAAATCAAGCCCTTTCAGTGGCAGGCACTACTATAGCAATAAGAGTTTTTTTTAGAATGAAAAAAAATTGAGCGCATGCTTCCCCCTCATTTAACAGCCATGCCAAGTATCGGGCATCAGGCTTTAGACCAAGGCAGAGCCTGTTTGTAATGTAGCTCTGTGTGACAGGCTGCAGCTGATTGTGCTGCAAGTGGGGCTGGGGAGGTAGCAGGCGGCGCCGCAGACCAGGGCGGACCGCGCAGTCACCTAATGATTTTTATTGATGACCCTATTTCTTTTTTAAATACAGCCTGTGACCTATGATGTGACTCTTCTTAGAGTTTCTTGTTGCTTAGATTGGTGTAATTTCTGATACTTATATATGTTTCCCTCGTCTTTAATGCTTGATTTTGTTTGAGAGAAAGTGTCACTCATGGTAATTGAAATGTCACTCATATTTACACTGAAATTATGAAAATGTCACACATAGCTATCTGAAATCTTAGCAGCTACGAGTCTTTTGTAAGCCTTCTCACGGCTCAGAAGTGGTAGTTTCCGATATTTATTTCTTCACATGGACTTTATTCCCCAGTTACATTTGTGAGAAACTGTAACTCAAGGTGTCACAAATTTGGAACTACCAATGTCACTCATGAAAGCAATTATTCCATAGAAATGTTACATTTATCAATCTGAAAACTTGACAGCTGAGTGTAATTTCTGGTATTTATATGTTTTTCTCATCTTCATTGCTTGATTTTTCTCGCAGTGTCACTCATAGTCATTGAATGTCACTCATAATTACAGACAAATTCAGAAAATGTCACACCTAACCAATCTGATACCTTGGCAGCTATGCGCACGTTGCACGCATGGTGGTGTGGTGTGCGCGCCGCGACAGGCCGGTCATCCGGAAGTCAGGCAGTCTCCGCTGGGCAATGTCAACCTCCAGCGCACATACAGGGGGCGGCAATCTGAGGGATAGCCCCGGGCGCCACAAGCTCTAGCTACGCCCCTGTTGCAATCACCTGCTAGAATAAAATTGTCAGCAATGCATTCAGTGATACGAGTGGAAAAGGAAGACCAAAAGGCAGAATCTCCACCAGTGGGAGCATAAACATTGAGAAGGGAAAATGGAGTACCTTTCGAAGAGAGTTTGACAAATAACCATCTGCCATCGGGGTCAAATTCAGACGTCAAAACAGAATGGGAAAAAGACCTGCGTACTAACAAGGAAACACCATTTCTCTTACCATCACCAGGGGCAGAAAAAACAGCTCCCACCCAACCCCTTTTCAGTTTAGCAGCTTCAAGGTCAGATAAGTGGGTTTCTTGTAAGAAGGCTATATCTACATTAAGTTTGGCTAAATGGGAAAGAATTCTTTGCCTCTTAATAGGAGAATTTAAGCCTTTAACATTCCAAGAAACAATTCGTACAGACATCAATTAAAGATAAGAAAAGAGAGTACGAGAAAGATAAAGAAGTGTAACGAAGCTTTGTAAATGAGTATAAAGTGGATTGATGAAATTGTAGAGCAGGGAAAGAAGGAAAATAGGAGAAGTAGGAAAATTGAGTGTAAAAACATAGAGAGCAAAATTGCCATGAAGATAAAAAATAGAAAAAACTCAGTACAGAAAGGCACTAAAGAGGGAAAGCATTGGAATAAAGAGGGGAGGCCATGAGTGAGCCAAGAAGAAGAGAAGGCAATATGAAGTGAAGAGATGAGAAAAGAGGGAGGAAATAGTAAAAAATTACAGGAGAGTGAGTGTAAATTTAAGAAAGAGGGGAGAAAAGATGATGTGGAAGAGAATTGCAGAAAAAAACTAGAAAAAAAGAGAAGCAGCTGAAGAACAGTAAGAGAATGAGATAGGGAAATCAAAAAGAAGATCAGGAGCAACCTAAGAAAGAGCGACACCAAAATATCCAATCGTAACAAAGAAAAAATCAAGACGAGAACATGCGAAACAATAGGGATCATGTCAACAATGGAAAAGGAAAATGCAGGGAGGTACTTACAGAGGATGTTGGGGAATGAGTATGGTCAAAGGGCAGGACACAGAGGAGAAAAGATGGAGATGAGAGGAGGGAGGAAAGGCCAACCAACGGAGGACAGGTATACGGGGCCACAAGACGTCCAACCGGAGAGATATGACGGAACACAGAAAAATAATCTGCAAAAGATAAGGAAAACAATGAGATTAGAAACAAGCAAACGGCATAATTTCAGGCAAAAAACAAGATTAAACATATTAAGAACATGTAATAAACCAGTGCAGGCGATGAACAAGAAAGTTATGCAAACAACTGAGGAACCTGTGGAGTTAAAAACACAACAGCATAGATAAAACTAGGAACCATGAGTATCAAAGTAATCAGAAAATAGTAATAACGAGAGTCAAGGTGGAAATGCAGAGGAGGGGCTGGAAAACTCCATATCAGCAGACCCACAGGAATTCAGAAAACTTCGGAGTCGAAGAGGATCCTCAAAAGTCATAGTCTTGTTATTATAAGTGACTTTGAATAAGCAAGGGTGAAAAAGACCATATCTGGCTCCAATAGAACGCAGATCCGCTCTCATGTCAAGAAATGCTTTACGACGTGAGGCAGTAGCTTTGGCGTAATCCTGGGCAAAAAATAAGGTGGAACCTGACCAAGTGAGATGAGGTATAGCTTTAGCCGCTAGGAGAACCTTCAGCAAATCTGTATATTCAAGAAAGTACATTATTACACCTCTAGGCTTCGTTGCAGGAGAGATAGTAGAGGGAGCTCGACCAAGCCTATGTGCTAGTTGAATATTAAGAGAGGTGCCCTCGGGGAAATGCAAAAGCTTGGGCAAGAAGTATTTAAAGAAGGCAATGGGATCATTCCCCTCGCAACCTTCCTTCAGGCCGTAGAGACGTAGGTTATTGCGTCTATTCCTGTTTTCAAGGTCCTCCACCTGCTTCTGGAGTGACGAGATCCGCGTATCCATGTGGACCACCTTGGTGGCGGCTTCCTGGAGAGATGAGACAGTCTTTTCCACCGTGGAGACCCTGGTATCCATTAAGGACCAATTAACAGTTAATGTTTGCAGCTTGGAATTTGTCTCCTCCATAAAGGGACGTAGTGCTCTTATTTCCTCAAGGAGAAGCTCCATTGAAATGACTGATGTAGGCTTTGGGGGAGATGGTGGGTTCTGTTTCAGCCTCTTGGGATTCATTTTCGATCCTGACTGAGGAGGAGCATCCATGGTTAAAGACGGTTCACAGATGGAGGGGTCTGCGGAAGCTTCTAAATGAGCCAACGCAGTGAAGAGTTTCGAATTTTTAATAAAATTACGTTTGGGGATTTTGCCAGAGCACTCCGCCATGAAAACAGAGACAGAAAGGGTCACCAGTGAGGCACAGACCGAATTGAAATCACTGCAGGTATTAAGAAAGACCAGCAAAGTCAATAGGAGGAGGAGCCAGGATGGGATCCAAAGAGAAGCCAGAAAAAATTGGTAAATCAGTACAATGAGAATGAGGAGAGCGAGGTTTGCACTGGAAGCGTTAAACAGGCTGACGTAGTGTAACGCCTAAGATGGCTGCCAAAGCTGAGGAGGAGACAACAATCCAGGCAGGAATAAAAAAAAAAAAAAAAAAAAAACGATTCCAAAAAGAAAATAGAGTCACCTGTGAAGCCTGTATTGGGTTATCCTTATTTCCTGAAGGAATGTGGCATTTTCAATAATGCGCCGGTGTCAGAAGGCTGTATGCGTCGTAGACTCGCTCCTCAGACGAGCGCCGTCAGATATGTCCAAAATGGCGGTCGCGGCCAAAGCAGAGCCGCGACCGGAACAAAACGGGAACTGCTGGGCGAAGTCGAGGGAGTCTGGAGGCGGCAAATAGCTTAAATGAAGCTCGAAGTGCTCCGGTGCCGTCTGCTGCGCAGCATGGTTGTTAGTGAGGGCTGGAACCGCCAAAAATCTCCGGTGTGAACGGAGCTCTACCCCAGGAACCTCCATCCGTCTCGGGCGCTAAGCCACGCCCCTATACCGAATGTCTTAACATTCATTCCGATGGGCCTCCAAGCCTATAGGAATGAATGGGTAGGTATTCGTTATTACTGAATCTCAATTACCGATTCGGTAATAATGAATATTACGAATTCAGTATTTTTTTACCGAATTCTTACCTACATCTGAAATACCAATTTCTAAATACCGAATCGCTAACATTTGGTGTTTAGGAATCGGTATTGCCCTATTACTTACATCGGGCCCTCAGAGAGGCAGTAGTTACATGAGATAACTGGATGCTCATCCTGAGTGGTGCTTAGAGAGGGACTGGCAAGTAGATTTAGGTTGTTTATTGAGGGGAAATTCTAAAATCGATTTGCTGTGCGACCTCAGAGTGAAAAACAGTTAAGCAGAAACCAGTCAAAGGAAGATTGGGTACAGAATATGCCATTTTGTTTGGTCGATGTGTGATGCCCTCCTACCTTTCGAATTGTACTGAACAAGTATATGGTGTTGCATTCAATAACACCGTTTTGGAAAATAAAATAAAATGGATTATCTCATTGGGATGTTCCGGTACTGCCCAACAGTCTCTTGCACTCTGTTGGTGAGAAACAAATTATAGTCATGTACAGCACCTGTCAGGAGCCTCGTGACGCTGGTCTACGACACATGTAAACATTGAATCAGTCGCATTGATAAAAGGAGTAGCCGATTATCATTTGAACACAGCTCCTTGGACATTGGGCCGTACACTTTTTTATGCTAAAATTCGACTTCAAGTAGAAATACAACTACATAATGTACAAAATGATTGTAACACTAAATTCTAAAATTGTTTAGCTTATTTCTGATACTTGCACGACAGTAGGTTTGGCACATAGCCTGATAACGCTTGCTTTCCTTGGAAGTTCAGCGACAAGCTAGATGTTTGCTCAACAGCTGAGAAATGGCCAAGTTAGATAAAGAGAGCGATAAAAGGAGTGCTAAGATAAAATGGAATGGGGAAAATAGTTTGTTTATATTAACATGACTTTTGAAGCAGGAACTAAAGGAGGCACTTATACAGATGTGAGAAGTAGTTAGGTGGTTTGCAGAAGTGACAATACAATATATAGATATTGTCATGGTGCCAAAGAATGCAGTGGCGGGGGTGTTAAAGAAAAGCAGTCAGTACTGGAGTTGGGCTATGCTTATGGTATGTTTAGAGAAAATGATAGTGAGGCGAGTCTTTAAAGCAAACAAAGTATTTTGGTGTTTTTTTAATTTTGCTGTTATTCATCTCCAGATTCTCTCAGCAGCCCGTGGCACTATGATCCATGACAATGACATCCTCCTCCATGGATCAGTCATTGCTGGTTTAAACAAGCATTTACAATGCAACGGTTTCGCCTTTTGAAAAGTTAGAGCTATTGTCATTGTAAATGACAAAATTTTCATTTATGTGTTGGTTTTGAATACAGATAAATAAATGGCATTGTCACTTACATTGGCAATAGCTTAATCTCTCGCAAATGTGAGACCTATGGTACCCTACTGGACGAGCTCAGCAGGCAGCAATTACTTGCAGACGAGTTCTATAACACAACAGCGCTGTAAATGACAAGCGTTATTATAGCGGGCGGTTGTGGTACGCATTTTATCCAGTCAAGAACGGTTTGCTTTTGTATAAATAAAACAAACAAAGCCGTTGTAATTGTGTAGCAGATCTAAGCTACCAGACAGGACGTACTGGGAGAATAAACTTTCAAATAGTTTGAAACTTTTGTATGCCGTTGGCGCAAAGACAGCCAGCCCATCTGCAGATATGTTGTGTCTGTCGCGTTGTGTGCAACTGGAAATGACATGGCATGGATGTAACTTCTGCAGCAAGTATTCAAATCTCAATATATGTATGGATTATTCAGACATACAGAGAGGGGAGGCTGAGACTTACACCGAGTATATATAGCTATATAGGCGCATACACCTAAAGATCTGAGTGGTAACCTATGTGCCCCATTAGCTAGTCAAACATCTCATTTATTTCCTGACTCGCGTCTCTCTATGATAATCGAGTCAATTTTACAGGTTCTGGCACGACAAAGACATTAGCGTTAAATACTTTGCGGCTACATTCGCCCCCTTGCCATACAACCTGCTCGATCGAGATTAAGGAAAGGGAATTTCTAATGTTTTCCCCATGGAGGAAGAAAGCACAGGAGAAGTTACACGATTTATACTCTGGCAGAGAATTCTTCCACTAGGGAGAAATTCTGCATGTGCCCGTTGTACACATGTTGTCACACCTGGGAATATGAAACCAAGATATATTTTACAAAATACTCCTTGAATAGCCTAAAAAAAAAACAGGCTGAAAATATGAGAATCGTTCTCCGTTGGTACATTTCCAACTTGTTTCCCAAATCAATCAAATGAATAAAATCGAATATCAGAATAATCTATATGGCAAGAAACTGAGCGATGTAATGGAAATAAAAAAAACTGTGGAGCTACTGAGGTCAGCTTTTGCGGGCTCACATCAGATGAAAGAAGCCACATTGAGACATTGAAAAGATGTAATACTGAGAAACTATTATGCCAGGGGATTTTACCACTATTGTCACATACCGGTTGTAGGCCAACTACCTTTTATCCAAGACACAGAACAGAAAACAATGACGAGGAAAGAGCACAAAGCACACACAAAACACTTTCACGACGCTACAAAATGCAATCTAAATCAATGAAAGGGAAACAAATGGACAAAAAGAACAGACTGCTGCTCCTGGGAAGCAAAATAAGGCGGTGTTCAAACGTTTCTGTATTTATTTAAAACACTGACCAGATGAAAAAATAACTTGCGGTTCCTATTGACAGCTGAAAATGTTTCCTTCAATCAAACTATATCAATGAGCTTTAAGTACTAAAGGCAAAAATCAGACAAAAGTAAAGCATATGTACAGTCTGATCCTCAGCGCGGAACAATGTTGAAGAATCCTCTATTTCTGGAGTCTGGAGGGAAAATATTTAATTGACATCAATGAGTGATACGGAAGAAGGCCAACGGCCATTGATCATAGCGACTGTTCTTTGAAAGAAGCTAAAAGAAGAATCACACTGTCACCTTGCACTCATATCCTGCATGAAAACACTATGGTGGCAACATCTAAAGCGTGAACTTTCTTAGGTTACTGCTTGAAAGCAATAGCAAACGCGTAACCAATTAAAAAATAAAATAGTGAATCAGGAGAACATCTCTCCAGTCCAGGAAACTAAATCTGCCTGTTAAATTAATGTCAGAAAGACTAAGAATAAGCTTGCATGGTCCCATTTCCGAAAATATACGTGGGGCTTTCTCCAAGGAGGCATTACATGCTGTGTACTCCACTATTATCCTAAAATGGACCTCATCTACTCAAATGATGGCTTAAAATGATGGCTTAAAATGAATCCCAACAACGCCATTAGACCACACCAAATAGCAAGCCTGGGAAATGGATATTACAAAAGCCGCAGCTCGAATTGACTTTCTTGCTTGCATTGAGCGTACAGCAGAGTTCAGTTGCTGTTAGGTGCATAGGTGTAACATTGATTACATTACGAAAATGTATGAATACATTGTGATTAGAGCCTTATGCGCTCAATGAAAAGAATAGGAAGACATGCACAATGAAAAAGAGAGGTGAAGCTAAATAGAATGGATGAATGGTGGAGGGGTAGAGAATGTCAGAGAGATTGCAACATGGTTAGAACAGATCCTTTACGACAAGAGAAGGTGGTGTCTAATTCAATTACACTGTCAAATAGACTGGCGGGTGAGTGTGGCCGTGTATCTCTGTGTGTGGCTGTCTCTTGGGCGTATCTGTATTTGTGCGGATGCCTCGTGCATATCTGTATGTCTTTTGGGTGGCTATGTGTGTGGATGAGGTGGGTGGGGGCCAGCAGGGCGAGCTACAGTGCAGGGAGGATTTAGATGGAAATGAGCGAAGAGAGACGATCGAAAGAGGACGAGAGAAAGATGTGCCGAAACAGACTTCGAAAGAGGGGAACATGAAGGAGAGAGAGTGATTGGCGGAATGAGAGCCATCGAAAGGGGGGGGGGCATGAGGGAAAGAGAGAGTGGCACAGGACGAGCGAATGGGGAGAGGGGTACTAGAAAAGGTATTAGGGGGACTCAGTCTGAGAGAAGTGAAGGGAGAGCGGAGGGTGAGGGGCAGGAGAGAGCGGGTATCTTGAGACAGCGTTTCTCAAGCTGCTGATCCGGTCGCATAGCTGCCGGTGGTGCAGCGGCACTGGAGCCACTGCTGAGGCAGGAGGGCTCCAGCCAGCAGAAACATTCACCAAAGGAAAGCGTCAGGCCCCAGGGCCCCCCAAGTGCAAACTCTCTATAACTTGGGGTGTCTAGTTCTACTTTGGATGTTCAGCTGAGCAACCTCAACCTGCACGTGTGCTGCTGCTCACCTCGCACTTGAAAGAATATATTTATATATATTTGTTTTTACTGAAGAGGAGGATAGGATTCCGTGCAGTAACTCAAACAGTGATGCGGTGATCCTGTGCGAGGGGAGGAACGGGGGTGGGCCCAAGTGTCCCGCCCCCGGAGAGAGCCAGCAGCAGGTGACGGCAGCGAGGAGCCGGGCTCCGTGCCATGGATGAATGAGCGCCTGGAGGCCAGCCAGGCGGGATCTTGGCGCATTACTACGTAGACGCTAGGTAACATTACACGATGCACACAGAGTCTGCAGGGCGATGGCGCACGCGCCGTTGTGAACCCTTCACAGGTGTGACCACCTCCCCGCGCATTCTTCACTTCACTGTGATTGGACATTGAGGTGCACTTTAAACACCCGTCGACCTCTGCCCCGTGTTGTTGAGGTTCCACATCTCAGCTTTGTTGTACTTGCATTTCATTTAACAAACATTCATACTGCTCCAAACCCAAGAGCTCCGACCCTCAGCCCCTGGCCCACCCTGACACTGCTGAGGCAGGAGGGCTCCAGCCAGCAGAAACATTCACCAAAGGAAAGCGTCAGGCCCCAGGGGCCCCCAAGTGCAAACTCTCTATAACTTGGGGTGTCTAGTTCTACTTTGGATGTTCAGCTGAGCAACCTCAACCTGCACGTGAGCTGCTGCTCACCTCGCACTTGAAAGAATATATTTATATATATTTGTTTTTACTGAAGAGGAGGATAGGATTCCGTGCAGTAACTCAAACAGTGATGCGGTGATCCTGTGCGAGGGGAGGAACGGGGGTGGGCCCAAGTGTCCCGCCCCCGGAGAGAGCCAGCAGCAGGTGACGACAGCGAGGAGCCGGGCTCCGTGCCATGGATGAATGAGCGCCTGGAGGCCAGCCAGGCGGGATCTTGGCGCATTGCTACGTAGACGCTAGGTAACATTACACGATGCACACAGAGTCTGCAGGGCGATGGCGCACGCGTCATGAGGCTCCCAGAGCAGGCTGGTTGTAATGTCTGACGCGGAAGGCACACGGAGCCGATGCACTGAATACCTGTTCCTACAGTTTCCACCGCCACATCTGCGTACACCCCTCAAAGCACATGGGGTGCTGCCTCCTTCTTCGGCAGCTTGTATAGCGCCTCTTACTATATGTTGCTCCTATGGGCGGACGAATCCCAGGAAAAAGAAACCAGCGGACACCATGAAAACAAGCACCTACGGGCACACGGGGAGGGGGGGCGGGTAGCGGGAGGGGGGGCGGGAAAGGAACGGACAGCGGGAGGGGAGGGGGGGGGAGACGAACACTCACCGGACTTCTTCCGGCGGCCGTGGTCGGCATAATGAGGAAAACAAACACCCCAAGAAAAAAAAAAAAAACTCCGCCCACCGCCGCGATGACGTCATCGCAGAGGCGGAGAGGGAAAAAATCGCGGGAACACCCCCGAATCTGGTCCGTAAATGACGGACAGATCTCTGTTCCAATGGCTAGCCTCCATTTATGGAGCTAGCCAATGGGACAGGGGGGCGTATTCCAGAGTCCTTACTGAAATCAAGAGTTTTCTCTGGAGGCGGAGCTTACGCTCCGTTCTCCAGGCGAAGCCTAAAAAGGTGTATCTTGCCTGGTTCTGCTTTTTTCTGACTGATTGCTCCCAATCTTTCACGTTGTCTCCTCTCACTTTTTAAGTTGTTGTTTCTTGCATATTTCGAATGGCGCCTTGTTTTTGGAAACTACTGATCTTTTTCTAAAATACTATTCATTTATTAATGGTGGCAATTACATTGTTCACTTGAGGACCTAATCTAATCATTGAACTAATGTTTGGATTTATGTTTCGGTAGAGGGCACCAAAAGCAGTCTTATTTGTACTATTCCATATATTGTTTGTTTTGGATCTGCAATTAACTTGGGGGACACCTTGCCTATACCTGGAAGATGAAAACAGATTCATTTCATGTTGGGTTTACTCATTTCCAAGGTAATCCCTTTAAAGTTTATCACTATTTCCAAAATGATGAGTCTATGACGGTAAAAGCAACACATTTAAGAGTTGAGAAGATATCTCAGATAAGTACCATTAGGCACAGCAAAGTTTCCTGGGCAAAACATTTACACAGTGTAAAGAATTGGGTTGTTGGTTGACTGGGGTGTAAGCCCTGGTCAAGCAGCAACCACAATCCTTCTCAGGGTGAGGCAGAAAGCAACCTTAAATGAACCTGTACTCATCCCTCTGGTAGCTTGGCACAGAGCAGTCAAGCTTATTTCAGAGGCAAAAGGTTAAGTATTTGTGCAACACCACATAAAATTAAAACACCACACAAAAAGCATCCCAGACAAAGTTAGAAAATAGAGTATTTAAAGGACAAAAATCCAATCTGTAGGACTGGAAATATCACATTTTAATAGAGCCAAAAAGCACAAAGTGTCAATTGTGAACATCTGGTCGCGTCGGACCAGGACTAAACACAAGTTCAGGCTGACCACGATAGAGCATGGTCCGGCTACAGGGACCCAGTCAGGCCTGCTGAACAAAGTAACTTAAATACTAGATTGCGGAGCGTTGCACGGACCTGCGTCAAATATGCGTTGCACAACCATAGTGATGCGTCGGTTCTTACATGCGTCAGGATTGTGGTGCGAGGTCGAGTGTCATTGTCAAGGAACCTTTTGACGAGGGCTTGTGATGCAAAGTAAGGTGTCAGGGATGTGTTTCTCAGTCAGGGCAATGCATCCATTCTGAGGAGCTGCAAGGTTGCAACACAGAATATGGCAACATCGTTGAGGCTGCTGTGTTTGTATGCGATTTTCAAAGGCCTGCTCTGAGGATGGGTCTGATCCATACAGCAGCATTGACACGTCTGTACTGCTCAGGGTTACACCGTGCAGCAGAGGAGTTGCGTGTGTTCCATTGGATCCACAGAGGCTGTCAGAGCACCATGGGCCCACGTCCACGGGTCCAGGACTGGGGTGGCACCACTTGGCAGGGTTTAATTATGCCTGGCAGAGTCCAGGCGCAAGTGCAAGGTTAATGGAAGCCTGTTGTGTCCCTGAAGCCTCAGATCAGAAGGCCAGCTAAGTAGCCCTTGGAATCAGTCTGCGGTACTGGGTTTCAAGAGAAATAGTTACAGTAATTCTCACCCGGGCAAGAGGGCAGCAGGCAGCAAGCCAGCACAGCAAGGTAGCAGTCCTTCAGTAGCTGCAGTCCAGCAGAGTCGCAGTCCCTGTTGGAGTATCCACAGGTCCAGAAGTGTACTGTAGAGTTGGTCTCTGAGGCTCAACAATTATACCCAGTTGTGCCTTTGAAGTGGGAAGTAGCTTCTAAAGGCATGTCTTTGAAGTGTGCAGGTGCCCTGCTCCCTTGCCTCGGCTCCAGGCTAACTGCAGGGGGTATGCTGCTATTTGGGACGAGACAGGACACGGCCTATTCATATAAGAAAGGCTGGGGCAGCTTTTCCCTCCCATCCTGCCAGTGATGGCCAATCCAGGCACATCTAAGCTTCCCATTGTGTGTGGCTGTCTAGGTAAAATGCAAAAAGCCCAAGTGTTGGCTACACCCAGTCATGTGACCTAGAGACAGGCTACAAGTACTAAATGGCTAAGGCAAGAAAATAGTAACTTTCTTAAAGTACATTTTCAAACCTATCATTTAAAATCCAATTTCACCATAAGTTAGGATTTTTCATTATGATTCTAGAGACACCAAAAATGAACTGATTACCTGTTCCCATTTTGAAATTACAGCTCATTAAAAGTAATAAGATAATTTCAATGTTATCTCATGGGAGAAGTAATTCTTACAGAGTTAAATATTAATTTAGGAATTTTTCATTACAAGGACGTGTAAAATTTAAAAGTCCATGTCCTACTTTTTCAATACATTGCACCCTGCCCTGTAGGCTGTTTAGGGCGTGACTTAGGGGTGACTTATATGTATTAAAAAGGAAGGTTTGGGCCTGACAAAACGTTTTTTGGCAGGTCTAAATGACAGTTTAAAACTGCACACACACGCTGCAATGGCTGGCCTGAGATATATTTAATGTGCTACTCAAGTGTGTGGCACAATCAGTGCTGGCAGTTCAGGCTGGACTGTTCCCATGAGGCACAGGGTCATGTCTGAACTGGGGTGGCTTGGTGAGCAAAATAACGATGGATTAAACCCAGATCTGTGACTGGGGGTGAATGTTTTGCCATTGTGCAACATTCCGTCCATCATCTTGTGTGTTTTGCTGTTCACTGTATGTGGGAGGGTATGCCCAGACGTGGGTCCCTTGCTCACTAAGCCACTGGAGTCAAGCTATCCTGGCTGAAGACGGCTGATAGCCAGAAACCGGTCCTAGGATGCTTGATTCCTGTCCAGGAAAGACATGACTTGGCAGTTCAGGCTGGACTGTTCCCATGAGGCACAGGGTCAAGACTGATTTGCATATGGCCTTGTCTGAACTGGGGTGGCTTGGTGAGCAAAATAACGATGGATTTAACCCAGATCTGTGACTGGGGTGAATGTTTTGCCATTGGGCAACATTCCGTCCATCATCTTGTGTGTTTTGCTACAAGCCCACTAGTAGCAGTTATTTTACAGACCATGCGCACAGGCAGGGCTACTGTATTAGGGACCTACAAGTAAATTAAATATGCTATTTGGGAATAAACCAATCCTACAATGTCTTAATGAACGAGTACAAGCAATTTATCACTAGTTAGCAGTGGTAAAGGGTGCAGAGCCCTAAAACCAGCAACAACACGGTCATCAAGTAGGAGGGTGGAAGGGAAAAGGTTACGGGGTGCACCACAACAAAGATGGCAGATCACATGAAACACAAGGGATTGTAAACTTAAATACTTGGTAGGATGTAGAGTTACCTGGTAAAGTCTCTGATTCTATATGAAATATTATGGTGAAATCCCCAGAGTTCTGATACATTTATTGACATGTGCTTCATGAATCAGTGCAAAAGCCTAGCAAATTACTATTGAATAAAACAAAAGACATCAGTGTAATTTAATATTTTCAAGAATAAGATAAACATTAAATCTGGATAGCCATCTCCCTTTAATCTAAATAAAATGCTGGTTGACTGCTTTCACTCACTGTATAGATGTGGCACTGTCTCTATTAATGCCTATAGCAAAACCCCTACTTGACTACATCTTGTTTTCTTTTATGGCTCTCACTTCAAATCAGACTTTGAGATCTAGGTTAAAAGTATCAATGTTCCATGTTTTCTTGAGAATCAGAATTCTATAGGGAGAGTATATTTTATTTCAAAGGCTGGATCCCATCGATGATTAGCCATGAATAAGTCAGATAATATAGTCAATAAAATGATTAGAAACAGAGACTCATGGTGCTACACGAAGAACCACCAAGTCTCCCCAGATTCTTCAATGCTCCTCTTTGGGAAATATCTCTGCCAAGTAAGTTGCAATCTGGGGAGCCATAGAAATATTAGATTGGTTTCATGTTTCTATCAATCTAACTACTTAGCTTCTATCTATGTTTGAAATATGGCGTTCAACTGAGAAGTATCTGCTAAATTGACTGTTAGATCTGGGGGTCTCTAGTTGGCAATGATTATCAGCTACTCCTTCTATCAGGATAAGGGGATTACACTCCTTAATAACCCCTGCTCACCCCCTCGGTAGCTTGGCACGAGCAGACACGCTTATTTCAGAGGCAGTGGTTTAAGCATTTGTGAATATACACAGTAATACAGTGAAAACACTACAGATGAACACAGGTTTTTATAAAAATAAGTATTCTTTATATAGTCTTAAACACAAGACCACAAACGACAAAAATCCACAATACTACACTTAAGGTTACTTAAAAGATGATTAAAGTCTATTAGTTCAAGTTGTTGGTAATTGCAACAAAGTTCTCAACAAAGTACCTGGATGCGATACGCAAAGTAAACAAAAGGCTCGCAGAAGGGGAGATGCATCGGTTCCGTGACCTGGGGGAACGGTTGCGTCCTTGCTGTAAAACTGGAACCTGGAACCTCCTGAGGCTTGAGCCGGGAGTAGAGCGGAAACGCTGATCATTTTTAAAACTGTTTAGCTTGTGCTTTTTAACTCAGCATCTGCTGCACTTACCCCCCCTGAGCACCTTGCGCTGCACAAACCCCCGGGAGGCCAGCTGAGCAATACGCTGCCACCGGAGAGTGTTTGTTTACTTCGCCGCCATTGTGACCACATAGGCCACGCCCACCGGATAGGCCACGCCCCCTCACTCGTTCTTGCCACAAAAGCGCGCTGAAAACTAGCGCCGTCAGCTGTAAAACTGGAACCTCCTGAGGCTTGAGCCGGGAGTAGAGCGGAAACGCTGATCATTTTTAAAACTGTTTAGCTTGTGCTTTTTAACTCAGCATCTGCTGCACTTACCCCCCCTGAGCACCTTGCGCTGCACAAACCCCCGGGAGGCCAGCTGAGCAATACGCTGCCACCGGAGAGTGTTTGTTTACTTCGCCGCCATTGTGACCACATAGGCCACGCCCACCGGATAGGCCACGCCCCCTCACTCGTTCTTGCCACAAAAGCGCGCTGAAAACTAGCGCCGTCAGCTGTAAAACTGGAACCTCCTGAGGCTTGAGCCGGGAGTAGAGCGGAAACGCTGATCATTTTTAAAACTGTTTAGCTTGTGCTTTTTAACTCAGCATCTGCTGCACTTACCCCCCCTGAGCACCTTGCGCTGCACAAACCCCCGGGAGGCCAGCTGAGCAATACGCTGCCACCGGAGAGTGTTTGTTTACTTCGCCGCCATTGTGACCACATAGGCCACGCCCCCCTCACGCACTTGGCCACGCCCCCCTCACGCACCTGCCGATTTACGAACTATAAAAATGTGTCCAATCAGGAAGCGCAGCGGACGAGCGCAGCGGGCGCGACGAATGCGCGCCGAAGGCGCGCATAAGGCAAGCTCGTCTGCGCTCGTCCGCGCCGAGTCTGGGCCAGGGGCCACACCATTTACAACCCAGGTAAACCAGACCCTAGCCTATAGCTCGGCCGACCTTCACACCCTGAGACCCATGGAACATGACTGTCGAAGGTACGCTCTTGACACCACACCCCTTCCAGCCACCTGCCCAAAATGCCGCACACCCCTCCCCACTAGGCAGAGAGGACTCCTACGGCATGAATACCGTATGCTTCTTTTAAACTGTAGATCCCTACCCAAACACAGTTTGGAATTATCCCTTTTACTAGAAGAACGCAAGCCAGACGCACTGTTTCTTACGGAAACATGGTTGACGTCTGACTCTGACCCTGACGTGGCTGCTGCTCTCCCCGCGGGGTATCAAATCACTCGTCAAGACCGCCCAGATGGCAGAGGGGGAGGACTAGCAATCATAGTAAAAGACCTATATCGTTGCCGTCTCATTATGGAAAACATTCCAGATTGTGAAAACCTAGCTTTCGCGCTGGAGTTTTCCCCCAATCACTGCCTCTCGGGCACCTTGATATACCGCCCACCCGGCCCCCCGAAACAATTTCATAGTGGTCTATCAGCAACAGTAGCACCTCGCGTCTGCGCTGCTGCCAACTTCATTGTGTTAGGCGACCTTAACTTACACTTTGATTCACCATCAGACGCAACAGCCACTACCTTGACTGACGACCTGGCCGCACTTCAACTTACGCAACGAGTGAACTCTCCCACCCATACGAAGGGACACCTCTTGGACCCAGTATTTAGCAACTGCGCGGAGCTCTCAACCGAACCCCCTCTTCCCCTTCCCTGGACTGATCACTCCCTGGTGCCCCTCATCTGGCTCACTGAGAAACCCATTCTCCCTACCCCCCCGACCAGATACGCGAGATCGTGGGCACGGATACAAGTGGATGAATGGAAAAACAAATTACTGGAAAATCTCCCCTCAAATAATGAAGACCCTTGTCTGGCAAACCAGGAGTACGAAAGCTGGATTCTGCACTCCCTTGAGACCATCCTCCCCCTCAAGAAATCATCGGCTAAACGTTCCCACAAAACAGCCCCATGGTATACGGAAGCCCTTAGAGACAAAAAGCGACACTGCCGAAAAGCTGAAAGAAAATGGCGCTTAAACTATTCTACGGAGGACAAAACCCGTTATCGGGAAGAAATAAAAACTTACAAAGAGGAGATAAAAACTGCCCAAACAAAATACTTCTCCAACAAGATCCTAACCTCTAACTCCAAACCCAGGGAAATTTTCCAAACTCTGCAGACCCTGATCAAACCACCCCTTTCTAATGTACACGAGGAGAAATCAACCGCCCAATGTAACGACCTGGCAGAATTCTTCTCGGCTAAAGTGAATAAAATATACACTTCCTTCCCAACCAGTACTGCCTCTTCGCTACCTCATAACAACAACGGAGGATCAGAGCCTGAGCTAACCTTCTCACCTACACTTGACCACTTCCCCTGCATGGACCTAGAAGCAGTTGAATCTACAGCTCGGAAAGTGAAATCCGGCTCACCAACCGACCCGGCCCCTCCAGAGACAATGCTACTTGCATCCCAGACGGTTCTACCCATCATCAAGAATCTTGTGAATGCATCCATTGACTCGGCCACTGTTCCTCCTGCCTGGAAACGGGCAATGGTCCGAGCACTAATAAAAAAGCCTCATCTAGATCCCTCGGACTTTGCCAACTATCGCCCGATCTCACTACTCCCCTGGGTAAGCAAAATTGCGGAGAAATACATCAATCTCCAATTGGTCAACTATCTGGAAAGCAACCAGCTGTTAGACCCTACCCAGACAGGATTCAGGCCTAAACATGGAACAGAGTCTGCCCTACTTATGGTCGTCGAGGAGTCCAGGAAAATCATCGAGCAAGGAGGATCAGTGGCAGTGGTCCTCCTTGATCTTAGTGCGGCGTTCGACACGGTCAGTCATAACACCTTACTGACCCGTATATCAAACGTCGGCATCGTGGACAAGGCTTGGCTCTGGATAAAATCCTTCCTAAGTAATAGGTCGTTCCAGGTGTTTGACGGACAAGCAGTCTCCTCCAGCATACCCCTGAAGTGTGGAGTCCCCCAGGGCTCCTCTCTAAGCCCTGCGCTTTTCAATATCTATATGAGGCCACTGGCTGAGGTAGTTCGTCCGTATGGAGTTAAGATCATTTCCTATGCGGACGATACACAGCTGGTGGTCTCCTTAGCGCAGGAAGCCCAACACTCGCCATCGGGGGGTCTAACCAAATGTCTGGAGGAGGTTAAGTCCTGGATGACGCTGTCCTCACTAAAGCTGAATGGGGACAAAACGGAGCTCATGCTGTTAGGCCCGGCCGATCCGTCCCTCTTCAAATTATTATGGCCCACCTGTCTAGGCCCCCCCCCGGTTCCGAAAGATAACATCAAAAGCCTGGGGGTATGGCTGGACAGGAATCTTACTCTTAACACTCAGGCCACAAAGCTCTCTGCCACCTGTTTTGGACTCCTCCGGACACTGAAGAAGGTCCTCCCCTTGCTCCCAATGGAGGCTAAACAAACAGCTATTCAGGGCATAATACAATCACGCCTGGACTCAAATAATGTCCTTTATCTGGGAGCCCCAGAGTACACATTGAATAGACTGCAACTGGTGCAGAACTGTGCGGCCCGTACTCTACTGCAAATTCCACGAAGAACCCCAGTTAGAGAGGCACTGACTAGCCTCCACTGGTTACCAGTACGTAAAAGAGTTACCTTCAAAGCAATGTGTATTGCCCATCAGGCCTTTTGGGACACGGGCCCAAAAATCATGCGCAGCCTAGTTAGCCAATACCACCCAGACAGAGAACTACGCTCTAGTCAGGCCTTTATGGCATCAGTCCCCAGAATTAAAAGGTCTAGAGCAGGCGGAAGAATGTTCACCTTCAACGCCTCAAAAATCTGGAACTCCCTTCCCCTCCATCTGAGATCTAACCCCAACCTTGCCTCCTTCCGCAAGCAACTTAAAACATATCTGTTCAAATCCTCGTAATCATTCAGCTCCCTTCCCCTTCTCCCAGTCTCTGTAAGCCTCACTACACCCCCCTCTGGTTTCCTAGCGCTTGGACGCCCCAGGGCAACAATCGCGCTGTATAAATGCATTTTCTTCTTCTTCTTCTTCTTCCTCAATGCTTGCGCAGAGTAGGGGTCTCGTCGTGAGCCTTACCGGTGCGGAGGTGATGCGTAGATTCTCGGCCTGCGGGCCTGTTGCAGTGCGCAAGATGGCGCCTTGATGCGTTGCGATGATCCGGTTTTGATGCGAGAAGATGGTGCCCTTGATGCGGCGATGCGATGACAATGCGATGACGCCCTGGAAGCCTTTCGCCGACTCTGTACTTTAGAGCCACGACAGGCCCTGCGACACGCTTCTCCGGCGATGTGATGGTTACTCTCTCGATGGTGTCACGCTTCTCTGGTGATGCAACAGCAGACAACTTCAATGAACACATGTTTCCAGGGAGATGCGACAAAGACTCGCTTCTCCGGCGTTGCCATGATTTCAGCTGCGGCGGCGACATGCTTCTTCTCGATGCGTTGCGCTTCCAGCTCCCAGCGGCACGCAAGTGACTGGAATCAGAATTCCCAGCAAGGAAATTCAGGAGAGAGCTGGAGGTGAAGTCTTTTGTCCCTGAGACTTCAGCAGGAGGCAAGCACAGTTCAAGCCCTTGGAGAATATACTGTAGATGAAAGTCTTTACAAAGTCCTTCTCCTTTCCCTTGGCGATGAAGCAACCACTGCAGGCCAACCCAGCAAACAGCACACTGGCAGAGGGGCAGTCCAAACTCCTTCAGCTTCCTTGGTTCTTCTCCTTGGCAGAAAGGTTTCTTGTTCCAGAAATGATCTAATTTCTTGGGATCAGGGTCCCAATATTTATACCCCAAAATCCTTTGTTCTCTGAAGGCAGAGAGGCCTTTGCCTAGTCCAAACCAGTTCCTGAGCACTTTGTTTACATGACTCTCTTCTTCCTTTCACTATGCAGGGCAGAGACATCAGCCGACCCACAGGAGGTGGAGCCAGCACAGGGGAGGGAAGATACAACTCTGGAGCACTCTGTTGACATGATTCCCCTTCTCCTTTCACAGTGCAGGGCAGAGACATCAGACAAGCCACATGAGGTGAAGCCAGCATTGTAGAGGGAAGGCCCAGCCCTATTCAGGTCCCAGGTGCACTCCTCCCTCCCATCTGGATGTAAATCTCTCTATTCACCACTGGGCTGTTCCAGCCTGTCTCCTGGAATTTCCCAGCCCAGTTACTCACAAACCTAGACAAGGAATACACAACTCAGCAGAGGCAGGCTCAAATGGTTAGGCAAGCAAATACCTGATTTCTAAAAGTGGTATTTGCAAACACAGAATATTAAAATTAACTTTACTAAAAGATGTATTTATTATTCTGAGTTCAGGCATACTAAACTCGAATTTCTACCATGTTCCCTGAGTCAGTTAGGATTGTAGAATTGTAACAATCTGAACTGCCCATTCTGGCCTATGAGAACAGGTAGCCTTCAATAGTGAAAAACGAAAATGGCTGTAATTCACTATTAGAACATGCTACACACATCAGAGCATGTCCTGCCTTATACTTACAATGCACAATGCCCCTGGGCCTACCATAGGGGTGTCTAATATGAAGCAAAGGGAAGGTTTAGGGACTGGCAAGTGGGTGCACTTGGCCAAGTTGACATGGCAGTGCTAGACTGCACACAGGCCTTGCAAAGGCAGGCCTGAGACATACTTTACAAGCTGCTTCTGGGGTTGGCACAACCAGTGCTGCAAACCCACCAGCAGCATTTGATTTACAAGCCCTGGACACACATGGTGCACTGTACTAGGGGCTGACAGATAAAACAAATAATCCAATCATTGAATCCAATCAGTATATCAATTTAACATAGGGAGCACTTGCACTGAGGCAGTGATTAGCAGTGACACAGTGCCCAAAGCATAAATCCAGCAAAAACATATCAAAACAGAGGAGGCAATCCGTCAAAATGGAAGGGAGACTCACGCTAATGATGCCAGGTCTAACATTGACTACTAATATAAGTGGCATTTTGGTCCTGGTTAGTGCTGCAGCTGACATGGGAAGATCCTTAATATAATGATGCTGGTTCTCGAAGTCGACAAGCATTACTTTGACATACAGTTAGGTCAGAGTTTGCCATAACGAGGGCTTTATGCCACTTATATTTACACGTGCTCGTTTTACTAACGGTAATACAAGAAATGCACCCTGACTTTATTAATGGTATAGGTGTAAATTCATTCAAACTGCTTACCTTAGTAAAAATCTTTTGTTTCGGGATTCATGAGTAGCCAGCACTAATTTATCCTCAATATGAGAAAAAAGATGAATTTAATTAATTAATTGACAGCCTTTCATTTTTCCTTCTAATCATTAGCACGTTGGGGCCATCAAAACCTGTGTGTGTGTGTGCTAAACCTATATACTAACTTACTACAAAAGTTAGATTAATGTACAGGTTGTACTACGAGTGAGTGATCTTATCCCTAACATGTGTGATCTGAGTGGGTGGGTGACTGTATCAGTGTGTGAGTGGGTGGCTGTTTGGGTGTGTGAGTGCATGCATGAGTGACTGTATGGGTAAGTGAGTGGATTTCTGACTAGGTCTGTAGGTGTATGAGTTGTGTCAGTGGTTATATGGGTGTGTGAGTGGGCATCTGAGTGGGTGTATGGGTGACTGAGGGAGTATGTGAGTGGTTGTATGGGTATGTTAGTGAGTGTGTCAATGGCTGTATCGGTGAGTGAGTGGCTGTGTGAGTCACTGTATGGGTGTGTGAGTGGGTGTCTGAATGACTGTATTAGTGAGTCACTGGGTGTGTAAGTGGCTGTATGGGTGAGTGCGTGGCTGTTTCAGTGAGAGTTTGGATAACTGAGTTGTGTGTGAATGTTTTTTTTGGAGAGTGAGTGTCTGTGTGAATGACTGTATGGGTGAGTGAGCAGATATAAGATTGCTTGTATGGATGTGTGAATGGGTATGTAGGTGGTTGTGTGGGTTATGTGAGTGAGTCTGTGAGTGTTTGTATGGGTGAGTGAGTGGGTGTGGGAGTGGCTACATAGGTCAATATGTCAATGTGTGAGGCTGTATGGAACACATACGCAGGGCCGGGAGCCGGGCGGTTGTGCTCCGGCTCGGCTCCCGGTCCGCACGCGCTTCTGGAGCATCTAGCGTCGGTTCCCCGGAGCACCGGTGGCTGATATTGGTCGCAAGGCACAGCGCAGTATGCAGGGTGTAACTTGGGAGTACTTACCTGCCCTGGCACCTGCGGGAAGTTCCTCGTCCGACTCTCTCGGCCCGCGATTGAAAATGGCAGCTGATGATCGCCTTTGAACATCGGCTCCGTGGAGGGCGACGCTTCCAGGCCCTGGGTTCCCCATCATCGACTCCCGCACCCGAGGTGAGCCGATCTCCAGAGGGGACATCGAGAGGCGCTACCTATTTTGCTGCGAGGGGCTCGTCCGACGGGGGTGCCATGTGGTTGCCTGATTCTGCAGTGGTGGCGCCTGTGACCCAGCAGCGTTGATAATTCTCGCTGCCCACTGTGTGGACTCCTGGGACCTGGTGTTGTCTGGAGGGCCCTGGGGTGGCAGCGCGACTTCCACCACGTGCCCCTGCTTGCTGCTGTGAGCTCGTCATATGGCTCTGTCTCACGGAACCCATGCCTGATTCTAACATGGCGCCAACAATACACAGCTACCGCTGTCCCTGCCTGCTCATCAAGTGTGCTGTTTCGACTGTTGCTTTGACTGGGGGGTCTTGTGCTGCGGGCTAATCCTGGAGGGGACAGACATCTTGCACACCATGCTCCCCTGTGCCCTGCCCTAGCCCAGGACCCCCAGCCCTCCCAGACATCGGAGCTCAGGATCGGAGGCCCGAGGCATGACCCCCCCAGCTCTCCCAGACATCGGAGATCAGGTCTTTCTTCCCTGACCCCTGGTCTCCGGATTTATCTCCTCTGCCCCAGCTCCTCATGGATGATGAGGCTGTGACTTTACTGCGGACTGTCTTTCTCCCCCACCCCCGCACTTGCTGGCTATGGCAGCCCTCTTCCTGGACTTTCGAACTTGGACCTTTGTGCTCCTCGCCATTTTCTTTTATGACTCGCTTCTTCTTCTACCTTTCTCCTCCGCCATTTTAGTGATCTCTGACCTCCCCCATCTGTCCTAGCGACCTTTCCATTGTCTCTCCTGTTGCCTCTGACACACTCCTCACTGTCTCACTCATTACTATCTGCTCCCCTCTCTCGTTTGTCTCACTTTCCTGCCTTTCTCTGTCCCCCCCCCCCCCCCCCCCCCCCTTGGTGCTGTGAATGAATCCCCCCTCGGGCCCCACTTCATGGAACTATGCTTTTCTGTATGTAGAGATAACTCTAATCACTAGTATATGCAGTAGACCTTTGTATATCTACCATTCCTACGTGACTCTTAGAGTATATCCATTTGTATCCCTTCCCTATGTATATAGAGATAACTCTAATCACTAGTATATGCAGTAGACCTTTGTACTATCTACCATTCCTATGTGACTCTTAGAGTATATCCATTTGTATCCCTTCCCTGTGTATATAGAGATAACTCTAATCACTAGTATATGCAGTAGACCTTTGTATATCTACCATTCCTACGTGACTCTTAGAGTATATCCAGTCATATCCCTTCCCTATGTATATAGAGATAACTCTAATCACTAGTATATGCAGTAGACCTTTGTATATCTACCATTCCAACGTGACTCTTAGAGTATATCCAATCTTATCCCTTCCCTATGTATAAAGAGATAACTCTAATCACTAGTATATGCAGTAGACCGCTGTGCTCTCTACCATTCTTATGTCCCTCTTAGAGTATATCCATTTGTATCCCTTCCCTATGTATATAGAAATAACTCTAATCACTAGTATATGCAGTAGTCCTTTGTACTATCTATCATTCCTATGTGACTCTTAGAGTATATCCATTTGTATCTCCTCCTTGTGTGACTTTACATCTTGTACATTTGCAATTTTTTCTGTTTGTATCCTTTACGTAACGCATGTAATCCTAAGTCCTTATGTTTTTCAACTGGTTCTTATGTAAAGCGCTCTGACACCTTTCGGTAAAGTTCGCGCTATATAAAATCGCATTAATAAATAAATAAATAAATATGGGTGATTGTATGGCACTGTGAGTGGCTATAAGGGCGAGTGATTAGCTGTATCAATGAGTGAATGGTTGTGTGAGTGGCTGTATGAGTGAGTGAGTGGGTACATGAGTACCTCTATGAAGGAGTGAGTGGGTGTGTGTATACTGGGATGGGTTTCAGAGTAGTTGTGTGGGTGTGTCAGTGAGCATATTAGAGGTTGTATGGGGGTGTGAGTGGGTGTGTGGGTGGTTCTGTGGATGATGTAATCAGTGATTTTATCAGTGATTTCTTTGGAGATGTAGCCAATGAGTCTTCGGTGGTATCACTGACCATGTCAAGACCGATGTAATATGTGAGGTCATAAGCAGTGCATAGCTGAGGTAACTATAACTGCTGAATTTCTATGGTTTTTACGAGTGAAATCTGAGCCTAACTATAAGGTCCCTGTTAACTTTGATGTTTTCAGTGAATTTCTATGTTTTTTAAATTATATTTCCTAACTATAACATCCCTATAACCTCAGGTTTTATAAATACTTTCTATGGTTTTTTAACTAGTAGTCATGTTTGCAGAGTGGTGGTGAAAGGGGGCGGGTCTCTGATCAGCACACAGTAATCCCACTGTGTGGGACTTACTGGAGGTAACAGGAGGGGTTCCTGGCCCCCAAGGACCCTCAGCATTCAAGAGGAATTCACCCCCCAAAAAGATGTGCACCAGGAGGCACGTTTGAAGAGTGGTGGAGAAAAGGCATGGGGCCTCCGACAGTCTCTCAGAAATCCGACTGCATGGGACTTACTGGAGATAACAGGAGGGGGTTTTGCCCCCTAAGGATCCTCAGCATCCAAGGGGACTTCATCCCTCAACCAGTAGTGTGTCTGGAAGCATGTTTTCAGAGTGGTGGAAAAACTAGACGGGTCTCCGATGACCTCTCAGCAATTCCGCTGTGTGGGACTTACTGGAGGTAACAAGAGGGGCTTTTGGCCCCCAAAGACCCTCAGGAGCCAAGCAGACTTCACCCCCCAACTAGTAGTGCACCAGGAGGTGTGTTTGCATACTGGTGGTAAAAGGGGTAGGGGCCGACAACAACCACCCAGCAATCCTGCTGTGTACGACTTACTGGAGGTATAAGGAGTGGTTGTTGGCCCCCAGGGATTCTCAAGCAGCCAAGGAGACTACATCCTCCAACAAGATGTGCACCAGGAGGCCCCTTTGCAGAGTGGTTGAGAAAAGGGAGCGTGGCCTTCTGTAGCTTACCAGAGACCCACATTTTTAAAATTATTTATTTTTATTAGGTGAAGCGGGCCCCCTCACCAGCCCCATCTCAGCCCCGGGGACCCCAAATCCCCTGGAGCCAGGTCTATTTGCAATGGGGAAGGGGACCACTTGGCCCCCCTTCCCAGGTTGATTTCTGCCCTAGGGACGCAGTCCCCTAGGGGACGACCTTTTCTTTTTTTTTATGTATAAAAAAGGAGGGGGCCACATGGATGTTTTCGGCCCCGCGGACCCAATAACCCGGGGCCCGGACATTTAAAACTGCAGGAGAGGGGATGCGGCCCCCCTCCCTTTGGGCCTGGCCTCTATTCTCGGTGCCCTGGTTCCACCCAGTGACTTTATTTGGGGACCTCGGGGGACCCTGAAGGCACCTGTAGTCCCTGCCTGCTCCCCGCCTCCTACAGGTGCCGACATTGCTTTCAGGCATAGGCAGTGGTGTAGCAAGGGGGCAGGGGCACAGGTTTTTGGGGAAGCGGCCTCCTCCCCCTCTTACCTGCCGTCTCTGTGTGGCAGTCGACCTCCCTACTCTACATTGCAGCCGTCGCAGGGTGGCAAACGCTACTGAAGCTCGCCAGCATCCCCTGCTCTACAATCGGGCCACCGGGGTGGCAAAAGCAGAGACCGCCTCAGACGGCCTTAGGGCTAGTTATGCTACTGGACATAGGGAGGTGCTAAACATGCAAATCCCTGTATCTGAAAACAATTCTGCTCCGCTTCCAGCAAGCAAGAGCATTAAAAATGTTTGCTGTGGCTTGGCTGGAGCCACAGCAAACAGCTATGTCCCAGGCGTGGGCTCACCGGGACATAGTAGGAGGCCACCCTAGGGGGTGGTGGTACCCATGGCCATTATTGGCTCTAGGAGGGGGGCTTTTGTTGGAGTAGGGCCCCAGCAACAAATTTGGACCTGGGAAATTGGTGGTCCCCTGGACCCAGGGGAGCCTCCTCCACTACAAAAGTAAACAGCCTCAGGGAGGTGATAGTCCCCAAGGCATGGAGGGACCGCGAGGCCTCCCTAGTTTCTTGTTTATTAGTCTGGGGGAGGTAGCAGTCCCTGGAGCTGAGGGGGAGGCTGAACTGACCAAGTAACAGTCTATTACCAAATGTGCAGGAACAGTACTGGGCCAATTACATAGCCCTGAGATTTAAAACATGGCATCACAATCAAGAACAGGTGCAGATAGGCAGGACATCCCAAGCCATTCCCAAATACAAGTGGTTAATACCCAATCCACCTGCATCTCCGTTACTGATGACAACCCGGATCTACTAAAAGATCCCAGTTCAAATAATTATCCTTACACAGCAGACCAGATACAAGTATAATAAACAAAAGTAAAGGAGACGTGCCCCAAGGCCCAATGGTATCCCCAAGCTGCTTTTAAACACGATACAGCTTTCTGGAGCTCCCATCTCGAGAATCTATTTGCTGAATTTGAGCTTTAGCACCAATTTACAAAGGGGGCGATAGATTGAACCCCTCGAATTACAGATTTATTGAATTGCTAGACGTCAAATCAAAATACTTAGCCACCCTGATTTTGGAAGATTTAGTCGAATGGTCCAAAGACCTTAATCTGATCCCCATAAAAATGGCAGGCTTTAGAAAAGGAATCAGCACAATCTCTAACATTCTAACAATCTCACTAATAGCTGAGAAATACAAAACAAATAAACAGAGCTTACATTTCTGCTTCTTTGACCTGAAAGCCACTTCTGACAGAGTGGACAGGAAGTTTTTGTGGGCCAAATTACGATTATGGAACATTCCAGATTTTTAAAAAAAAGGATTACACCTATTTTACACTAATACATGGGTTAGTGTGAAACTAGGAGACGGATCAAGAGTCTCAAGAAAATGGATTACAAACAGGGGCTTGAAGCAGGGCTGCCTGCTGGTTCCCCGTTTATTTAATTTATTCATATCAGACTTTTCAGTAAAACTCAATAGAATTAACTATCCCTCCCCACATTTGGGCACCTTAGCCCTTCCGCACCTTGCATATGCTGACGACATCGTTTTACTTAGTTTGACTATGATTGGCCTCAATAGGCTAATAACTGGTCTTGTGGAATTACTAACAGCAAATAAACTAGAAATTAATACAGCAAAAACAAAATCTATGCTTATTAGCAACTGGCTAGCTCGTCTGTACAACATCCAGCTGGAGGGCAAAGCCTTGGAAAAGTGTCAAGCTATTTATAATTTGTTTACTGTTGATGTAGAATCCCCGGTATTTACCGGGGATTCTACATCAACGGTAAACTAAATTATCAAGAGCAGGAAAACTATATGGCTCAATGGGTTAGTGCACTATCTTTTGCCTAGAAGACACTGGCATCTAAATTAGAGGCCTCCTCATTTAAACCACTATTGGCAGTAATACTGGCAAAAACACTTCCAACTTTAACATACGCCAGTGCAGCCCTGCAAGGAAAAGACACAGTTCTTCTTAGCAATCTAATGACTAGCATCTTTAAAACAGTCTTTCAGTTTCCTCAAATGGCATCTCCAGCACACCTGTGTTTGGAATTTGGCTTGCTGAATGAGACAGTGGGCAGATTATATTCATCAATAAAAGGCTGTACAGAGCGTCCGGGGTCGCTTGGTTAGCCACCGAGACACCCGTGGAGATAATAATTGATTACTGCCCAAGTCCTGAGGAGCCCTAAACGATATAGGCTGAAACGCGTCGACTGTAGTTTATGTTGGCATCACTAAAAAATAAAATTAAATCAAACGTTTGTTTAAGAGCCACAATTTGAAAGGGGAGTAGAAATGGCTATTTCTTCCCGGCTTCTTTTTGTTTAAATATTGTGATGACCAAGAAGAAGGAATTAGGTTGATAAATATGTACTATACCTTTCCTTTGTTACAAATAATTGGGCACTGAAAAAAAGTGTTTTCTGTATCTTGTATTTGGGTTTCGTTTTTACTGTAGATACTGTGTATAATGTAAAAAATATATAAAGATTCAAAAATTATATATTTATGTAAAAAACAAATGTAGATATAAAGCCGAAAAGAAATACGAAGAAAAACTTATGTTTTCTACAAAAAAACTGACTGACTAAAAGCAGTTGAAAGAAACCTAATTGTGTTAGATTTTCTTCTTTTTTGAGTTGAATGGATAATGATTGGATGAACCATGAGAGATTATTGGTTCGATTAGTTCTAGAATTTATTGGCTAAAATTGAAGACAGTTAATTCATGGTACCTGTCTGAGCAATTAGATGTATTATTAGCAAAAGAGGGCGGAGTCTGTAAACTGTTACGGGTGCAACAGTGTTGTACTTATACCCCAGACCATGGTAAGGATCTGAGGAAGAATATAAGTAACTTCACTGACATACATGAAGAGATACATGATTTGGCAACTGATTGAGTTTGGGACAGATGGGAAAGGGCTTGGAAAAGTTGGAAGTTGGTTTACCAACCTTGGAAAGGGAATTATTGGTTATATCTTGAAACCAATAGTCATAGCTGTAGTTTGTGCCATCTTGCTGCTGGGAATGGTGAAAGCTTATAAGTGGCATCAGTCAAGGAGAGCTGAGAATTCTCTTAGGGAGAGGTAAAGGAGACTGGTGAGACTGAAGGCCAGTCACTATGAGAATCCCAAGAATCTAGAGAGGTTTGACAGGGAAGGCTAGCTACAACTTTTGCTTAGGTTGGTTCTTTCTACTGGGAGTAATGTGGGTGTGATGACACTTGTCATCAGAGGGTGGATTGTTAGAGCGCAGATTTTGCTCTTATATTTGTAGGGTTGCATTATAATCAAGGGTAGACCACACCTACATATATTCTGTTGTTGTATTAATTTACGACAATAAAAGTGACTGTGATAACATGAAAAGTTATGTGTTAGGGGTTTAGAGTAAACCTGAATAAATGAGTATTGTAATAACAAGTGTCGAGTTGAAAACATTAATGCGCAGACTTTTTACTTGTTGGCAATAATCATCTATGTATTCGATGTGCTAATATATTGTGTTAACATAGAAGTGCTCAGAATATGGAATCCTACTAACGACCCAATCTAAATTACTATGTAAAGAAACACGACATACTGAACCACGAATTCCCCCACCCCTAAATACTAACTCATTCCCCTCCTACTCCCTTAAAACTAACTTGATTCTCCCCAACCCCCTAAAAACTAAATTGATCCTCTCCCCCTAAAACTGACAGGATCCCCTCCCACCCCTAAAAACTAACTTGATTCTCCCCAACCCCCAAAAACCTCCTCGATCCCCTCCCACCCTTAAAAACTAACACAATCCCCTCCTGCCCTCTAAAAACTAACATAATCCCTCCAAGTGCCTAAAAACTAACCTGCCCCTCCACCCCCTAAATACTAACTTGACCCCCTCCCGCCCCCTAAAAACACACACAATCCCTCCAAGCCCCTATAAACCAACCCAAATCCCCACCCCCTAAAAACTAACTTGATCCCCTCCCACCCCCTTAAAACTTACACGAACCCTCCAAGACCCTGGAAACTAAACACAACCCCCCACCCCTTAACACTAACCCCCAAACCTCTTACCTGTTCCTGTCCAATGCTGCTCTGAACTCCGCCTTGCACGAACACTAGACCGTCTTAGCCTGAACCACGCACAGGTGTTGATCGTGCAAGTCATTGTTCAGCTTGCGTGACTCCGGAACTCGTTGTTCTGAGTTGTTCTTCAGGATGTTTCCCCCTAGACGGCCCTGGTGCCATTTCTTATGTTGGCCGGAGTCTGTATGCCTTGATTGTACTTTCCACTGGAAGCCCTCGCATGAGATTTAATCGCTGAATTTCATGTTTGTGTTAAATTTGTTCTTTCTCACATTTCTGTTGTAGGTGAAGAATTCATTTGTTTTAGGAGTTAGGTTTAGGGAGGAAAGAATACATTAAGAACTGATACTGATAGCGTGGAGTGTTGTACTTTTTCAGCAGAGCAAGCCTTAGAATCTAGGCCATCTTGCCGAGGCCTTTGATCATCGCTGCAAAGTGGAAATTTTTCTAGAAAGACGTGTCTTGGATGGATGGTGTGATGTCGCAATACATTCCGGATGTTCTTTGAGAAATTATGTGTTGGAGTTAGGGATGGTGTCTGGGGATTCTTACCTTGCCTTGAAAGAGGGAGCATCTTTGAATGATCTCCGTAGCTTTCTGCTACTTGACCCATCGGACATGAAGAGACTTCTTAGGAAGACTTTAGGCACTGACACTTTAATGGATCTTGCCTGGGGAAATTCTAAGTAGGGATGTCATGTTAACTGTAGAGTAGGGACAGCCAACTGCTCTTTACCTACGAATCTCCAATGAAGGGGAATCTCAATATCTTTTTTTAAAATTCTTGAATTGGTTATCCTGTGCATGCTACACCGTCTCAATTTTACTCGCAGATTTGGCTTTGTACTAATTTCAATGTATCTCTAAACCCTCGTGTTGAGGTGTTGTATGTCCAACGCAGAGATAACTTAAGATTGCAAAACATGATGGAAATTGCAGAGGGCCAGGCCCTGTTGGGTAAGGTTCTATTCCTCAAGGAGGAAGAGATTGTTGAAATTGAAATGGTTTGTAGGGTAGGCCTGAGACAAACTAAACGTATCTGGAGACTGTGATTCTTAGGAGTCACAGTTTACTGGAACAGAATTGATCGATTGCTAATGGTTTCTCTCCTTACACTTTCATGCTGATAAAAAGTGATATCGACCTGGGGGTTCCAGAGCAAATCTAGAACGTGGAACTCGGCTTCTTCAATTCTGAGAAGGCCGGCACTGTAAACATGATGACTAAAGCCAAGATGTGAATGTATATTGTAAAGTGGGTGAGAAATCAAAGAGACAATAGCAAGCCATGAGAAACCCTTTACTGGGCCACAGGGAAGGCAGAGGGGTGTGCCTCGCTAAAGAATAGAACCGCCTGAAACACGTATGAAAGGATTGAAGCTGCAGTTAAGGAGAAAGAAAATAATTTTTAAGGCAAGCATGCACAACGCCAGGTAGGAGAAACCACATGAAAAATCTAGAAATGGCATAAAAAGATCACAAATGACAACCTTAAATCATGCCTTCAAGAGCAGCTGAGAGAATGAAGAGGTGTGGCGCAGTGGCCAGGGCATCTGACTCCAGAGCACGGGGGCTCACAGTTTGATCACCGGCGGCAGGTCAGCTCAGCACCATGTGACTCTGAGCAATAGCTCGCTTAATCTTCCCGACAGCCCCCAGTGCTTTGATGCCCTCGGGCAATTATTTGCGCTTTACAGATACTGGATTACTTACTATTTAAGCAGATTTGCATCAAGCGTTGGAAGAAGTCGAAAAAATACTGAATGAAATTATATAAGTCATTCAATCAGATGCAGAACAACTTGAAGCAAGAGTGGATAAAATAGAGGAAATTACTAACCCTGGGCAAAGCACTATGCTACGCTCGCGTAGTTTGCACTACTTCGCACTACGCGAACTGCACGTAGCACAGTGCAAACACCCGTAGCGTAGAGCCGCGGTCATTTTTTGCTTGTTCGCGGTCCTCAACATCAAGTTGGCGACCACGAGCAAGCAAAATGACATCCCGGCGGGACTTTTTCCTCGTTTGCGATCAGCAACATCAAGTTTGCCAATCGCGAGCGTGGAAAATAAACCTCCCGGCGAGATTCTCAATGCGGGGAGGTCAGGTTTCTCATTGCGAGTGGTCGCGTATGCTCGCGACTGCTCACGATGAGAAACTACCAGTCCGCTTTGAGAAAGTTGCTGCTCGAGTAAAAATCTACTTGAGCTGCAGAAAACTACAGCTCGCACTGTTCAAGATGCTGCTTACAATTATTTGCAAAGTGCCGGATGCTTGTCCGCATTGTGCAATCATTGAAAACGGCATCTTGCACAGTGCGAACAGGCCACTACGTAGCTCGCGTAGTGCGAAGTGCACTTTGCTTAGCTTTGCATAGTACTACTTCACGAACTACGCCCAGCTCTAGAAATTACAAGAGACCAGTGAATAATAACAAAGTTCATACTCAAAAATCAGAACTCTTGATGCCAGGTGGAGGCTCTCCAAATGAAGCGTGGAGATTTAGAAAACAGGGCATGCAGAGATAACATAAGATTGCAAAACGTGATGGAAATTGCAGAGTAATTTACATACAGCCAGGTTCTGAAACTGGGATGGTGCAATGAGCTAAAAAACGGTGTTGGATCTAGCCCTGATCTCTTGACTGGGTGAGAGTACTCTGCTTAATTCAGAGACTCTGTCCATCACCACCCCTTGTTGGAAATTGCAGAGGGCCAGGCCCTGTTGGGTAAGGTTCTCTTCCTCAAGGAGGAAGACTTGTTATTGAAATGGTTTATAGGGTAGGCACGAGACCTAAAGATGGGAGATTCTCCCCTCTTCCTAGTGAAACTAGTGCAAAATTTGTCATCTTAAACCGAAATAAATTTAAGTTTGCAGAAATCGAGGCAGCATTTATCACTGTTGTTCAAAGAGGACACATTAATTGTACAGCAAGTCGTGCCCCAAACTACTTCACTAAAAAGAAAAAAGTTAACCCCCTTGTGTAAGAACTGAACAAAATGAATATAAGAATACAGTGCAGATTCCTATGGCAGTATGAATTTATCAATAATCACACAGTCACTGACCAGCTTCTAAGATCCAAGGGAACTGATTTCTCCACGTATCCACAGTAGTTGATATAGTTTTGGCTCACACCAACTGAAATGGTTTTTTCCCACCTCATCAAGAAACAAAAAAATGCAAGCTCTTCACCACAGGGCTGAGAACATGCAGGTCCGCTAGAGACGCATAGACCTCTGCAGTGAAGGAAAGCATTTACAGGCTTGCTGGTTTGGTCACATTTTGGCACTAAACATGTCAGTCGGGAAAAAGAAGGGAAAAAAGCATTGGAGAACCACCAGAAGAGCCATATAGATGTTTTTTGTCAGAGGGTATCTAGTAATTTCCTGAGAAGGGCGTTGGACCAGCAGAGGATCAACATCAACAGGGCAGCTGTAGACAGGTCCTCATCTGGTTACTCAAGTATCATAGAACCCCAAAAAATGTATTATGGTCAAACTATGAGTTCACTGCTAGATGAATGGAACAGGATAACCCCGAAATAGAAACTCACCATGTTCCCATCCCTGCTGACAACTATCCATGAACACCCAGGTTTTCAGGCAAGCAAGGGATCAGCTTTCCAACACTGGGTGGTAGCCAACTGTAGAGTGGTTTCTGATATGTTTGTCAAGGGGCAAAAACGATTGCTAGAGGATTGCAAACATACATTCGGTCCAGCAGAATCTGACAATTTCCACTACTAATCTGACAATTTCCACTACTGTAGGTTTGGGTGATGCAACCAGAAATCAGAGAAATTGCTTTCTAGACCGGTGCCCCTAGAAGGGAAATTACTCACATTATACCAGGGAACAAAGGGGTGGAGTTTGAATATTTATCAGCTGTTATTGGCCCTGTTTCAGCCGGCACAGCGAACTATGAAACAAAATAGGCACGAGAGGTAGGCAGGTAAATAGCTCTAGATGAATTTGAAACACTACGGAGATGCATATGCAGGGAAAGGACCTGATAGTTACTGGGAACGATGGGAGAGAGTGGCAGTAGCGAAATTATTAGCACGTCAAAAAAGATACAGGCAGTTATTTGGCTAAATGGCAGCCAAACCTGCAAAATTTTGGAAACTATAACCGATAAATAACCTGTCCACGTTCACGTAATTAGAAGAAGGCAACCAGCAAAGTCAGGGGCATTGCAGACATTTAACATATACATGATTGCATCAAGGAACTCAGAGAGGCAAGAGTTACATTAGATTAAAGAATGCTCATTCTGAGTGGTGCTCAGAAATGGACTTGCTAGTAGATTTAAGTTGTTTATTGAGGGGAAATTTTAAAATCGATTTTCTGTGTGGCCTCAGAGATAAGGAGCGGTAAGCAGAACCCAGTCAAAGGAAGATAACATACAGAATATGCCATTTTCTGTGCTCGACGTACGATGCGATCCTACCTTTCAAATTGTACTTAACAAGTATATGGTGTTGCATTCAATAACATAGGTTTTTCTAAAATAAAAAAATAGATTATCTTATTGGGCTGTTCCCGTACCACCCACCCGTCTCTAGTACTCTGTTGGTGATGAACATAATATAGTCATGTACAGCACCTGTGAGGAGCTTTGTGACGCTGGTCTCCGACATATGTAAACATTGAATCAGTCACATTGATAAAAAGGAGTAGCTGATTGTCATTTGAACACAGCTCCTTGGACATTGGGCCGTACACTTTTTTTATGCTCAATACGACTTCAAGTAGAAATACATCTACAAAATACAAAATTAATGCAACACTAAATTCTCAAATTGTTTAGCTTGTCTCTGATTCGGGCACGACAGTAGGTTTGGCACAAAGCCTGATAACGCTTGCTTTCCTTGGAAGTTCAGTGACCAGCTAAATGTTTGCTCAACAGCTGAGACACGGCCAAGTAAGATAAAGAGAGATAAAAGGTGTGCCAGGATAAAATGGAATGGTGAACATAGTTTGTTTATATTAACATGACTTTTGAAGCAGGAACTAAAGGAGGCACTCATACAGATATGAAATGTAGTTAAGTGGTTTGCAAAAGTGACAATACAATATATAGATATGGTCATGATGCAAAGAATGCAGTGGCGGAGAGTTTGAAAAAAGCAGTCAACACTGGAGTTGGCCTATGCTTATGGTATTTTTAGAGAAAATGATAGGCGAGTTTTTAAAGCAAACAAAGCATTTTGTTCTTTTTTTTATTTTTGCTGTTATTCATCTCTAAATTCTCTCAGGAGCCCTTGGCACTATGATCCATGACAGCTTCTCCATGGATCAGCCATTGTGGGTTTAAACAAGCATTTGCAATGCAAATTGGTCTTGCGTTTGTGAGAGTTGCTGTCCACCACACACCCCATGCTTGGCACTGCTCACGGTGATGGTGGTGCTATGCTGCAGAGTAGGTGTCCATCACACACCCCATGCCTGGCACTGCTCACGGTGGTAGGGTGCTTTGCTCGAGAGGTGTTGTCCATCACACACCCCATGACCTCCACTACTCACGGTGGTAGTGTGCTGTGCTTGTGAGTAGTGCTATCCCTTTCACACGCATTAAAGGCCTGTCACTGCTCACAATGCTACATTGATGTACACATGACACGCCCCCCTCTACAGGGTGAGTGCTGTACTGATGGACATCCAGACGGTGTCCGCCTAGTGCATGACTGTTGCTGGAGTACTGCGGTTCGTAAATATGCACATCACCCCATTATATATGTGCCAATGGAAATGCGTGTGGTCCGATGGACATTATTTAGAACAGGTACAATAATGAACATCCATGAATTAGTGCACTGCAAGGGCCACTCGTGTCCCCAGCGTGATTTTACCACACTGCACAAATGTAACCCCTTCCAGCCTGTGTTGGTTGTGGAAACAGGTACTCATGAACAAATGTTATGGCATCAGCCATATATGCAGGGGCCCAGAGTATATTATGGCATTTATTACCATTGTTGAGGGAGTGAGGGGCATCATGACACACTCAAGGCTCTTCTGCTTGCGAGTCATGGCCCATCTGCGCACTCAACAATGGTGATAAATGGTGTTAGACCTGGCTTCTTTGGCGTGGTTTCCGTTTCCCCTAACTTTTTTTTTTGCCTCTACCTCCTGTATTTTTGACGCTGTGCTGGATTTAGTTTTTGCTGGTTTAGATGTTTTGGGCACTTTGCCAATTCTGATCAGTGTCAAAGTGCAAGTGCTCCCTGAGTACATTGTTATTGTGATTGTCTATCCATGATTGGCATATTTGTGTTACAAGGAAATTCCTAGTAAAGTGCACTGAGTGTGCCAGGGCTGGTGATGCAAATGCTACTAGTGGGCCTGCAGCACTGATTGTGCCACCCACATGAGTAGCCCTAAAATGGTGTCTCAGGCCTGCCACTGCAGTGCCTGTAGGCAGTTGCTAACTGCCATGCTGACCTGGCCATGCTGACCTGGCCAGTGCCCACACTGACCAGGCCTAACCCTTCCCTTTCTATACACATTGGTCACCCCTATGGAAGGCCCAAGGTACCCCCCTAGGCAGGGTTCAGTGTATGTGAAAGGTAGAGCATGTACTAGTGTGTGTGACATTCTCTCAATGAATTACAGCCATTTTCATTTTTGACTATTGAGAGGGCTATTTTGCTAATAGGCTATAATGGGGAATGCTGTGTATAATGTTTACATACATATCTTCCCATAGGAGCAAGATAGAAAATTAAAGTCTGGTATCCTTGAACTCAGAATTCAATAACCTATCTTTTAGGGGGCCTCGGGCTTGGGACACCAGACAGATCAGTGGGATATCGGGGCGAGGTTGGCCTCTGGAAGTGTTGTGAGTATCTCACTCAAGGAGGTAGAATTTGCGATTACTAGGCAACTCGCTAATAAAGCACCAGGCCTTGACAGGATACCAGGTGATCTCTTTCGCTCTCAGCCAAAAATTTGGGCACCGTACTTGGCCGTATTTTTTAATGCGGTCCTCTTGGGAGCCAAGTTACCGGATACCTGGGCGGGGGCTGAGATCGTCCCCATTTTTATGAAGGGCTGCCCTCTAGTCCCCTCAAATTATAGGCCGATTAGTCTCCTGGATACCACTCAGAAGCTAATGGGCCGGATTCTTCTGGATAGAATACTGGGATGGGCGGAGGAGCATAAAGTAATGACTACCCTCCAGGCCGGCTTTAGATCCGGGATCTCGACCCTGGACCAACTTTTTAGGCTGCAGGTCCTTTTTTGGAAGATAG
This sequence comes from Lissotriton helveticus, assembly GCF_964261635.1. Classification (NCBI taxonomy): domain Eukaryota; kingdom Metazoa; phylum Chordata; class Amphibia; order Caudata; family Salamandridae; genus Lissotriton; species Lissotriton helveticus. The sequence goes on from NC_136065.1 coordinate 1,860,962,204, forward strand.
TAAGTGTTGAGGGTGGCAGCCTCTACCTGGTCTTCGTAGACCTGCGGGCCGCTTTCGATCTCGTGCCCAGGGAGAGTTTATGGAGGATTTTGAAAGATCTAGACCTCCCGCCCTATCTGTTAGATGTCCTGAAGCGTTTCCATGCAGGGAACTATGCCCAGGTCAGGTGCGGGAAGAACGGGGAATTATCAGCCCACTTCCCAGTAACTAGAGGCATACGCCAGGGCTGCGCCCTGGCACCTACACTTTTTAGTCTCTATATAAATGGCTTGGTGGGTGAACTAGACAGCGTCAGGGATAGCGATGCCCCTTGGTTGGCGTCAGGTCGGGTGCCTGCTCTGATGTTCGCAGACGACACTTTATTGTTGTCTCGAACATCAACTGGCATCCAGCGGGTTTTGGATGGTTTTGTATCATTCTGCGCCTCGCGGGGACTCGAGATTAATCTAGAGAAGACTAAATGTATGATCTTCGGTCCCCCGAAACGCACCCGCCCTAGCCCTGTATTAAATGGCACCCCGCTTGAAAGGGTGAGAACCTTTGTATACCTGGGTGTCACCCTGACTGAAGATTTCTGCTGGGGCCCACAGGTAGCCAAGTCTGCCCTGAGGCTTTCGCAGAACGTAGGGGGTATTCGCAAGTTCCAGAGTACAACCCAATTCAAGCCAGTCTCCCCAGCGCTTGAAATCTACGGTGCTCAAGCCAGACCAGCTGTAATGTATGGTGCAGAGCTCTGAGGTCATACGCGTATATCAAGTCTCCTCAGGGTTGAGCAGGCCTTCATGAGGAACTTGATTGGCCTCCCCCAGAGTACTCCGCTCATACCCTTGAGACTAGATCTGGGTTTAGAGCCCATTTCAGAACTGTTAGCGGCTCGACCTCTCCTGTATTGGAGAAGGCTCTGGACAGTACCCAAGCTTGATGATTATAGAGCTGAGTTCTCCGCAGTTTGGGGGCAGATGAAGAGCAAAAATATACCTTGGTTATCCCATATTAAAGCTGTTGTATACCAAATAGGTTCGCCCCAATTATGGGAGACCCCAGAGGAGAGTTGTCCAGCGGTCCGGAGAACTGAGCTGCTGGCCTCCCTGAGACAGTATAATCTAGGTTTGCTGCATTGTTCGTCAACTATGGGCAGGTTGTCTACAGAATTTCTGCAGGTTAAACTTGTGCCCAGGAAGGAGGAATTCATGGATTTAATACAACCTCCCACTGCAAGAAAACTATATACACAATTAAGACACGGCTGTCTGACTATTGGGGCACTGATTTGCAAATGGGCGGGACGAGAAGAGGGAATCTGCCCAGTTTGCAACAACAGTAAAGAAGATATGGTTCATGTCTTGTTCTTCTGCCCTGCCTACAGTGCAATACGGAGATCTTGGCTGGCTCTGTTGTGTAGAAATTTGGGCTTAAAACAATGTGCTCAGGCCTGTAGAATTTTAAGATTTGATACTTCACCCCCTATTGTGTTCTCGGTCTCCCGCTTTTTATATGGTATGTGGCGTAGAAGGTCTACTCTGATTAATCGTGTTAAATTGTGATTAATTGAATTTACATTCATCCTTCATTTGATAACTTATTGTTTAATCATTTTTTTTTTAACCAAGGTTTTTAACTATTTATGCATTCTATGTATTTTATCTTGTATGTACATATTTTATTTGTGCTTTGATGGCCTTTGGTCGAAATAAAGTTATCAAATTGAATTGGTTTTTAAATCCTGTGTTTGAGAACAGCACTTTTAGAAAGTGGCTATTATCTTGTCTGACCTTTCTGTGTGCCTTGGCATGTTTGTGAATCAACTGTCTGGTTTGTGAGTGACAGGGGCTGGGGAGCCCCCAGGAGGCTGGATGAGTCAGCCCTAGGCTGAATAGCTGCATTTGCATCTTGAGTGGTGGGAGGGGATAGCACCTGGGCCTGAATAGGGCTGTGCCTGCCTTCCACAATGCTGGTTCCACCTCCTGCTGGGCGTCTGACAACCCTGCCCCTCTCTCTGAAAGGAAAGGAGAAATCAGGAAAACAAAGTGCTCCAGGACTGACCAGAATTGGTTCTGACTAAGCCAAGGCCTCTCTGCCTCCAGAGAACAAAGGAAAGACTGGTATTAAAAGGGCTAACCAGACTACAGAAAATTTGATCATCCTGGAATCAAGAAGGAACCTCTGCCAAGGAGAAATCTGGAAGACTGAAGAAGAAAAACTGTCCTGCTGTGTGCTTGTGGACTGACCTTCAGTTACTTTGCTGCCAAGGAGAGGGGAAGGACTTTTGCTGTGTGCTGTGTCCCCTTGCTTGAAGAGATCTCCAAGGGCCTGAGGAGAGCTGGCCTCCTGTTAAGAAGTCCCAGGAACAAAGGGACTTCACCCCCAACTTCCCTTTGAACTCTCCTCAGAGAGTTCTGCCATTCCTAGAGAGCTTGATCCAATTGCGGGTCCTCGGGAAGTTGTTGCCTGATGTTTGGGGAGCTGGACAAGAAGAAAAGAAGATCTGCAATTTTCACACATCGCTCGCTTGTGGAGCTCATCGTCGACAGTGCGAGAAAATTCCCGTCGCCGCAAGGATCGTCGCAGCGCCTGTTGCCGCTGCAAGAACTGACGCATCGTTCGCTTGCGGAGTGCATCGCCCCGGTGTGAGAAGATTCCTGTCGCTGCGAGTATCGTCGCAGAGCCTGTCATCACTGGGTGAGATCGTCACACCGCTTGCTTGCGGACCGTATCAGGTCGCTGCGAACATTGCCCCACAGCCATCGCATCGAGGGGCTGCGAGATGAGAAGATCGACGCTGTGCCGCAACTGAGTTCATCGCCATCCCGAAGATCGTCGTATCGTGCCTTTGAGAGACGCATCCTACCGGAGAACCTGCGCGCCGGAATCCACACAAGGCATCTCATCGCTGCCCATGCAGACTGGATTCATCACAACACACCCGCTGCGTGCAGTGGGGTTGTCGCACCGCCTCCCAAGGGTATCAGAAGTGACGCATCGCTTGTTTTTTGCCGCTGCAGTTGCCTCTTGGAACTTTTGTCGCATCTAAAGGTACTTTGGGCTAAAAGTGACACAACTGTGGATTATTTTAATGCAAACGCTGAACTCTTTGAAAATCATATTCTTGAACTGTTTATGTTGGATTTTTGTCGTTTTGGTCTTGTGTTGTTTAGATAAAGATACTTTATTTTTTTCTAAACTGGTGTGGAGCCCATTTGTGGTGTTTTCACTGTGTTACTGTGAGTGTTGGTACAAATACTTTACACATTGCCTTTGATAAGCCTGTCTGTTCATTCCAAGCTACCAAGGGGGTGAGCAGGGGTTATCTAAAGAGTGTATCCCCCTTACCCTGACTAGAAGCAAGGGTCCCTATTTGGACATTGGTACCTACCTCAGCCAACTAGAGACTCCCAGACCTAACATTGGTGGTCAGCTGTGAGGATTTAAACTTGTATTTGTACTTGACACACAGTAATTGATGTACATCAGTAGTCTAGTGCAGACCACGACTACGCAACCACATACCGGGCCAGATGTATGAAGCCTAATACCGGTCGGTAACGGCCGGAATTACCAAATTTCGTCCGTTACCGACCGGTATTAGGCTTTTCAGATGTAGGGGCCTAATTTAAGGATTCGGTAATTTACCGAATCGGTAATTTAAGGAATCTGTAAATTACCGAATTCTTAAATAGTGATTCGGTAAATTACCGAATTGCTTAATGTAGGAAGCACCCAAGGGAGTGCTTTTCACTTGTAAGGATTCGTTATTTACCACCAACTACAAGTTGGTGGTAAATATTGAAAACCCTAAAAAAAGCAATTTTGTGCTTTTTTCAACTGTGCCATGTGGCAGACATACATGTCCTAAGGGCTTGTATGTGTGCCACATGTGCACCCATGCACTATACAGGGGTGCACCAGGGTGTCATTGTGACACCCTGCCACCCTTGTAGGTTTACCCCCTTTTACCGATTCGGTATTTACCGAATCGGTAGTTCTCATTCATTCCTATGGGCCTCCAGGCCCATAGGAATGAATGGGGAATATCGAATTGGTAAATACTGAATCGGTATTTACCGCTTTTTACCGAATCATTAGCTACTTATCATTTACTGATTCAAAAATAACAAATCGGTAAAATTCGGTATTTTAGAATCGGTAAATGATATTTACCTAAATCTGGCCCACCGTGTTTTTATTTTTGGTTCTATTTTTGAGTAACTCTTCAAAGCATCATGTCTCTGAAAGGAAAGGCAGCAAGTAAAGGGGCAGAAATGGAGTTTCACATTGAGGATCTGTATTCATACAAGGTGGAGCCGCTTAAACACTTCTGCAAGGATCTTGGTTGCCATGTGAAAAGCAGCTCTAGAAATGATGAGCTGCAGAGAGTCTTGAAGGCCTGGTGGGAGGTCCAAGAAAGAAATGATGCAAGTGGTAGGGATGGTTTTCAACCCCAAGATTTGCCTGTGAGCAACCCAGGCTCAAGGCCTGGCAGCAATCATTCCAGTAGGGGTTTCACTCCAGAAGAGTTAGAGGCGAATCAGAGAGTGAGAAACTATGACTTGGAAGTCATGAGGTTAATGATGAAGCAATTGGAAGTGGAAAAAGACAGAGAAAGGGCGGCGGAGGAGAGCAAGAATGCCAGTGCCCTGGAAGAAAAGAAATTGCTTTTGGCTAATGATTTGAGCATGAGAGAACTGGATATCAAGGCCAAGGAGCTGGAGTCCCGTTCAAATGGTGGCACCGCGCTGCCAGTGCAGGGGGGTAAAGTATATATTCCCATGGATTTGGTACCGAATTACAATGGAGTAAGGATATCTATGCCTGGTTTACCTCGTATGAGATTGCTCTGAGGATGAATGGTGTGCCTTAACAGCATTGGCGGGCGGGTCTGTGGAAACATTTTGAGGCTTCTGGGAGGAGTGCTCTAGAGCCCTTAGAATTAGCAGGTACTGTGACCTATCCCAATATGAAGGAGGCCCTATGTCTCAGGTATGGATTACTCCAGAGCAGTATAGACTGCAATTTAGGACCTCCAAGAAGAAAGAGTCTGAGACCTCTGATGGAGTGTGTGAATTTGTACTCGCGTGCACTGAACGGTTGGATGAAGGGCAGCAAAGTAACTGATTATAAGCGGTTGTTGCATTTAATTAGTTGGGAGCACTTGAGTAGTCTATGTGTTCCAGAGCTGCTCCAGAATCCTTTAGACAGCAAGCTGATGGACCCATTGAACTTGCTAAGGAGGCGGACCACTGGACCAGTACCAGGGTCCACAGAGGAATTGTGGGTACCACAGCCAAAGGTGGGCAGGGTCCCCAGCAGAAGAATGGGGGGGGCAAGGGTAACCAAAAGGAGTTCTCTCAAGGGCCCCAAAACAGTTCCTAGGGAAAGGAGTCCCAACCCCCAAACCTAGACAACCCTGGCCCCCTAGGGGCAGGTGGGACATAAGGGGAAATTTAATTTCCAGTGAGGGGGAGGGACTAACAGTAATAGCCCTTGTCTCTTTAGGAGACCAAGAGATGGTCCAGGAAACCTACCTGCCCCCGAACACTAAGAAGTACGGGCAGTGGGTGACCATCAATGGGAGGAAGATGGAGGCTCTGAGAGACACAGGAGCCAGCGTGACATATGTAAGGTGTCAGTGGGTGTCTGAAGAGCAGGTCATTCCCAATGTACTTCACCCAGTAGTTAGCTGACAACTCAGTGCACCTCAGTAAGGTTCCCTTTGAGTGGAGGGGGGTCTCAGGTCTCTTGAAGGTTGTTGTGAGTCCATCCATGCCCGTAGACTGTCTGCTAGGAAATTACCTGGAGAGTTCCTCATGGAAGGAAGTGGAACACCAGGCTCATATTGAGATGTTGGGTCTGCTTGAGTGGATCTACGTGACTTTCTCTCTTTGGTGTGCGGCAACAAGCTGCAGACCAGGCAGCAGGTGGATAGTTCAAGGATCATCTCATTTACTGGGAAGATGGGTTACTTTATAGTGAGCCTTAATTCGCTGAGCCCGGTGCAGCCCGTGTGCTGGTGGTACCTGAGCGCTTCAGGGCCTTCCTAATGGGGCTGGCTCATGACGTGCCTCTCGTAGGACATCTGGGGCAAGACAAGACCTTCCAGAGGCTTATCACCCACTTCCTCTGGCCCCAGATAAAGAAGCACGTTGGTATATTCTGTAGAGCTTGTCAGACTTGCCAGGCAAGTGGCAAAAGTGGAGGAAAGTGTAAGGCACCCCTCCAACCCTTTCCTGTGGTGAGCACACCTTTCGAGTGGGTGGGCATCAACATTGTAGGGCCACTGGACCCCAAGACAGCCTTAGGCAACAGGTTCATCCTGGTCTTGGTGGATCATGCCACCAGGTTCCCAGAAGCTGTCCCTCTCGGGACAATCACAGCACCCATGGTGGGCCGTGCATTGATGGGGATCTTTTCCCGTGTGGGGTTCCCAAGAGAGTTGGTCTCCGACCGGGATCCCAACTTCATCTCTAGGTACATGAAGTCTCTGTGGGAAGAGTATGGGGTAACTTATAAGTTCACCACTCCTTACCACCCTCAAGGAAACGGGTTGGTTGAAAGGTGCAACCGGACTCTGAAAGGTATGAATATGGGCCTGGCGGAGCCAATGAGACGGAAGAGGGACATCTTTTTACCATGCCTGTTGTTTGCCTACAGGGAGGTGCCTCAGAAGTCCTTAGGGTTTAGTCCCTTTGAGCTTCTGTATGGCCACCCTGTTAGAGGACCTCTCACTTTGGTGAAGGATGGGTGGGAGAAATCCCCCGGGAAAAACCCCCAGGATGTGTTCAGCTATATGCTGGCCTTCCACAATCAGACACAGCGCTTCAGGAAGCCCGGAAGAAATTAAAAGATGGTATGACCAGAATGCCACTCTGGTCGAATTTCAACCTGGGCAGAAGGTGTGGGTGATGGCGCCAGTGGATCCTTGTGTGCTCCAAGACAAGTGGACTGGGCCAGATGAGGTGGTGGAGCGCAATAGCGAAGTAACCAACCTGGTTAACTTGCAGACTCTCAGGCAACCCCTGAGAGTCTTAATTGTGAACCGCCTCAAACCCCACTTTGAGATGTCTGATGTGACAATGCTCCTGGCTACAGATGTTGGAATGGAAGAGGACAGTGATCCTCTTCCTGACCTCCTGGCAGCCAAGGAGCAAGATGGGTCAGTAGATGGTGTGGTCCTCTTGCCCACCCTGACCCCAGAACAGCAGAGGGACTGTCGCCAGGTGTTGGGTCAGTTTGCCTCCCTGTTTTACCTGACCCCAGGTGTCAGTCAGTCAGTAATTAAAACTTTATTTGGTTTAGTACAACCATAAAAGTATACACAATACATTTATAAAACTTTATAAAAACACAAAATATGTAAAATTTATAAAATTGCAATTCAGTCCTTTCCGGGAGGAAACCCCAATAGCTTTGTTATTAAACAGTATCCTCCTAGGATGTTAAAATCACAAGGGTGAACATGAGAAAACATATGTGACATAATACATACATTAAAGTGCAATCTCGTTACCATACGCCTATACCTCTGTACTCTGGAGAAACCCCCTGACTCGACTCATGCATTTCCCCAAAGCGCAAGCTATATCCAGATTTACCATCCCCACCAGGAGATCTGCAGCTTGCTTTCTATTCATAATCCTATAATTTTTGAATAGCGGGCCTAAAATCTCCTTACATATATCAAGGGTCATCCTACAGTCTAATAAAATATGAATAATATCACAGGAGGTACATGTGCAATTGCCATTACTAATTATCATGTAGTTTTTAACCCTGGTATTTACATAACAGGGGTTTATGCCCAATCTCAGTTTTAAAACCTCTCTTCTTATGTGCTGATTCGGCAACCTATCCAAATAAGGGTAGGAGTGGTCTTCTGAAATCCATACTTGGATCATATGGGACACCGATATTTTTTGCCGGAGATACTCTTGATCGCATATGCGGGACACATCCGCTCCCAATGACCGTAGTTCTTTTTTACCTATATTGGTGTGTCCTAACTGGGTATCTAGTTCTATTCCTAGCTTCCCATAAGCTTCCTTTAGTGAGAGTCTTGTTTCTTTAGCCCACGATAACTCGCTGGAGGCAATTTCCTCTCTACACCACTGTGATATTTTTCTGGGAGGTTCCCCTGTCTCCAGACGCTGCCAGAACCGTATTAGTGCCATCCTGGATGTAATTGCCCAGGAAGTGACTCCCATCTCCAATCTTGCTGCTTGTACCATTGCTGATTTAGGCAACTAGAACAAGCTTTTTAGGATCATACCCTCCTCTTTATCCCAACCTTTTTTCCCACTAAGGAGGAGAACCTCTGATCCATATAGGAATTGCGCGGGGACCATTGCCAGGTAGGCCTTTATAGCCGGCCCATCTGACTAGTCTCCGTAGAAGCTATTAAACCTTTTTAAGCCCTTTATAGAGGCTGTTGCCCTAAATTTTTAACGCTTCCAGATGGGTGGTCCATTTCAAGTTACTCGTGAACCATACTCCCAGATATCAATATTCCGTTACGTTCTCAAGTTGTTCCGTACCTAAATACCATGGAAAACGGGTCTTACTTTTGCCGAAGCATAGGATTTTGGTCTTTTCCATATTTACTACCAGTTTTTTTATTTAAGCAGTATTTATGGAACATATCTAGTTTCCTCTGCAAGCCTATCTCCGTCTGGTCCATGATCACCAAATCATCTGCATAAAGAAGACAGGATATATCGTTACCCCCTAGCTTTGGGCTAGCTCCTCTAACCTCTTTTAGATTCCGAGGTAGGTCCGCTATAAACAAAGAGAATAGCAACGGCGCTAATACGCACCCCTGCCTCAGGCCATTTCCAATCTGGATCTTACCAGATAATCCACCATCCTCGTCCAGGACTACCTGGGCCCAGTTGTCTGTATGCAAGGCCTGGATAAGGGCTAACAGGTCTGCATGTAACTTGTAGCCTTTCAAGGTAGACCATAGCTGTTCCCTGCTTACAAGATCGAATGCCGCGTGGAAGTCTACAAAGCAGCAAAACAGATTACCCCTTTGCTCTATAGACTTTCGCGCTACCACCCAGAGGGCAAAGCAATGATCCACCGTTGAATGACCTTCTTTAAAACCCCCCTGTTCAGGCGGTACTATATCATTATCTTCAGCCCAATCTTTTAACAAACCCAGAATGATTTTAGAGAAGATTTTTCCCCAATGTCCAAGAGATTTATCAGGCGATAGTTTTTAGGGGAGTTTACGTCACCTTTTTTGTGTATGGGTCTAATAATGGCCCCTTTCCAGCTATCTGGTAATGTTCCTGTTTTTAGTATTCTTAGGAACGTCTTTGCGAACAAATCCGCCCACCAATCTATATTTGTTTTTATGATAATGGCGGGTAGATTGTCTGGACCAGCAGCGCGTGTTAAGTTTAAGTTGGCTATCACGATTTTAATATGACTTTGGGAGAACTGCTCCATTACTTCACCCCTCACTCCTGGCCAGCTAGATGGTACTATTGCCTCCCTCCTTGGCCAATTGCCGTAGATCTCCTCAAGGTAGATTACCCACTTATCCTCTGGGACAGAACATTGCATGGACCCTGCTGTTTTCCCCGCACATTCCTGTATCACGTTCCAGAAGCCTTTGACATTCTTTTCATCGATTGTCGCTAGAAGATTCTTCCAGCAGTTTTCTTTGAAAGGTCTTTTTTTGTCTCTAATCGATGCCTTATATTTAATCCTTAATTTCTTAAGGGCTAGAAATTCTACTTCATTATAGCTACGCCTAAGGCTTATTTCACTCTTTCTAATAACGGCCTTTGCTTTACGGCAATCTGCATCAAACCATGGGTTACTAGTTGCATGTAGTGGAAGATTCCTTCCCAAGCTACACTTCCCCCGTTTAATGTTTATTCTGAGGCATTCTACGAGTTGTCTTATCATATCCTCATACCAGGGTATCTCTTCCCCCTTTACTAGATTTCCTAAGTCAGCTACTATCTGAAGGTCCTTTAGTTTATTTAGATGTTCTTCACTTATCCGGGTTGTAAGTCGCTTGGGATATTCAACCTCTACATGCAACACCTTCTGTCTTGGCGGAACCTTATTTACATAAATTTTTATCAATAGTGGGAAGTGATCGCTGCCCTCTACTTGAAGTATTTCGAAATTTTGGATTAAGTGGAAACACCAGGCCTGGATAAATACATAGACTATCGGGCACAATTGCTGTCCTATTTTAAATGTGCGCTTGGCAGGCCGATCTGTTTCTTTCCTACCATTCACACAAACCAGACCCACAGCCGTCCAAGCTCCACATCCTGATTTGAGAGCTCGGTGCTGATAAACTTTGCAGACTCTATATTATACGCTTTTAGTATGTTACTATTCCAGGCATCCGTTTTTATGGGATTCAATCTATGATTAAAGTCTCCCAGTATTAAAATCACATCTCCTGGGTAGAGTTCATGTAAGTACTATAGATCCTTTTTTAAACGATCCCGCTCTGCTTTATACTCCTGTTTTTCCCCTTTCTGTATATACACGTTGATAATACAAAAACCTTCACCCCTTGTGTTGTTATTTAGGATCCACACTCTGCTCCCCAAAGCCCAGATACATGTTAGGTCAAGCTGGAGGATATCTCTCACTAACCTTGTGGAGACCAGCGTCATCTGGCCACCGGACGCCCTACCCATTTTATTCTTTCTTGCAGGTTTTATGTGACTAGCAAAACCTTCCGTAACGGGGGTTTCGTCGCACAGCCATGTCTCCTGTAGGCACATAATATCGGTCTTTTCAAGGAGATTTTTGAAAATCTCTTGAGCCATATTCTTTTATAGCCATTAATATTCCAAGACAAGATGCGCAGGCTGTGCGACGACCCAGTTTCCTAATCGATGTTACTCAGATTCCCCTCCTCCTCCAGGTCTAGGTAAGCCAGCTCTCTATACCGGTTCCCATCCAAGACATCTTCCTCCCCCCACCCTAACTTATTAGGAGCAATTGTAATTGCCAGGCCTTCCTTGTTACTCCATCCAGATGAAATAATTTTTATTTGCCGTTCTCCCAACCCTGCATGGTTTCTAAGGAATTGGTGCCCTTGATTATCCAATTTCAGGTCCTCTCTGTTTACTATTCTGATTCCTTCCTTTAACATCTCAGCTTCCATTGCGACTTTTATCAAAGGTGAGTGAAGGAGGACCTTTGTTATTTCCTCACCTTTAGCATTATCCAAAAACCCCACTTCTTTTAAGTCATCTGTACTGACATATTTTAGGCTGGGGCATTTAGCAAATGACAATAGTAGCTGCGAGCGGTTTAGGGGTTTTAATTTCCTACTCCATTTCCTCCCATTTCCCTGGCCCAATGGTTCTAGGTATAACCAAGTGTCCACAATCCTGGATGCCTGTAGTGGCTTATGGCTATCTCTGGACATTTATTTGATTTGATTTGATTTGATGTGGATTTATATAGCGCGAATTGCTGCCCAGAGGCGTCCAAGCGCTGAGAATACCAGATCCGACAGAGGGGGGAAGCACGGGAGAGGGGGGAGGTTAGACTGAATGAAACAGGAGGGTTTTCAATTGTTTGCGGAATGTCGTAAGGTTAGAGTTGGATCTTAGATGCGGTGGAAGGGTGTTCCAGGCCCTCGCCGCATTGTAGGAAAAAGACCTACCTCCAGCTCTGGATCTCCTTACTCTCGGGGTGACTGCTAAGAAAGACTGATCTGATCTTAGGTTCCTGTTGGGTCTGTAGTGATGGATTAGGTCCTGCGTGATCTTGGGGCCAGAGTTCCAAAAAGACTGGTGGGCTATGCATAAGGCTTTGAACAGCACCCTTTGACGCACAGGTAGCCAGTGGAGAGAGACCAACCCGGATCTGACTGACTGTCTGCGAGGGATGTCAAGTAGCAGACGTGCAGCACAATTTTGCGCTATCTGCAACCTCCTCAGAGTGGATTCTGGGGCTCCGAGGTAGAGGACGTTATTAAAATCAAGGCGGGATGGAATCAGGCCTTGAATCGCTGCTTGCTTGGCTTCCATAGGAAGAAGGGGGAAAATTTTCTTAAGCATCTTCATGATGCCAAAGCAGGTGGCCGAGAGTTTGATGGATTGTACATCGAAAGAGAGTGATCTATTCATCCATATTCCCAAACTTTTAATACTGTTTTTGGGGGTAGGTGGAGGGCCCATACTGGGTGGCCAAAGAGTGGTCGGGAGGCTGGAGACCGAGTTGCCGAGAACCATAAGCTCGGTCTTGTCTCCGTTTAGTTTCAAGGATGATAAGGACATCCAGGATTTTACCTCCTCTGAGTCCGCTCTGTACAGGTAGATTGGTCTCCTGTGTAAGGGAGACCACTAGCTGCGTGTCGTCTTCAGATTACTTTCTGATCTGCCACTATTCATCCAATTGTTCACCGGGAATAAGTTACTGGGCCCTGCATCAGTGGACGTTTCCATTTCCCATATTGGTTCTAACCCCTCTTTTCTTCCCCTGGGCATCCTCTTAGAGGCCCTGATATTCTTGGCCAAGCCTTTACCTTGGTTCCAACATGGTTTTTCCTGGGGACCAAGGGTGCTTGTCCCAGGGTCTACTGGGGTTACATTATCCATTGCTACTCTCACTGCCTTGCCCCTGGGCCTTAGGTTATGGGGTACCTGTTTCCTGTTCAGCTGACTGACCCGTTGGACCTTTTTCCATTTTCTCCTCAACAGGCCGCGCCTCCTTTCGCCATATCTCCTTATAATCATGGGACCCCAGGTGTCACCAATTGGTGCATCCATGATGTGGACACTGGAGATAGCCTACCTGTGAAGCAGAAATTCGACAGGGTAGCTGACAAGGTCAGGGCCAGCATCAAGGAAGAGGTTTCCAAGATGTTGGCGCTAGGGGAAATTGAGCCCTCCAGCAGCCCCTGGGCTAGCCCAATGGTCTTAGTACCAAAGGCTGCTGCGCCCTGTGCCACTCCAGAACTCCGGTTTTGTGTGGACTACCGTGGGCTCAATGCGGTCACCAAGACTGACGCGCACCCCATCCCCAGAGCTGATGAGCTTGTGCATCAGTTGGACGCTGCCCAGTACCTCAGTACGTTTGACTTAACATCTGGGTACTGGCAGATTGCCTTAACTGAGGGGGCCAAAGAGAGGTCTGCGTTCTCAACGCCAGAGGGGCACTTCCAGTCCCGTGCCATGCCCTTTGGGTTGAAGAACGCCCCTGCCAAGTTCCAGAGACTGGTCAACCAGGTACTGTCCGGGCTGGAGGAACTTAGCGCTGCATACCTGGATGACATTGCTGTGTTCAGCTCCACGTGGGAAGAACACTTGCAACACCTCTGCAAAGTGTTGAAGGCTCTGCAAAGGGCAGGCCTCACTATCAAGGCCAGTAAGTGCCAGATAGGGCAACGATCTGAGGTGTACTTGGGACACCAGGTAGGGAGTGGCCAGTTGGCACCCCTACACGCAAAGATTGATACCATTCTGGCTTGGGAGCCCCCCAAGACCCAGACAGAGGTGAGAGCCTTCCTAGGTCTCACCGGGTATTACCGATGGCTTGTCAAGGGATATGGCACAATTGTTGCCCCCTTGACAGAGCTGACTTCGAGGAAGCAGCACAGGAGAGTGAATTGGACCGATACCTGTCAAACTGCTTTTGATGCCCTGAGGACTGCCATGTGTACAGCACCTGTGCTCAAGGCACCTGATTTCTCCAGTGAGTTTGTAGTGCAAACAGATGCTTCAGAGCATGGTGTGGGAGCAGCACTCTTACAGATCAACGACGAGGGCTTGGACCAACCTGTAGCTTTCATTAGTAGGAAGCTACTTCCCAGGGAACAGAGGTGGAGTGCGATTGAAAGGGAAGCTTCTGCTGTGGTCTGGGCTCTGAAGAAGCTGAGACCCTACTTGTTTGAGACTCACTTCCAGGCCGGAATGGGAATTGAAAGCAGCCCTGGCAAATTTAGCCAGACCAGCCCACGTCCGGCGTGTAGCAAGCGAGCGCAGCAAGCGGGCCCGACTGCCACTAGGGGGTTTGGGTGGGTTCTCTCCCCAAGAAAATTTTAGAAAACGACAGACCAAATTGGTGAATTTTACTGCACATTTTTCATTACATATTCAAATTGTATCAACGTTCAAAGCACAGTAAATAGTAGATGATGACTTTAAAGAACATCAGGTTACCCACCCAGTCATATGTACCCATAGGCATTCTTTCAGAGAGCACCAAAAATAAACACAAGTAGTAAATCAGAGAGAACAAAGTACAAGTGAAACCAGCCCCCACATGGTGTGTAGTGAGCAAGCGCAGTGAGCAACCACTACTAGGGGGAGTTTCGGGAGTTGAACCTCTCCCCCCCCAAGAAAATTTGGGAGACAGAAAGGCCTCTTCTGGGTAATGTGTTCCATCTTTGTGCACATTATCATTAGCATTGGCCCTGCTGGGTAATGTATCCCATCTTTGTGCACATTGTCATTAGCATTGTCATTGCTTGTAATGTGTACCATCTTTGTGCCCATTATCATTAGCATTGTCACTGCTGTGTAATGTGTCCCATCTTTGTGCACATTATCATTAGGATTGTCACTGCTGGTAACGTGTCCCATCTTTGTGCACATTATCATTAGCATTGCCACTACTAGGTAATGTGTTCCATCTCTGTGTACATTATCATTAGCATTGTCACAGATAGGAAATAAGGTCCATCTTTGTGCACATTATCATGAGCATTGTCACTGCTGGGTACTGTGTTCCATCTCTGTGCACATTATCATTAGCCTTGTCACTGCTGGGTAATGTGTCCCATCTTTGTGCACATTGTCATTAGCATTGGCACTGCTGGGTAATGTGTCCCATCTTTGTGCACATTGTCATTAGCATTGGCTCTGCTGGGTAATGTGTTCCATCTTTGTGCACATTGTCATTAGCATTGGAACTGCTGGGTACTTTTTTCCATCTTTGTGCACATTATCATTAGCATTGGCACTGCTGGGTAATGTGTCCCATCTGTGTGCACATTGTCATTAGCATTGGCACTGCTGGTAATGTGTACCATCTCTGTACACATTATCATTAGCATTGGCACTGCTTGGTAACGTGTTCCATCTTCGTGCACATTATCATTAGCATTGGAACTACCGGGTAATGTGTTCCACCTTTGTGCACATTATGATTAGCATTGGCACTGTTGGGTAATGTGTTCCACCTTTGTGCACATTATCATTAGCATTGGCACTGCTGGGTAATGTGTCCCATCTGTGTGCACATTGGCATTAGCATTGGCACTGCTGGTAACGTGTACCATCTCTGTACACATTATCATTAGCATTGGCACTGCTTGGTAACGTGTTCCATCTTTGTGCACATTATCATTAGCATTGGCACAGCTGGGTAATGTGTTCCACCTTTTTGCACATTATGATTAGCATTGGCACTGCTGGGTAATGTGTTTCACCTTTGTGCACATTATCATTAGCATTGGCACAGCTGGGTGATGTGTTAAATTTGTGCACATTATCATTAGCATTGGCATTGCTGGGTAATGTGTCCCATCTCTGCGCACATCATTTATTTAGCGATTTGTAGAGCGCCTGGTGACCCGAAGGCATCCCCGCGCTGTGAAAGTTATTGGAGACCGGAGGTAATGAGGAGAGGTACTATTTGGGGAATAGGAGAGTTTTCAGTCTTTTACGGAAGAGGGGGTAACAGGATTCCAGACGCAGGCTGCGGGGGAGTGAGTTCCATCCTAAGGACGCTTTGACCGAAAAGCGTCGACCACCGGTGCGTACCTTCCTGAATCTGGGGACACTGGCCAAGCGTTCGTTGTCCGAGCGCAGGAGTCTGGGGGCTTTGTAGGGAGTGACCATATCCTTCAGGGCGGCTGGGCCAACACCATTGATGAGTTTATGGGCAGTGCACAGGGCCTTGAATTCTACCCTCTGCCGCACCGGGAGCCAGTGAAGAGCCTTGAGGGCAGGTCTGGCCGATGCTCTGGTGGGGAGGCCCATAATGAGCCGCGCCGCCGCATTTTGGATGCGTTGGAGTTTAGCCAAGGTGGATTCAGGGGCCCCGAGGTAGATGGCATTGCTGTAGTCAAGCCGGGCAAGAATAAGGCCTTGAACCAGTAGTTTCCTTGATAACGGAGGAAGAAGTGGGAGGATCCTGCGGATGGATCGCATGAGCCCAAAGCAGATTCCTGCTGTTTTGGCTGCTTGGGTCTTCATGGTCAACTCGGGTTCTAGCCAGACTCCCAGTGTCTTGATTTCCTTTTTCGGGGTTGGCACCTCACCGAGGACGTCTGGCCAGACCGAGAGGGGGATGGTTGTCCATTTCTTGCCCATAAGCATTATTTCAGTTTTCGCTCCGTTGAGCTTCAGAGAGGACTCGCTCATCCAGTTGTAAATGTCCTGGAGGCAGTTCAACAGGTTATCTGGGTGGTTTTCAAGGTGGGATAGTGAGACGACCAGTTGCGTGTCGTCCGCATAGCTCACTATTTTTATCCCGTAGGGTGCAACAACATCCTCGAGGGGGGCCATGTAGACATTAAACAGGGTGGGACTAAGCGAGGACCCCTGGGGGACTCCGCTAGAGAGTGGAAGAGGGGCAGAGTGTGAGTTGCCGTCCCAAACCTGAAATGAGCGGCCTGATAGAAATGAGTCTATCCAAGCGAGCGCAGTACCAGCGATTCCTGCCATGGCCAGCCGTTGGAGAAGGACACGGTGGTCTACCGTATCGAAGGCTGCACTGAGGTCCAGGAGGATCACCGCCACTGACCCTCCTGAATCCAAAATGCACCTTGCCTCCTCGATGACAGTGAGGAGTGCGGTGTCCGTGCCATGGCCGGGTCGGAATCCAGTTTGGGACCGACGCAGTAGATTGTTAACTTCGAGGTACTGGGAAAGTTGCACATTAACCAACTTCTCAGCCATCTTGCCTATACAAGGGAGAAGCGAGATCGGTCTGTAGTTGGCCATGTCCACGGGGTCCAGTTGAGGTTTTTTGAGCAGGGCCTTGACAACAGCGCTCTTCCAGTTCGAAGGAACAGAGCCCTGCGAAAGAGAGATGTTGATTAGTTCCCTGATAGTAGGAGCTATGCTAGGGGACACAGTTTTTAGGAATCTCACAGGGGCCGGGTCAAGAGGAGAGCCGCTTTTCATCTTGGCCAGTGTTGAGACTACTTCGTCCAGAGAAATCGCTCTGAAAGTGGACAGCTGGGGATGTAGGTTGTTGCCCAAAGGAATATCGGCCGCCTCTTTGTCTGTGTGGTAGGATGGACTAGGAGGTCGGAGGGAGGCTAGTATCCGGGCAATTTTGGAGTCGAAGTAGGATGCCAGTTCGTTACTTCTGTCCGGTGGGGGTGGGTGCGAAGACGATGGCCCTGGTATTTTAAGCAGCTCTTTGGCGATAAGGTAAGATTCTCTAGCCGAGTTGGTAGCATTTTGTATTCTGGCGTCATAGTAGGCGGCTTTAGTAAGCTTCAGGGTGGATTTATAAATTCTCACCGACCTGCGGTAGGCATCCTTACTGGCATGGAGCCATTCCTTTCTCCACACTCTCTCTGCTTTTTTACACTCTTTGCGGAGAGATCGGAGTTCAGGGCTGTACCAGGGGGCCGAGCCAATTTTCCTGTTATTCTCCACCCGAGTTTTTTTAGGAAGGATGGAGTCGAGGGAGGTGGAAATCCATTCCCTGAACTGTTTGTCGGCAGTGGCCGGGTTGTCAGGAAGGCTAGGGGTTGTTGAGTTTAGGGCTTTAGTCCAGTCCTCTGCCGAGAGTCTGGCCCATGCCCTGTCCCTGGTATAGGTGGCTGGTTTTGGGGGTTTCCTGAATAACCCTGGTAAGTGGATAGTGACCAAGAAATGGTCCGTCCACGGGAGGGGGAGGGACTCTATGGTTTGTAGGGAAGGGCAGTTAGTGAACACTGGGTCTAGCAAATGTCCCTTAATGTGCGTGGCTCCGGAGTTAATAAGAGGGAGGCCATAGGCAGCCAGGTCATTGATCAGGTCAGATGCCCCTGTGTCCAGAGGGTCGTCGAAGTGGATGTTTAAGTCTCCCAGAATGGAAAAATTGGAGGTGAGATGGGCCAAGGATGATATGGTTTCAAGGAGAGCGACCGCAAAAGGGCCAAAATGGCCAGGGGGACGATATACCAATAGGCCAGACAAAGTACTTGTCGGGGCTAGCTGGATGGTAAAGAAGCAGCTTTCGGAGTCCATGATTTGGGCATCGCTAGATCTACAAAATAAGTGATCCCGGAAGATGATGGCTAGTCCGCCTCCTCTGCCGGAGGGGCGTGGTTGAGACTGGATAAGGAAGCCCGGGGGTAGGGCCATGACTATATCCGAATCCGAGTGATCGGTGATCCACGTTTCTGTAAGGAACAGAATATCCAGGTCGTGGTCTACTATGAGATGATTAATGAGCATAGCATGCATGGGTAGAGACCTGCAGTTTAATGTGGCTAGTTTAAGGCCCGGGGGGGGAACTGGGAGTTTGGGAAGTTGTAACTGGACTGGGTTGCAGATACTGCAGCTAGTAAAAGGACCGTTTAGGTCGTGTACATAGTTGCAAGTGCTATCATTAGCAGGTCTGAGACTAAGAAGGTCTCGACGGGAATAGCTTACCCTTGTGGGAGAAGGATCTGGCATAGGTTCTGGCCCTGAGCCCGGTCGAGCGCGGACGGGCGCAGACGGGCTTGCCTTAAGCGCGCCTTCGGCGCGCAATCGTCGCGCCCGCTGCGCTCGTCCGCTGCGCTTCCTGTATAGACACATGATTTATAGGGGCAGGAGTTGCGAGGGGTGGGCGTGGCCTAACCAGATGGGCGTGGCCTGAGTCCTGGGCGATGGCGGCAGGGAGAGCAGAAACAAACCTTCGCCAGCGGCAGCTTTCAAGTCAGCTGTGGAGTCAATATGAGTCAGGCGCGAGGTGCTCAGGAGGTGAGTGAAGTTTTAAAAACACAAGTCAGTTCAATATGTTGTTTAAAAAAGCAAATAGCTCTACTCCCGGCTCAAGCCTCAGGAGGTTCCAATTTTAACCAGCAGCGCTAGCGGTCAGCACGCACTATATGGCGAGATTGCGAGGGGTGGGCGTGGCCTAACCAGATGGGCGTGGCCTGAGTCCTGGGCGATGGCGGCAGGGAGAGCAGAAACAAACCCTCGCCAGCGGCAGCTTTCAAGTCAGCTGTGGAGTCAATATGAGTCAGGCGCGAGGTGCTCAGGAGGTGAGTGAAGTTTTAAAAACACAAGTCAGTTCAATATGTTGTTTAAAAAAGCAAATAGCTCTACTCCCGGCTCAAGCCTCAGGAGGTTCCAATTTTAACCAGCAGCGCTAGCGGTCAGCGCGCACTATATGGCGAGATTGCGAGGGGTGGGCGTGGCCTAACCAGATGGGCATGGCCTGAGTCCTGGGCGATGGCGGCAGGGAGAGCAGAAACAAACCCTCGCCAGCGGCAGCTTTCAAGTCAGCTGTGGAGTCAATATGAGTCAGGCGCGAGGTGCTCAGGAGGTGAGTGAAGTTTTAAAAACACAAGTCAGTTCAATATGTTGTTTAAAAAAGCAAATAGCTCTACTCCCGGCTCAAGCCTCAGGAGGTTCCAATTTTAACCAGCAGCGCTAGCGGTCAGCGCGCACTATATGGCGAGATTGCGAGGGGTGGGCGTGACCTAACCAGATGGGCGTGGCCTGAGTCCTGGGCGATGGCGGCAGGGAGAGCAGAACAAACCCTCGCCAGCGGCAGCTTTCAAGTCAGCTGTGGAGTCAATATGAGTCAGGCGCGAGGTGCTCAGGAGGTGAGTGAAGTTTTAAAAACACAAGTCAGTTCAATATGTTGTTTAAAAAAGCAAATAGCTCTACTCCCGGCTCAAGCCTCAGGAGGTTCCAATTTTAACCAGCAGCGCTAGCGGTCAGCGCGCACTATATGGCGAGATTGTGAGGGGTGGGCGTGGCCTAACCAGATGGCCTGAGTCCTGGGCGATGGCGGCAGGGAGAGCAGAAACAAACCCTCGCCAGCGGCAGCTTTCAAGTCAGCTGTGGAGTCAATATGAGTCAGGCGCGAGGTGCTCAGGAGGTGAGTGAAGTTTTAAAAACACAAGTCAGTTCAATATGTTGTTTAAAAAAGCAAATAGCTCTACTCCCGGCTCAAGCCTCAGGAGGTTCCAATTTTAACCAGCATTGGCACTGCTGGGTAATGTGTTCCATCTTTGTGCACATTATCATTAGAATTGGCACTGCTGGGTAATGTGTTCCATCTTTGTGCACATTATCATTAACATTGACACTGCTGGGTAGTGTGTTCCATCTTTGTGCACATTATCATTAGAATTGGCACTGCTGGGTAATGTGTCCCATCTTTGTGCACATTGTCATTAGCATAGGCACTGCTGGTAACGTGTCCCATCTTTGTGCACATTATCATTAGCATTGGCACTGCTGGGTAACGTGTTCCATCTTTGTGCACATTATCATTAGCATTGGCACTGCTGGATAACGTGTCTCATCTTTGTGCACATTATCATTAGCATTGGCACTGCTGGGTAACGTGTCCCATCTCTGTGCACATTATCATTAGCATTGGTAATGCTGGGTAACATGTCCCATCTCTGTGCACATTATCATTAGCATTGTCACTGCTGGGTAATGTGTGCAATCTCTGTGCACATTATTATTAGCATTGTCACTGCTGGGTAATGTGTCCCATCTTTGTGCACACGGTGACGTACAATGTTAGTCACTAGAGTCTCTGTATAAATGGGAGTGGTCTCCTTGTGTCTCCAGACCTGGACCTGTAAAGGCTGCCCTGTAGGGGGTGGGGAGGGGGGTGATATGAACTGTCCCAATCGAAGGGAGACCCCCTATGAGGTGTTTGTTGTACTTAACCTCTGGGGTTTCCTGACTTCGGAAACAAAAACAGTGAGTGGAGCCCCCTGCAGGGCTCAGGGCAGGTGTTACTTGGCAGGAACCTCCGCCTCCAGCTCCCCGAAAGAGACTGAACTTCCTATTGGAAAAGTCAATGTTATTATGGGGTATTCCAGTAGGATCCTCTCCTCGCAGACTCCCCTGCCCAGCTTGAGAGATATGACATCACAGGTTTCCCAAAAAAAATCACTTCCTCTAAGTGTTTAGAGATGGTTATTATTAACAAGGCATTCCAACAATTAAAACCACAGAAACATATCAGTTGTTTTAATGTATTTCTCATGAAACAAAAAATTATGTATTATTCCCTCAAATTCCGAGAGTGAGATTTGCAAGAATTATTCAAAGTGGGTTCATATGCGTCAATGTAACTGTTCGTTTGTAACTAAAATTGCAGTTTCATTCTTAACACACATACATATATGCTCAGATTTAGAAGTATACAGAAGAGGAGCAATATATCTCAGCACATGCAAAAGCCCTCTGATATCACAGTCACTATTATCTAAATCCATCCGCCATCTTAAGCCAGGGGAGTGCTCGCCGACACTTGGAATCAGTCTGGGATGTCTCCTGGGGTTTCAAACAGACTCCTCCCCATCTTTGTTCTTTTCTAAGGTATATGACCTGCAGGAATTTCCAAGAGGTCTTCCTGGTCTTTCCCAGAGTGATGCCAGGCCCAGGTTACACCTCGCCCCCACCCCTTATAGTGGTCACTCTACATAGGGCTTTTTTTAGGGGAGGTCACTTCACCCGTAAGGGTATATTACCCCTGACAGGAGAGAGACACAGCACCTGCCAGCACTAGAGGCCCAACCTGCCCCTTCCTGTCAGCACCAGAGAGAGAGAGAGCAAAGGACTGTTCCGGGGCTGGGACAGAAAAGACCCCTCCCAGATGGACAGAGAACATCTATCCCCAAAGACGGGCGACTGATTAAGACCTCTCTTGGAACTAAGACTGACTGCAGAAACAGAGGAGACCTCCTCAGAGACTAACGCGACAGAGAAAACCTCACTAAGGCCGCAGCAGACACCAGTGTACAAGACGCTTCAAGGCGCCTTCCAGGTGAGCCCCTGCTACAGACATCGCAGTTTTGCAGCTGTAACGGCTGTATTTGTGTATTTTGCATCAGTTTCAATCAATCAATCAATCAATCAATCAATCATCAATTTGTATAGCGCGCTACTCACCCAGTAGGGTCTCAAGGCGCTGGGGGGGTCCGTTACTGTTCAAAAAGCCAGGGCTTGAGTTGTTTCCTGAAGGAGAGGTGGTCCTGGGTCAGCCGTAGGTGGTTGGGGAGGGAGTTCCATGTCTTGGCCGCCAGGTAGGAGAAGGATCTTCCTCCAGCGGTGGCTCTGTGGATGCGTGGTACGGCGGCGAGGGCGAGGCTGGCCGATCGCAGCTGGCGGGTGGGTGTGTAGAAAGAGAGGCGGCTGTTGAGGTACTTCAGCCCATGTCGCGGAGAGCCTTGTGTGCGTGGGTGAGGAGTCTGAACGTGATCCTCTTGTTGACGGGGAGCCAGTGCAGGTCTCTCAGGTGGGTCGAGATGTGGCTGTGGCGAGGGATGTCCAGGACGAGTCGTGCGGAGGCGTTCTGTATGCGCTGGAGTCTTTTCTGTAGTTTGGCAGTGGTTCCCGCGTAGAGGGTGTTCCCGTAGTCCGGTTCGCTGGTGACCAGTGCCTGGGTGACTGTCTTCCTGGTTTCGGTGGGGATCCATCGGAAGATCTTACGGAGCATGCGCAGGGTGTTGAAGCACGATGATGATACGGCGTTGATTTGTCTGGTCATTGAAAGGGAGAAGTCCAGGATGAAGCCCAGGTTTCGTGCGTGGTCCGTTGGCTTGGGGGTGGTGCCCAGGGCGGGCGGCCACCAGGAGTCGTCCCAGGCAGAGGGAGATGATCCCAGGATGAGGACTTCCATCTTGTCTGAGTTCAGTTTCAGACGGCTGTTCTTCATCCACTCGGCGACGCCTTTCATCCCTTCTTGGAGGCTGGCTCTGGTGGTGGCGGGGTTGTTGGTGAGGGAGAGGATCAGCTGGGTGTTGTCGGCGTAGGAGATGATGTTGAGGTTGTGTTGGCGTGCGATCGCTGCGAGGGGGCTCATGTAGACGTTAAAGAGGGTGGGGCTGAGTGAGGATCCTTGTGGTACGCCGCAGATGACTTCGGTAGCCTTGGATCTGAACAGGGGGAGGCGGACTCTCTGGGTTCTTCCGGCGAGGAACGAGATGATCCACTCCAGAGCCTTCCCTTGGATACCGATGTTGCTGAGGCGCTGTACTAGAGTTCGGTGGCAGACAGTGTCGAACGCCGCAGATAGGTCCAGGAGGATGAGGGCCGCTGTTTCACCGTTGTCGAGCAGGGATCTGATGTTGTCGGTGCTGTGGTTGGCTCGGAAGCCGGACTGCGAAGGGTCGAGGGATCCGTTAGTCTTGAGGAAGGCGGCGAGCTGTCTGTTGACGGTCTTCTTGATGACTTTGGCAGGAAAGGGGAGGAGCGAGATGGGGCGGAAGTTCTTGAGGTCGGTGGGGTCCGCTGTTGGTTTCTTTAGGAGGGCGCTGAGCTCGGCATGTTTCCAGCTCTCCGGGAAGGTGGCTGTGTTGAAGGAGATGTTGATGATGTTCCGGAGTTGGGGTGCGATGATGGAGTCGGCCTTGTTGAAGACGTGGTGGGGGCAGGGGTCGGTTGGTGATCCAGAGTGGATGGTGTTCATCGGGCGGGTGGTGTCTTCGGTGCTGACCGGGGTCCAGTTGCAGAGGGTGGTGGTGGGGGGGCGTTGGTTCGGTGGTTGGGTGCGTGGTATGTGCGCCGAAGCTGTTGTGTATGTCGGCGATCCTGCGGTGGAAGAAGGTGGCGAGTGAGTCGCAGAGGTCTTGCGAGGGTGTGATGTCGTTGTTTCCGGCGTTGGGGTTGAAGAACTCTTTGACGATGCTGAAGAGTTCCTTGCTGTTGTGGGTGTTGTTGTCCAGTCGTTCTTTGAATGTTGTCCTTTTGGTGGTGCGGATCAGCTGGTGGTGTTTGCGGGTGGCGTTCTTGAGGGCAGTCATGTTTCCTGTGGTCTGGTCGTGGCGCCAGGTTTTTTCAAGGGTGCGGCAGTTTTTCTTGGATGTTTTGAGTTCGTCGGTGTACCACGAGGCTTTCTTGCTGCCGGGTCTGCAGGGAGGATTCTTCAGTGGAGCAAGGTCGTTGGCGCAGTTGGTGAGCCACTGTGTGAAGGTACGGGCTGCTTCGTTGGGGTCCATTGCGCTGGCGGGAGCGTTCAGGCTGAGGGAGGTGGTGAGCTGGTCGGCGGTGATCTTGCTCCAGCTCCTGCGAGGAACCTGTTGCGGGTGGTGGTGGGTCGTGGTTCTTCTGAAGCTGAAATGGACGCAGCTGTGATCCGTCCAATGAAGTCTGGTGGAGTGGCTGAAGGAGATGTGCTTGCTGGAGGAGAAGACGGGGTCAAGCGTGTGGCCGGCGTAGTGGGTGGGGGTGTTCACCAGTTGCTTGAGTCCGAGGTTGGCGAGGTTGTCCAGCAGGGTGGTGCTGTTGCAGTCCTTGGTGTTCTCCAGGTGGAAGTTGAGGTCCCCTAGGAGGATGTAATCAGCGGAGGGGAGGGCGTGCGGGCTGATGAAGTCTGCGATGTCTTCGCTGAATTGGGTGCGTGGTCCCGGGGGTCTGTAGATGAGGGTGCCTCTGAGGGTGGTCTTGGGGTCTGTGTGTATCTGGAAGTGGAGGTGTTCGGTGGCGTTGAAGGAGTCGTTGGAGACGGTCGTGATGCGGATGGTGTTCCTGTGAACGATGACGATGCCTCCTCCGGTCTGGTTGGCGCGGTCCCTCCGGGTGATCTTGTATCCGTCCGGAATGGCTATGGCGATGTCGGGCGCTGAGGAGGCGTTCATCCAGGTTTCCGTGAGGAAGGCGACGTCCGGTGATGTTGTGTCGAGCAGGTTCCAGAGTTCGACAGCGTGTCTGTGGACGGAGTGGGTGCTGAGCAGGATGCACTTGAGGTGGTTGTTGCTGGTGCCTGGCCATTTGGGTGCGGTGCAGGTCCGGAGGCAACTTGCAGGCTTGGCAGGTGAAGGGTCCGTGGGTGCGTCTCGGGGTGGCTTGGTAGCAGGCGGGGTTCCGGTCGGGTTTGAGTGCGTTGAGGGTGGCGGCGTCGTAGGTCCGTCGTGTGGGCTGGCATCGTCGGGGGCCAGGGGTCCTGGTGCTGGGTGCGGTCCAGACGCGGACGGGCGTAGACGGGCTTGCCTTTGGCGCACCTTCGGTGCACAATCGGCACGCCCTCTGCGCGTGAAAACTGCGCGTACGCGCGGGTTCCATTTAAGGCCAAGTGGGAGGGAGGAGCAGCTGGGAGGCGGGAGCCGGGGGCCAATGGGGTTAACAGAATAGAAAAGGGGCGGGCAGCGAGGGGGCAGCGTCGCGAAGCGGGGAGCGGAGGGGGGATCACACCAGGAGAACAGTGAGAGAAATACAAGGCGCAATAAACCTACTATACAAAAAGAAGCACTAAACAGTAAATAAACAGTAGAAATACAGAACACTGAAGCTGGGCACAGGGGGGCAAAAAACCAGAAAAAACGGTCGAAAAGAGCGAGGAGCAGCGAGGGGGCACCGAAGTCAGAAGGACCTGTGGCGCTGGCGGGGAGCCGCGCCTACAGCTGGTGGGCCGTGCGGCGTGGGGGTGTCCTGGGGCAGGTTTGGGGCGCATCATTTGTTTCCATTGGTTGAACGCCTATCTCTAGATCTATAAATTCAATTTGTTTTTATCAAGAGATTTATTTTAAAATAGAGCAGAGAGTGCATCTTCTTATTAGAAGATGTACATGGTCATAATACTCCTTTCACACTTTTATTTGTCTTTTATTTCATGTTAACATTCTTGTAATTTTATGATACTTTTTATACTCATACTTTTTAATGTTTTTCCGTTTTTAAATGTACGTTGGTGAATAAAAGGATGGCACCTTTTATTCCTACCTCATCATGGGCCTCATTTATGAAGCCGTGCGTGCCTTTTACGCCGCCGGTGCGTCACTTTTTGTGACGCACCAGCAGCGTAAAAAATGTGCCTTGTTGCACAATATCTACAAAGTGACGCATCTAGGTAGATGCGTCACTTTGTAAACCCCTGCGCTACATTATACCTGCGTCAGGTATAATGTATGCAGAGGGGGTGTTCCCCCGCAAAAAGCCTCGTAATAGTGACGCAGTGAAATCTATGAGATTTCACTGCGTCACTTTTAGGACGCTATTGCGTCAAAATCTTGCGCCTGCCTCACAGCAGGCGTAAGACTGACGCAAGCCCTTTCACATGGGGCTTGCCCCATGTGAAAGGACGCATTGCTGGAGTTGCGTCACTTTTGTGACACACTCCAGCAATGCGTCACTTTTGCGCTTACAGATACGTCAGAAATACTGACGTATCTGTAAGTCCTTGCGACATGATGCGTCATACATTAAATATGCCGCATCAGGATTGTCGCAAGGAGTGAAAAGTGACGCATCGCTGTTTTCACACAGCGATGCGTCACTTTTCATAAATGAGGCCCCATGTGTTTCTCTATCGTCTGCTCTGAGTGCATTAGTCGTGTTTCTGTGCTGTTCATGCTATGAACGTGCATGTTTACCGTGAGCATAACAGGAGCATCCTAGGTAATTAAGGTCTGTTGTAAGAGGAGTTTCGAACTGGTTTGTAAGTGCTTCTTTCTCAATGTGTAATAATGCACGTTACACAAGGTTTTCAATTAGCCATAGTCTTTAGAGGCCGCCCTGAGGGGAATTTTCAAAGTAACACTACTTTAGCCCATCAGAAGTGTATCCCAGATGGCATGCTTGTGCAATGTGATAGCTAGTGACTGCGTGGTACACTGTGCCCCAGGAAACATTGTCCATTTCACGTCCATGACAGGAGCAAGATGTATAGTGTCATACTGTGCCAACTGGTATCATGCCCACACAGTTCCCGTCCCAACATCCCACCAGAGTGCCTGCCCAGAAGAGAGACCACCTGGGCGCTGAGCTGTGTGATCATCAAATGCAGGAGGAGGAGGAGAGCATGCTGAGACCTCTCGCCTGCTAGCGCCTTGTTCAGCCTTGCCTCAATGAGCTACCCATTCCTGAGCTGAGCGCACAACTCAGACTGAAGAGGGCCTCCTCAGCCTGAGTGTCGCGTCTTAGCCCGCCCAAATAATACACTGGAGTCAGAGCTGCTTTCTATGCATCCATCTTTATTCCCTGCCAGGACGTGACTGGCTTACAGACTAGAATGGGGTTCCTGTTCCTGTTTCCTGCTGCTTCCGCTTCCTGCCTGCCTGCTCCGTCCCTAGGCAGAGTCAGGCATGGCGACACGACATCTCCCCCTTTTGTACGAAGTCCTGCTGCTCCCTAC
Organism: Lissotriton helveticus; assembly: GCF_964261635.1. Classification (NCBI taxonomy): domain Eukaryota; kingdom Metazoa; phylum Chordata; class Amphibia; order Caudata; family Salamandridae; genus Lissotriton; species Lissotriton helveticus. Next base: position 1,860,989,447 of record NC_136065.1, read on the forward strand.
ATTTCTTCAACGAGTCGCCTGGGTCTCCTCACTTGACGTCTGGGACGAACCTCTCGATCCGGCGTTTGGCTGTGTCGATCGGGGCCGCTGGTGATTCTTGGAGAGTTATGACGGTGGGGGTCGTTGCTATCGCTTTGACTGGCGGGGTCACTTGATGTCTGACCCGAGGATGTTTCTCGCCCGTTTGAGGGAGTGTATCTCTTGAAGTGCGATATGTTTCTTGTTATTTGCTTGTGATCAGCTTTTGCTGTAATCATTGTTCCTTTCCTCTTGTGGACCTGCAGTGGAATGTCCAGGTATCGGCTATCTGCTTTTGTTCGCCGGTCACCTCGTACTATGACCCAGTCTCCTTCTTGGATGTCGACATCTTTGGCGTGTCGGCGTCGGTCTGCATATGTCTTCATCTTCTGCTTCTTTTTTCTGTCAATTTCAACCAGCGTGTTGTGATCAACAGTGATGGTCCGTGGTTGAGATGTCATGCTTATTGTGGGTAATCGCGTTCTGGGCGCTCTTCCCAGCATTATTGTGGCTGGGCACTGATTTGTGGTGTTGTGCGGAGTGGTCCGGTAGGCCCTCAGCACCTCGTTCAGGGTTTGCTGGATGTCTCTGCGCGTTAGTTCCGCTTGCTGGATCGCCCTCTTTAGCGTCCCCATGAATCGCTCCACCATGTCGTTGGCTTGTGGCCATAGGGGAGTGATTTTCTGGTGTTTAAAATCGAGATGTTTCGCGAAGTCTGTGAACTCATGGCCGTTGAACGGGGGTCCATTGTCAGATTTGACTCTTGAGGGGACGCCCCATGCTGCGAAGATGTCATCCAGTATGGGGATGACTTCTGTTGCTCTGGTGGATGGTATCATGTGTGCAAAAGGAAATCTTGAGTACTCATCCATGACAACCATGATGTATTGTCCTGACTGCAGTGGTCCAAAGAAGTTAACTGCTATTTGTTGCCACACTCCGTCTGGGAGTTCGGACATTTGAAGTGGGGCTGGGGGTTCTTCGCGACTAACCAGTTGGCAAGTCATGCAGTCTTTTAGGGTTGACTCTACCATCAGGTCGAGAGAAGGGAACCAGACTCGTTCTCTCAAGGTCTTCTTTGTGGCGTTTATGCCTCTGTGGCCTTCGTGGGCCAGGTTGATAATTCCTTGGCGTAGTTTGTGTGGGATCACAATTCTCCCCCCTCTCAGGAGAAGTCCATTGTCACTGATGGAGAGTTCATCATGAATACGTTGAAACGCCGTGAGGTCACTGAGGTGTGTTTCTGAGCTTGGGGGTGTAATCTTGACGTGTCGCCAGGAGTTTGCACGTATGTGGGTCATGACTGCTTGAATGAGTGGGTCCGAAGCGGATGCTTCTTGAATGGCCTCAAGGGGGACCGTAGGAGGGCACGCTGCGTCAATGACGAAATGAATGTAGTCGTCCGCTAGTGATTGTGCAGTCGTGGCGCTGGGTAAGGGGTGCCGAGACATATAGTCAGCTGGATTCTCAGCCTTGCCAGGCTTGTGGACAATTGTGTATATGTAGTCTTGGAGGCGCAGCCCCCACCGCTCAATGCGTGGCGGCATCTTGGCGTTGGGATTGCCAAATATGGTGATTAATGCCTGGTGGTCAGTGATGATGGTGAAGTGTTTGCCATACACAAATAGGTGGAAGTGCTCACACGCCCATACTACGGCCAAGCTTTCATTTTACGGCTGGGAGTATGCTTTCTCCGTGTCCGTGAGGCTGCGGCTGGCGTATGCGATGATATGGCGTTGGTCAGAGTGTTCACGATACTGAGCTAGGATGGCGCCTAGGCCCACTGGACTGGCATCGACAGTGATCTCTGTTCTCTTGTTTGTGTCAAAATAGGCAAGGTTAATGGCTGAACCAACGGCTTGTTTGATTTCCATGAAGGCTTGTTCACATGCTTGTGACCACTCGAAAGGCTGACCTTGACGCGTTAGTTCTCGAAGTGGGTAGCTAATGGTGGCGTAGTCACGGATATAGCGTGCACAGTAGCTCGCCATTCCGAGGAAAGAGCAGAGATCACTCACGTCTCGGGGCGTCGGGGTGTCAGCGAGCGCGGCCACCTTGTCAGGATCTGGTTTCATCCCTTCACTTGAGAAGGTGTGTCCATAAAATTTCAGGGTGTTTTTGTGGAACTCGCACTTGGTGGCATTTAGCGTCAGGTTTGCCTTCAGTAAGGCGTGACATACCCTGTCCAGTGCAGTGTCGTGCTCAACCCGATCCTTACCAAATACTAGTAGGTTGTCACTGTAGTTAAATGAGTTTGGAATTCCTTGAATGATTCTCCGGATGGCTTCTTGGAAGATTTCGGCGGCTGATGAAATGCCGAAGTTTAAACGTTTATAACGGAATAAGCCCTGGTGTGTGGTGAATGTTGTAATGTACCTTGATTGTTCATGGAGTTCTAGCTGGTGATATCCTTTATTAAGGTCAAGTTTGGAAAATATTGTAGCGCCATTGAGTCTTGTGATCATGTCACTTATGTGTGGCCCTGGGTGGCGTTCTCGCTCGATGGCGGTGTTGGGTGCTCGCATGTCCACACATAATCTGACTTTGTTGTCCTGTCCTTTCTTTGGGACTACCACGACTGGGGATACCCAGGGGGTGGGTCCTGACGTGCGTTCAATGATGTCTGTTTGTAAGAGGTCTTGGAGCTCGTCATCAACAGCTTGTTGTAGGTGAAAGGGCACATTTCTGTGATGCTGGGCAACAGGTGTTACACTTTCGTTGATATGTAGCTTCACCTTGAAGTGATTTAACTTTCCCAGGCCCTTGAAGAGTTTTGGGAATTTCGCCACGATGTCGGGGGCGTCTTCAGTCATATACAGCAGCTCCACTAGTTTTAGTCTTTCAGCTGTTGGCAAGCTGAGCAGGCAGTCGGCAACATCAGGTCCCTCTACCACATGGACGTATGCTGGAATTTTCCTATCTTTGAAAGTCAGTGTGGTGTGAAACCGACCTAGACATGGTAAGGGCTTCCGAGACATCCATGTGAATATACGAACCGCTGCTGGCTCCAGTTTGGGTCGAGTTTTCATGTTGTAGTACTCCAGCGCACAGATATAATTTAGCGAGGCTCCTGAGTCCAGGACAAACTTTGCTGGGTGATCCCCTATCATGATATCTAGCTTGGGGTATCGTTTCAGCCGGTCTGGGTCAGACACCATGCAAATGTACTCGTCACTGTCTTGCGACACAGGCGTGTGTGACGATGAGTCGCTAGATGTGGATCTGTGAGCTCGACGTGATCTCGTTGTATGATGTCGAGAGTAATGCGTGCTCGTGGATCTGCTTCGCGGTTGGTAAGAGCTTGTCGATTGGTTCCTTGATCTCGAGGAGCTGGATGAGTGTCTCTCTCTTCTCGTTACAGCACGTGCGTGATGTCGGGTGCTAGATCGCGGGGCGGGAGACTGGCGTGTTGGTTGTCTGGCTTGGCATGCTACCTCAAAGTGGTTATCTTTCCCGCAGCGATGACACCGCTGGCCAATTGCTGGGCATTGTCCCGAGTGCGGATAGTCTTGGCCACATCGATAGCACGCAGGTGCGGATCTGGTGGACTTGGTGTGTCGTGATTCTCGTCTGGGTGACGTTTTCCGGGAGCTGTGGTGGTGTTTGCTCGCTCTATGTGCGCTCGGCACGGGTCGAGTGGTCTTGCGTGCTTGTACTCGGAGGGCGTGATCTTTATGATCGGGCTTGTGAGTTTCTATTCGCTTGGCATGATCTTCTGCTTGATCATTGATTCTTGTTAGTTCTTCAATTTGTTCTAAGGTGTATGGTTTTTTTAGGAGTCGCCTGCGTAGTGATTCAGATCAGCATCCATCGATGATGCGAAGTCGCAGTGCGTCTTCCGTTTTGAAATTTTCAAAATCGCAGTGTCGCGTCATTCTTTTGATACGCGTGATGAAGTCGCCCATGCACTCTCCTTTTTCTTGAGAGGCTAGGTTGAATACATAACGTTCATAGTCTACGTTGCGCTTGTGTAGAAATCGTCTATCAAGGGCAGCTTTCACTTCGTCATATGTGGCGGTTGCTGCATCGGGCATTTCTTTGATTATTTGTGCTATCTCTTGGCCTGCTAGATTTCGCAGTGCAACCAGCTTACGTTTGGAGTCTTGTACCAGAGAGCCCTCCATGTAATCTTCAAAATCCTCGCTCCAGGTCTTCCACGCGGGCCCCATGGTGTTGCCAGGCGCCAGCACCAGCGGCTGTGGTTGTCGCATGAAGGGTGCTCCCACGGACGCTGCTTGAGGCATCATGGTTGCGTTGGTTTGTGCTGGTGTGCCCCCACTTGTAGAGGTGCTGTGAGGGTCGGTGTCAGACATGTTATTTCTCCTTACTTCTGATGTCGTTTGTAATATTCTGCACTCTTTGTTATTTCTCCTTGCTTCTGGCTATGGTGAGTATTCGTGTTCCTGCACTTTTTTTTCTCAGTCTTGTGGCTTGGAGTGGTTGTGCCTGACTCCAAGATGGCCGCCGTGATTGAAACGTGGGTTGTGTAAAGGGCCGGCGCCTGACCTAAAGATGGCCGCCAAATGGGACGCTGTCTTCTTGGCCCAGACACTCTCTGTCCACGCGCTCATGCAGCTGCCACACGCTTTCCTTGCTTGACTGTCACTTTGAATACGGCGGGACTCACCCTCGCGTCTGTTTCTTACTTCGCGAGGGAGCGGGACCTTCGCGTCCACCGCGGCGCTGCTCAGCAGGGCTCCTCGCTTATTCGGCGCTGCGCGAGCACTTCACTCGCTTCGTATCTGCGCGAGCACTTCACTCGCTTCGTATTACTGGATGGCAGCGCGATGTCGTCTGGCCAGGTCGGAGTTCTTGGCAGTCTCGGGTGCCGGTTTTATTTATTTATTTTTTCTTCTTCTTCGCGCCCTTTTCTTTTCATTTTGGGCTGTCGACAGGAGGACTGCTGACTCGTCGTTGGGGCCGCACATTCAGCTGGGCTGCGCGATTTTACTTGTGGGGTAGATGCATCCCACCCTCGTCGCCATTGTCGCGTCTTAGCCCGCCCAAATAATACACTGGAGTCAGAGCTGCTTTCTATGCATCCATCTTTATTCCCTGCCAGGACGTGACTGGCTTACAGACTAGATCGGGGTTCCTGTTCCTGTTTCCTGCTGCTTCCGCTTCCTGCCTGCCTGCTCCGTCCCTAGGCAGAGTCAGGCATGGCGACACGACACTGAGTTGTGCGCTCAGCTCAGGAATGGGTAGCTAAGCTCATTGAAGCAAGGCTGAACAAGGCGCTAGCAGGCGAGAGGCCTCATGTACACACAGAGCTGTACTTTGCATATACAGTGCGGTCGGACGGTGGTTGCTGACCCGCTCCGCACAGAGCCGGGCTCGCTGACCTGTAAGTACAACTCTTTTCTCCCACAAATTTTGCTTCTTTTACTGCGACAGTCTGCACTTTTCTCACTCTTAAAGTGGGGTTTAGGGGGGTAGTGGCTTCGACGCCTAGGGAGATGGCGCCTGTTCCGGGGAGCTCTGCTGCGACATAGCAGTGTTGAGACTCCTCCGAGTGCTGTAATCGCCTGTGCGGTCTACAAACCTGCATTTTTTGTCAATGGAATTCCTGCTGCCACTATTGCTGCCTTTGCCGACGCATGGGGTGAGCGGTGAACTGCTTTTCAATGATTTCTCGCATTGACGGATCACGTAGGCTCGCGTCCGCCATTTTAGATCATTTACCGCCCCAGTCTGCATGTCATAGCTCTCCACTTTCATTAATCGTTTTTTTCAATGTGCAAATAACCGACTATCCTATGCTTTGGAATTGCTGCCTTCAGAGAAATTCTAGCTTCACAGAGTTTTGATACTTTAAACTATGGGGCTATTTTTCTTCATTTTTCTGACCTCAGCTCTGCATTATCTGCCATTTTGGAGGTGAGCTTTTTAAGTTCACACATTCATCTTCATGTGTTCTTCTTAAGTTAAGTTTTATCTCCCATGAGAATATATATAATATGGAGCTACTATAATTAATTTCAAGGAGACATTTTCATCACAAGAATTTATTCCCACATTTTGTGCATATACCAGAGTGTGCATTACATTTCTTCGTCACCAGTATTTGTGACTGTGAACTGTTCCTTCCTCTGCAATAATCTGGTTGTTTCTCTCATGTGGATTAGTTCTTAATACTTATTCTCCTTTTAAGTTATTGGAATACCCCATTTCTGGAATACATCGCATTTTTTTTTGTTTTTTCAGTGGCAATGTCACGTAATAATCGTGTTTCCTCTCAGCAAGTCAATTCTTCATCATTGTCCGTGGAGGATACCAATCCCTTCAGTGTTCTGCAAGAGAATTCAGAAGAAGCTACTAGTGACTCACTTTCCTCAAAATGCGCCTCTCCTCACACTTCTCGCTCGAACACTAAAACTACTGCTAAATCATCCTCTTCGTCTGCCTCTAGAGGGAAGCAAGTTAAAACGAATCCCCCATCACCTACTATTCCAACTTCTTCTATCTCTATGGAGCTTCTCTTAGAAGAAATTTGTTCACTTAAACCCTATATGGAAGAGATTCGTTCACTCAAACCCTACATGGCAGATACCAACGCTTGCCTTCAAAGTATAGAAGATAACTGGTCTCTTACAGGGCAAAAATTCAATCTACTTGAGAAAACTATCACCTCAGTTAAAATATTTACTGACCAAGTTCCTGATATGCACAAAGAAATTCAATCTCTTAAAAACCAAGTGAAACATTTGGAAAATCGAAATAGGCGCAATAACCTTCAAATTTATGGTCTTGCAGAGGGTCTTGAAGGATCAAACGCCATCACTTTTTTCCAAATCCTTTCTGCCTCAGCTTCTTAGCCTCCCAAGCTCTCCAACTTTGAACATCCAACGTGCTCACTGTGAGAAGTTGGCCTGATATATGATGCTCACTAGTTCTAGTGATCACCTTGTATCAGTCCAAACAACCCTTATGGTGATTGGTTGTAAGTCAACCTTATAGACCAGCTATCCTAATGGTAGCATGGACAAAGCAGTCTTTAGGCTAAACTCTTTTGGCATGTGAAGCCAGCTGTTTTACCACATATAACCCCTTGAATACCAGATGAAAGGACACCACACAGGTTGTAATAAAAATAAACAGTATATTTATTAATAACACAACACCTCTGTACTCTTTATGAGGTCAGAGGGCTAAGCACATGACAATCTCTTAGGAATACGTTTAAGTTGCACAAATTACAATGGTGCCCTAGGGGCACGACAAACCATATACTAAGTAAATGGTATAAGGAATTCGATAGAAGGAATGGAGCTGTCCAGAGGCTGTAGGATCGCTGGGACTACACTATCCTAACTTTAGGTAAGTAATAGGAGTCCCACGGAACGCGTGTGCAGAGTGTGAACTCACACGCGAGATGCGTAACAACGTCTATGGACAGTACAGTTCAAGAAAAAGGTGAGTACGGGCAATCCTGACTAGTTAGGGCTGAAACGACTGTGAATCTGGACACTAGGAGAGTCAAACTACCCTTGAGCACCGAAATGCTCTTGTTACCTCACCCACGGGCTGCGGGTGCATAGGTGCGAAGTCGTGTCGGGTTTCTGCGTTGAAGTCTATGGAGCCTGGAAGAAAAGATGCTGCAGGCGACCAGGAGGAAGATGTCCGGTGCGATCCAAGGGTGAATCGATGAAGAAGAGGACCTGAAAGCAGAGGGGACAATGTTCAAAGTCACTAGCCAGTGACCGGAGTGGAACCAGGAAGGAACCAGATGTCTTCGTCGTGATCAGGTGAAGAGTGGACGCTTGTCTCTGCAGCCACATGGACCAGGAGGTGTCTTCGATGACCAGGATGGAGGCACGAGCTGTCCCACGCAGGCTCTCGCTGTCGGCGGTGTCGGATCAAGATTAGTAGTCAACAGGCCTTGGTAAAGGCAACACACGCGGTGAGTGGAAAAGGCGTCTGGTGCGGACCAGGAGGGTCCGGGGTGCTCCTCTTTTGGAAGGGAGGAAGGGCCAGTCTGGAGCAACCAGACCAGCAGTGCAGTTTTCGGAGTTCATCGTCTAGGAGGCCACTAGCCAGCCAGCAAGTGGACAGACAACGCGTCGAGCAGCAGGCAAGCAGAAGGGCCCCATGCAGATCTCGTGGAGGCTGGAGGGCTGATCTTCGGTGCAGGAGCTGCTCGGGGCTGGGGCTTCTCAGTCCCCAAAGCACTTTGTCGAGGTTACCTCAGAAGTCGTGCTAAAAGCGAGTGCAGTTTCGTTCAAGATGGCCGGTCCCACATGTCTCGTCGCACCCACGGATCTCAGCTGTGCTGCAGATGTGAGTAGAGGTCGGAGAGGTCTGGAAGTCCGGGTCTCGTCGGGCTCTGAAGTCTGGATCCTCGAGGGAAGACGACAAAGTGAAGCCGCTGGACGCTTGATGCTACCTGCTTGTGCAGGGTGGACACTCCTTGCCCACAAGGGAGATTTCTTCAGTCTTCTGTTGTAGAAAGTCGAAGTCCAGAGTTTCTTCTTGTAGAGTTTCAGTTCAGGATTAATCTAATCTGGAATGGGACCAGCTCCTACCTTTATCCTGCTAAAGGGGGCTGCACTACAACTGGGTGGGACCAGGAAGGGGGGTGGTTACACCCCCTATCCTTTGTCCGGTCTTGCGCCAGAGCTGGGGCTGGAGAGCCCCAGGAACTGGTTTGGACCGGTGTATGCACAGGGACACCTTGTGTGCCCCAGGCATGTCTCATTCCTTTCAGCTCTATCCTACCCAATACACAAAATCCTGTCTGAGGTGGTGCTAGCACCTCCCAAGGCAGGAAACCCTTTGTCCAAGCCTCCCTCGCTGGAAGGACTCCCAGCAGCAGGAGGTCAGACTTGTGTCTGTGGTGGCAGCATCCATTTTGTGATGCTGAGGCTCGGGTAAACTTTAACTGGGGTTCACAGTTACATGCATGTAGTGTCCCTCTAAAAGGGTGGAATGCTACCCCCGTCGCTAGAACTGGCGAGGGGGTAGTATTCCAATTCGTATGACACCTTACTCGACATGTTTTGATAATGCTATACCAAAGTTAGTAATAACCGCGAGGATTATAATGCACTTAAGAGTATATGGTATCGCGTTATCATGGAAGCAGCTAAAGGACTTCGTTCCGAAAGCTGCAGACAGGCTCAGCTCATGCTAGAGCACCATCTCACATAATTCCACGCACTCTGCCTTCAGGATTGATAAGGCCTGCCATAGGAGTGACTGATAGGAGGATATGTGTCCATTTTAGGTTTAGATATATGTATACTATATCTAAAGCAAAGGGTGATTACACCACTTTGCCCCAGCTGATTGATCAGCCAGTTGTGTCACATTTGGATGGCCAGCCAGGGGTGGCATAATACATGCTGCAGCCCCTGGTAGGCCTTGGGTTCACCTATGCCCTGGGTACCTATGGTACACTGTACAAGGACTGATAAGAGTAACCCAATACCAATTGGTAAATGCACCTAGAGTACATGTATGTCAATTTAGAGAGAGAACAGCTAGGCTGTGGGTCTGATCAGCAGGCCCACAGCCAGGGAAAGTCATAAACCAGTGAAGCAAAAAGCAAAAATCTGGGGTGACCATAGGATTGCAGACCCTACTCTCCTACACTCACCGTCTGGGTCCACCTTCTCGCACCTCTACCTCTTCCTCTTCTACAGTAAAACCTAGAGGTGTTATTTTGTACTTTCTGGAGTATACTGATTTGCTCAAAGTTCTTCAGGCTGGCAAGCAGAAAGGAAAAATCATTTGGAATGGTTCTAATCTATTTTTTTGCGCAAGATTACGCAAAAAGTACCGCAGATCGTCGGAAGACGTTTTTGGATATGAGACCTGCTCTTCGCTCTTTGAATGCCCGCTATGGTCTATTCCACCCCTGCTTATTTAAAGTGACTTATAACAACAAGACGATAGGTTATGAGGATCCAGATATGCTTCAGCAATATCTTGACTCTTGCTCACATGAATCGATGGAAATCCCTCGTTCATAATCTCCATGCATAAATCCTTTTTGTATTGGAGAATGTTCCGTTATGGTGTTCGGTTTGCACTTCTCCCCTTTTGTATTCTGCGTTTTGTGCTTTGTCTTTTATATTTTATATAGCATCCTGTTTCTGTTGTGACTTTGAATTGTTAACATTATTTCTTTTGACTTTTTCTAGATGCGGTTTTGTGACCCCTTGAGTTTTTTCATTCTTCCTGTTCACTTGGAGGTTGTTCTCTCTGCACACGTCCCTATGGTCTCTTCGGTCCGGTGTGTTCATTTCCTCATGTGCAGTGGCGGCTGGTGACATTTGAAAGTGGTAGGGCGTAAAAGTCGTGGATGAGTGTTATGTTGCAAGCTAAGTGAGGTAGCCTGACTATGGTGTTTAAATGCAAAGTGTATCACTTCATAAAGCACTGGCCTCTTAAGTTTTTTTCTTCCTCTTGACATGTGTCACAATTTGGAATTCTGCTCTCATGGGATAAATGGCACATTACATGGTGTAGTATTTTTATCCCCTGTACACACACACACACAGCCCCGAATAGTGTTGTTTCCAATATTGTCTGTGCCATGAAGTCAGCCTGCACAATGAGTGTCAGGGAGTTGTAAAACATACGACTATCGTATGTTGAGCCTTTTAATCATGTATAAATGTTCTAAACACCATATAGTACTTGTTCTGAGGCTCAAATGTGCACAGCATGAGGTAAGGTGCATAGGCGCTCTTATAGGCAGCGCACTATGTATTCTGACGGGTCAAGCGAGAACCCCACAGTTTAATTCTATGCTCACTTTGGACGGTAATTGCTGCTTTCACATTGAACTTCCAGCCGGAGACCTCGCCCATCACCCAGTGGGAGGGAAAGTGAGCCGTGTCCTTCCTCCGCTGGACACCCCCCTCTGCACGACCTGACACTAATGAAGCTCTGCCCTGGTGGGGGTGGTCATTAGTGCCAGAGCCAGGTGCCCGATTTTGTAAGACTATTGATCCTTTGAGGCAGTTTACACCAGCAGCGCCACTGCTGTATGCTGCATGTTAGTAAACGGACAGCACGGAAGACGTGCAACAAAAGTTCTGGCGCCAAGCAGCAGCAGTAGCTGCAAATGCACTGTAAGGACTTCCTGCGTTAACGTCGAAGTTTCCATAATGAAGGTAATAGTTTATTAGATAAAACACACAACCAGCGTGCTATATAGGCATACTGGGGTTTTAAACAGAAAGCGGGTGCCGTGCTGAAAGAAAGCATGGCACCCGTGTACATCAAAAGAATGTGCGTGGTTGCGAATGGCATAACTAGGTGAAGCCTGCCAGTTAAATAAGGAGCAAGGGGCATGTGGTGGTGAGGGGGTGACAACACCGAGGAATAATAGTTAAAGTGACCGTGCATATTAAACATATGCACATGGCGTCCGGTGAACCGGGCGCAGTGGCAAAAAAACAACAAGCCCATCAAATCAACTAACACTTAATTGGCTCATGAATAAAATTAATACACGCCGCTGCATTCTAATTTAATACGCAGTAAACATTCCTGGGGCCCCGCTGTAAAGTGTACTTCTCGCCGGCATTACGGGGGGGGGGGTTGGAAATGGGGTCCTGAGGGGATGAGGGGGGAGGCGGGAGGGGTTTGGAAACAAACAACAACAAATATATTTAAAATAAAATAGTATAAACTTACTTACAGTCCGGAGACTCCTTCCCGATCCCTGCCGTCCTCGCTTTCAAGTCCTGCAGGCAGCACCAGCACGTCATCAGGAAGGCGGCGCAGCAGGCAGCCTCCCTCTCCACCGCCGCGTTCTTGATTGGTGCGGCCGGCTGCCCCAGGCTACGTCATTTTCTCTCTTTATGCTGCTGCTGCAGCATACAGAGAGAACAGGGAGAGTTACTCGAGGGCAGGGGGGAGTGGCTTGGGGGAGTGGCTTTCCCACTGTTGGTAATACTGTCTGTTTGGGTGGCCTCAGGCTGCCCAAACAGTCAGTATTAACAACAGTGGGCAAGCCACTCCCCCAAGCCACTCCCCCTGCCCTCGAGTAACACCCCCACTGAAGTTCTGCTTTCTCGTCGTGCGAGAAGGCAGAAACAATGGTAGTTAATTATATAATATGATAACTAGCATTTGTTCTGCCTTCTCGCACGGCGAGAAAGCAGGGGGGGCGGCGCCCAAACGCCCCCATGGAGAAACCGCCACTGCTCATGTGGTTCCACCACCCCCGGTCTCGCTGTTTTCTTGTGGTATGTCTCTTTGTTGTCCTTCAATGTCATATGTCAATAATGAATTACATCTTTGGTCTGTATCTCATTCTGCTTTTATTGTTCATTTCCCTATTTTCCCCCTTTTTCTTATGCTTTATCTTTCTTTCCATATTACCCATTCCTCCTTTTCTTTTCCCTATTATGTCTCTTCTCTCTATCTTCTTTTCTTACTTAATCCTGAATCTATTTTTCTCTTTTATCTTCACTCTTCTCTTTTTCCAAGGTAATAAGGATTTGCAATATTATTTTGTCTGTTCACTTATTGATTGCTTTCTTTTTTATAGTTATTTTTTATCTGTTTTTCGACGAATTGCGCATGTTCTTGTTAGCGATGGTAATCTGCATTATTTTCTTACCTATTTTAAAATCATTCTTGTTCATGTTTTGTTTGATAGATGTTTTATTGATGCTTTTGTACTAATTGTGCATGTTCATTTTAACTGTTTTCATTCAGAGTTTTAACTTGGAACGTTAAAGGAGTTAATAACCCTATAAAAAGACAACGTGTCTTAACCCATTTAGCTAGATTGAACACTGATATTGCCTTTATTCAAGAAACTCATTTATCCGAGGTTGAAGCAGCTAAATTAAAAAGAGGTTGTTTAGGTAATGTTTTCTCTTCCCCCGCCTTAGGAAAGAAGAATGGATTCTCTATCTTATGTCATAAAAAGCACCAATTTTCAGTAACTCATCAGGAGAATGATCTTGAAGGTCGTTGGGTAATTGTTAAATTACTTATTGATCATAGTCCCTTAGTACTGTTCAACGTTTATCCTCCTGTTAATGCCGATAATATGTTTTGGAATCAGATTTTGGATAAGCTTGTCGTGTTTGATCATTACTATATTATTTTTGGTGGTGACTGTAACCAGGTACTTGATCCCATCCTAGATAGACATTCCTCTGTAAAATTCTCTAACACCAACCCAATTCACCTCTGCCATACGCCGTAAAGCTTTAACTGACATTTGGAGACTTTGTAATCCGGATTTACAGGAATATACTTTTTATTCTCCTCCCCACAACTCGCAATCTAGAATAGATTATTTTTTCTTCAGTAAACCTTTGTCCCAACTCGTCTCGCATTCCGAGATTGGCTCTATCCTAATATCAGATCATGCCCCATTTTTTGTGGACTTTGATCTGCTACCTTTTTCCCCTCATGCTGGTAGATGGCGTTTTAATAATACATTGTTATCAGACCCTAATTTTACAGGCCAATTTACATCTTTTGCATCTCAATACTTCGCTATCAACTCTACTCCAGAATCTTCTCCAGTAATGATCTGGGACTTCTTTAAAGCAGCAGCTAGGGGTTTTATTATAAAATTTGTTTCACAGAAAAAGAGGTTTTTTGACAACCCAGTTATTAGCCAAAATTAAGCATCTTGAATATTCTTATTATCGTTCTAATTCTGAGGTTTCCTTAAAGAATCTTATTGAAGCAAAAATATCTTTTAATAAATCTTCTACAGAAGCTGCTTCCTCTTATCTTTTAAGAAGTAGTGCCCGCTACTATGGTGGTCAGAACAAAATGGGCAAACTACTTGCAAATTATTAAAAAATTCGTAGAGAGCGGACTGAAATTGATTCTATTCGTAACTCCGCTGGAGACTCCTTATTCAAAGATGATGATATTCTTAAGGAATTCGTCTCTTTTTATAAAAATGTATACACACCAGAGCAACAACCTTCCTCTGTCGCACTTTCCTCTTTCTTCCACTCCATTCTCCCCCCTCTAGCACATGACACGGATTTTCTGAAATTAAAAATGCCGTTTCAAAATTAAAAAGGGGTAAAGCACCTGGCCCGGATGGTTTTACTATTGAATTTTATGCTCACTTTGCCTCCTTATTACTTTCTCATCTTTTATTGCTTTATCACTTGTTTGTAAAGAACAGCTCTTCTTCGGGTTCTTTTCAAGAAGCTGTGATCTGCTTAATTCCCAAAGATAATAAAGATCCCTCTTTATGCAAAAATTATCACACAATTTCTTTGGTTAATTTAGATTATAAGATATTTGCAAAGATTCTTGCCCTTCGTATTGATCCTATCCTACCCAATATTATTGGCCCGGAACAATTGGGCTTTGTCAAAGGTCGTTTATCTTCCGACAGCTCCTGGGTTTTCTTTAATATTCTCAGTAAAGCCTCTTCCCTTAATTACCCCATTGCTGCTATACTATTAGATGCTGAAAAGGCATTCGATAGGATTGGATGGGATTTCATGTTCCGAGCACTTAAGTGGATTGGGTTCCCTGCTAAATTAACCTCTCTCATTTCATTATTATATTCAGGACCCAAAGCCTCTATCTTTGTTAATGGGAAATCCTCTGATTACTTTTCTCTTTTTAGAGGAGTTCGTCAAGGTTGCTCCCTATCCCCCCTTTTATTTATAATTGCTTTAGAACCTTTTTTAACAAAGATTCTGTCAGATGACAGAATCTCTGGTTTTAAACTTGATACTTCCCATGTTAAAATGTCAGTCTTTTGCTGATGACATTCTTCTTTATTGTTCTGACCCCTCTACTTCTCTTCCCGCCTTTCTCTCTCAAGTTGATACTTTCTCTCAATTATCTGGATACCGACTTAATTCTGATAAATGTGAAGTTCTTTCTTTAAATGTTCTTTGTTTAAAACAAGATTTTACCTCTACTGGTTTCTCTTGGAAAACCTCTAAAATTCAATTCTTAGGCTTATGGTTTTCTCCTACCATCCCAGAGACTCTGAAAGAAAATTGTGATCATCTTTCAAAGACTTTGTCCGCATCTATTGACCGTTGGCATCCACTTTTTCTCTCCTGGTGGGGTCGTTTAGACTCTACTAAGATGATGCTTTCTCCGATTATTCTCTATATTTTATCCATGATTCCAGTCCATATCCCTAGTTTCTACTTTAAAAAAATTGACTCTATATTAAACAAGTTTTCTTGGAAGAATAAATGTTCACGAATTGCTCTTAACGCCCTGGCGGTCTCGAATTTCCTGATTTTAAATCCTATCATTACGCTTTTTCCTTGAGACAATCTTCTCGCTGGCTTTCTTATGATCAAGATCATAGTGTTCATCCTCCTATTTGGTTGAATATTGAGAAATACTTTATGGCTCCATTTCATTTTACTGAATCTCTTGCTTTCACTAATATTATTTCTTCTTTTCTTTTCCTTCTTGCTGTAAACCTCAATATAACTTACTTCTTCCTCCTCAATTTGCGCTATCTTCTTTCCCTACCGCTTGACCCCATCATCCCTCTTCAAATGTTCCAATCTCTTTTCTTTATTGGCTTCTACTACTTTGGCCACTTCTCTTTATAGACATTTATTTTTCTCTTCTGACAGAACCAAGACTAAATGTAAGTTGGCTTGGGAAAAAGATCTCGTAGAATGTTGGTCTGTTCCTTTTTGGGGCAAAATATGGTTAAGAATTCATAAAACGTCAAGAGCAGCTAATATCTCTCAGACTCTATATTTTATTTACAGGCGCCTTCTCTTTACTCCAATGAAATTGGCCTCTTTTTCCTCAGACCTCCCCTCAAACTGCTGGTCATGTAAGGACTCTTCAGCCGATTTAAAGCATATGCTTTTCATTTGCCTCTCTCTTTCCCGTTTTTGGCATTTAGGGGCCGATTAGGATGGCGGACGGACTTGCGTCCGTCCGCCATCCCAGAGGTGGAGGGACCATCCGCATGGGCTGCGGCGGTCCCTCCGTGCAAATTAGGATGTGACCGCCACCCTGGCGGTCACATCCTGGATATTTAACATTGCGGCGGGTGCTGCTTAAAGCAGCACCCGCTGCAATGTTAAAAGTGCATGTTTAACATTTACATGCACAAAGCGGCAGGCACCGCGCGGTGCCTGCCGCTTTGTGCATGTAAATGCTGGGGGGTACCATAGGTACCCCCCATGTGCACCCCCACCCGCCTACACCCTGGGGGCCCGCAACGGGCCCCCAAAATCAAAAGTACACATGCTTTTCCACGGCGGAAAAACCGCCGCGGAAAAGCATGTTTACAAATGTTTCCTAATTTGGCTGGCGGTGTCTGATAGACACTGCCAGCCAAATGAGAGCTTTTCCGCCGCGGTTGTAATCCGACCGCGGCGGAAAAGCAGCGGACAGAAACCAAGACCCACCAGCCATCGTAATGCGGCGGTGGGTCTTTGGTGACTCCGCAGAGGATTTTCCGCCTCCTCCGGGCCGGAGGTGGCTTCCGCCGGCCCGGAGGAGGCGGAAAATCCTCCATCCTAATCGGCCCCTCAGTCTGGTCCCAAATTAATAAGATTTTCGGCACCCAAATCCCTTTTTTATTTCCAACATCTTTTTAGGTTCCTTATCACCCTCCTGGCTGTCCCCTAACCCCGTCCCCTCATTAATTAATTTGCTGTTAGCGATAGCCCTTCACCTAATTACTTCCACTGGAAACAAGCCCAGAATATTACCTTCAAAGCTTGGTGGAAACTGTTTGTTTCCATCATAGATTAGATACAGGCAATAGCACACCTATTTCCCTATGCATTAAAAGGGATCTTTTATGGCTTCCTTTAACTTCTTATCTAACGAACTCAGCCATAGCTCCCCCACTGTAGCTAGTACTTCGGATGAAGTGAGAAAACCTCC
Source organism: Lissotriton helveticus (assembly GCF_964261635.1). NCBI lineage: Eukaryota > Metazoa > Chordata > Amphibia > Caudata > Salamandridae > Lissotriton > Lissotriton helveticus. Next base: position 1,861,006,298 of record NC_136065.1, read on the forward strand.
ATGATTTTCTTTGTTGTCTTTTTTCTTATATTCCTGATGCATATCATTCGACATTACTCCTTTCTCCTCACCCTACACGCAGTTTGTTATAATTCATATTATACTTATTAATGCTAATGTTGTTGAATTAGATTTGTGATTCAGGTAATGCCTTTTCCTATTATTGCTCCACCCTTCATCCCCCTCCCCTCTTTCTCTTCCGCCTTTTCCTTCTCAGTAATTTTTCATTGTATTTTTGCCTTTATGATATTTCTTTATTATGTATGTTATAATCGTTTCTTCAATAAACTTTAAACTAAAAAAGTGGGTTTTAGAAAGGCAGGAAGCAGACATTGCACTCTAAAGGCTGTTTGTGTACAAGATAGGAACTGTTCGCTCTTGTGAATCTATTATATGAACCACCTGTCAGATTGTTTCTTGCCCTCGCGACACCATTTCCAGTACTGGAGTTTCCTTTAAAAAAAAAATCGTATTATTCGTGTAAGGAGAAGGCGTAGACTACAACTCACAGAATGCACCAGTTATTTATGTGCAGCGCTCTCAAGGTTCCCAGGTTAATGCGTGAGGGCTCCTCCAGTTCACAGGTTTTTATTCGTATTTTGGGACTTCTCAGAATGCAAATTAAAAAACGGCATTTAACCTATTCACAGTTGTCAACTCTAAATTGTGAGCCATGTTGGAAGCCTGTTGTGCCAAAGACTCGGTCAGAGGTTTCAATGGTCCAGTCACACCTTGGGTGGTTTGCTGTCTGCTGTGCTGAGTGTCGCACTGAGCCTGCTTGCTTTGCAGTTTCATGTTCATGCTCGTGTTTTATGCGCGGCGGCCATCAACAGGGTAAACTTAATCTAACAAAACTGCTTTTCCAGCTGTTGTTTCGCCCGCCCCCGGATGACGTCATCCAGTATATTCACAGCCTGACCCTCCAAGAAAGATACCAACAGGTTGTGATTTTCCGTTAAACTTAGGAATGGAAGTGCAAAGACTGGACGACCTTCGCTGGTGCAAACGGTGTCAGCGTGTTCTTTGGGGTCGATGTGGGTGTTCCTGGGCTATCGCAACACTATATTTATCTTTCAAACTTCCTTATTGAAAGTCAATGACGTTTAATATTTATCTAATGAGCGCAGATGCTGAAGGTTACACTGCCACGTAGTAACAGCAAATGTATTATTAACTATTAATAAGTATCACGCCCAACAATCTGGGGCCTCTCTTTGTTCTATATTAACGAGAATGTGTTTGCAAGTTGACGAAGTGGTACTGATTTCATCTTTCTGTGAAGGTTGAAAGGCTGAGTTGCGCATTGTTTTGTTGCACGTCGGTCAGTGCACTTACCCCAACAAGCGGCCTTATCGCCTGGTTAAAGCTTTTTGCATCGTCTTTTAGAATGAGTTTTTGAAAAATAATTTCCCTCAGTGCTAACATCTGTGCCTCATCTTCAAGAGTGGTGAAAAAGTATTCTTGCGGTCTGGCCCCATAGCGCACAAAGATGGCGCCAACCTCTCAGAGTCCGGCATTGCCCTGAGGACCTGTGCCCCAAGGATGGGCTATGTGCACCCACTTACGTCCAGCCAGAAGTGGAGCATGTTACATTTAGTCTCCACACCCACCCCTCTGGTGATTGACTGCTCGGGGGGCATATGGGCCTCTTTTAGATCTGGCCTTTAGCAGAATTTACACAGAGAGGGGGGTGTCATGCTCTGCAATATAGGGGTGTTCTATAGATTCGAGAATGGCTTGCAAGAATTATAGGTGCATTCATACCAAACTAGAAATAAACATAATCAGCTATTAGCAAAGATCTGGAAGGGGAAATTAGAAATATTTTAAAATGAAATTCAGGAGGATTTTTGAAAGATTAAAAAAAAAATACCTGGTGCTTTTGGGGGAAGCATACTCAGATTCCCTCCACGCGGAATTGTTGTATTTACAAAATGAAAAGAGGAGGCATTTGCTTAAGTGAAAAAAACCTGAATCATATATCAGCCTCTGAACAGGAACAAGTGCTTTTTCACATTTCCCCTCTAGGTACTCACCTCCTGCTGTTGGTGGCAGACACAGGGGGGCTACGGACCGGCTAGCCAGTAGAATAAATAAATTATGGCTGCTCCAGTCAAGAAGTGCGCACCTCTGCTCTCTCGTCACTCGTGATGCTGCAGTCAAGCGCAGTTTTAATTCCCCAATGCACATGTGAGAATTACATCATCAGCCGTACCCTAGGAGGTGCGCAGACACGATGGAGGAGGAGACAGTGCATAATTCTGCGCGCTGCGCACAGGCACCTCCTCCTCCTCCTCCTGAAACGTTGTTTGGTTGCACTGTGCACACCGGTCAATCAGGCTTGCTGGCGCTGCTGGCCTGTTTTCCCTGCAGCTACAGAGCGGATTGGACTCGGTCAGAGGCTATTCAGGCCTGGTAGTATTTGTATGTATTTGGCCTCGGTGGCCGATTTTTAGTCCGATCGTCACTCACTTCAAAGAGAGGAACTTGGAAGTCTGAGAGTCTCAGACACGACACCTGATGACTTCTCTCTGAAGTAAATAAACAACAACAAGGGAACCCAATCGGTTATCCGGGGACCGTGGGTAGCTATATTCTAGAAACAACAATGGTCCCCAAGAGTATATAAATTCAAAAATTGATAAACAATAGTCCACAGTGGGAACTATATTGGCCACTGTCCAGCCGGACAGGGTAGTTTATTTTTTCAATAAAGCAATTATTGGGGTGTAGAAGGGCACAGTCCTGTACCGTTTCTAGGAACAAACTGGAAGAGTTTTTAGGCAAGAAGGAGCATGATTGGCCACTTGTAATTCAGTAGACATTTAAAGTAGTGCCAATAAAAGTGCTAGACACAGCATCAATTAAACATAATAGTAGGGCTGTGAAAACACTTAAAACAAGTCGACGTTTCGATCCCTTATGCTCAATGTTACGGGACCATCATCAGGACTAACAGTACATACATTTGCTTGCCTGGTATAAACAGTTAAACACACAACCGCCTATTTGGAAAAAGATTAAGGAGGAAGGTTGGGAAACAAAAGAAAGAAATATGCATGAACCCACTTAATTGTACTCTGAAAAACTGACACTGCACTTTATTCGGAACCGACTTATCGTGTTCGTTAAGTCCATGCAAGTGGTATCGTTAGCCTTGGAACACGTGATTGTAACAGTCCGTGTCTATAGCCTTGAGTCACACACGTGGTGCAGTGAGTGACATGTGTATGTGAAAAATAGCACGTTACTTTGAGTACTGAGAACAGCAAGTTACTTTTTTTAAAAAATCCATAAGTATTACTTAGCCACTTCCACGCATATACCGCATTTATTCAGCATTTAGGTGCACTCATGTCCACTTTTGTATCATGCACATACTTGCTACCACATTTATCACCTCTCGGAGTGACCGCTTACCCTGATGGGTCGGGGTTTTTTTTTCAGGGATTTTAATAAGTTGGATTATATCCTCGTTTTGATATTTCGCCTAAATGGTGGGGGATGACAAAATGCGATCAATGTATAAGCGCTGCAGGTTCATTATGTTAACTTTAAAAGATCATAGAGTCGTATGCAACAGCAGAGGCAATTACCTGTTGGATACAGGTAGTTCCGCTAAGTCCACCTCATTTTCATTAGAGCGGGATTATCTGTCGAATAGATGCAAAATGAATACAAGGGCGGCTTCCAGTAAGGAGGTTGGCAGCTATGACCCGATATTTACGGGGGAAAAAAGGAAGCTTACCTTGCGGTTGAAATCGGCCTGTTTGGTCCGATGGTAACCAAAACGAGTCTGAAATTAAAAACTCGGTTTCAGTATGACGATCGTTCAGGAGTGTGGAGGCAGCATAGCGATAATCGCTCATTGCTCAATATGCTTACCAGTGAGAGGCTGTGCCTCCGTAGTGTCTGGGGTCCCTGGGTGCTCTGCCGAGTCGCAGTCACTGGGGCCAGACGGGCAGGACGCTTGATAAGCGTGCAACATAAGAAATGGAAAAAGGACAAAGCGGACATGGGCGCCATCTTGGAGTGGGGTAGTTATACTTGGAATCTGCTGCAGCGGGGGTGGTGTGCGAGAGAATGTGCAGAAGTGACTATAATTAACGGCGCAGTGCTAGAGTGATTAAAAGCTTAAACACGAGATATTTACATTTGATACAATCATAGAATTTACATATATAAAGATTCAGTAGCATTTTAAGGCAGACTCATTTTCTCATTTAAAATACATAATCTCCAGTCCATCGTGATTATGAAGGTCAGAATTTTCAAAATTTCCAAATTGCACCATTCATAATAATGTAGTCCAGTCCTCTGCGCGATTTAGAACATCGCGGATGGTATTAAATTGAATCATAATCCTCAGCTCCTCTCTGTTGAGCATCTGTGTCAGACTTCCGCCTCTTGGTGGCGGTTTGACGACTTTCAAAACAGTCCATTTGATGTCGTTCTCATTGTGCCCCGCTTCATTATAGTGATCCACAAGAGGTGCATTGATGGTGTGGCACCTGATTCTACTCCGATGTTGGCAGATGCGGGTCTTAACTTTCTGAGTGGTCTGACCAACATACATTTTTGGACACGGGCATTCAATGGTATAAATCACGTTCTGCGTGTTACAATTTGACAATGATCGCCTCTCATACGTGATCCTTTTGTGCGTGAAGTCTTTACCCTCCACCGTGAACTCGCAGACGTTACAGCCACCACACTTAACATGTCCTGTAATAGGGGGCAATCCCCACAATAGATCAATAGTGGGATTTTGGGTTTGGGATGGTAATGCCGCTCTTACAAGGTGGTCCCTTAGATTTTTACTCTTCTTGAAAGCAAAAAGTGTTTTTTCAATATTTAAGGTACCCACATTTAGCGTTGGCCAATGTTTTAGGACTGACTTCCTAATTTTGTTGGAGATTGGGGAGAAGGTTGTTACACACGCAATAATCTCTTTCTGGATTTTATCCTTAGGGGATAATAGCACCTCCCTTGGGCAATACCACGCGCGCTTTAAGGATTGTTTTATGATTCTTCTTGGGTAGCCCCTGTCTTTCAGTTTATTTGAGAGGGTTGAGGATTCCCTGAAATAGTCCTCTCTACATGAGCAGTTTCTTCTAATCCTTAGAAATTGCGAGTAGGGTAACGCATCCCTCAGTGCTCTTGGATGGTTACTTTTATAGCTTAGGAGGGTGTTTCTCTCAGTCGGTTTTCTGAACAACCTCGTGAGGAGCTTGCCTTCAGCGTGGTATATGGTGAGATCAAGGAAGGGTATCGATTCTTTGTCCCACGTTAACGTAAACGTTAGGCCACAGCAATTATTGTTTAGCCAGTGGAGGAACTGGGTGAGTGTTTCAACTGGTAGGCACCAGATCATGAAAATGTCGTCTATGTAACGCCACCACTCCTGGATCCCGGAGTGGAAGGGGTTGGAATCTGACAGAATGGAACCAGTCTCAAGTTGGTCCATGAACAGTATGGCCAGGTTCGGAGCAAAAATAGCCCCCATACTGGTCCCCTTGATCTGTTGATAATAGGTGTCATCGAAGAGGAAAAAATTCCTAGTGAGGCAGAGTTCGAGTAGCTGTAAAATGAACAGGGTCGGCACTCTGTGGGGACGAGGTCGTGTGTCAAGGACCTTCTGGATGGTGAGTAATGCTGTGACCTGAGGGATATTAGTGTACAATGATTCGACATCCATTGTACACAATGTCTCAAGATGGGGATCGAAATCAAGATTTTCCACTAAGTTAATCATTTGCATACTATCGCGCACATAGCATTTGGTAGATGGCACGAATTCTTTAATGAAAAAATCTACGTATGCTCCTAGAGGCTCTAGGACCGAACCACAAGCTGACACAATAGGTCGACCCGGTGGATTCTGTATGTTCTTGTGTATCTTCGGTAAGGTGTATATTACCGGGATACGTGGTGACTTAGTATTGAGGAAGTGGAATTCTTTCTTATTAAGGAATCCATCAAGTTGTGCTTTTGATGTAATTTTACTTATAATGTCTTGAATTTGTTTAGTGGGGTTACCTGGTAGTTTCTGATAATGGTCAGTATTAGACAGTTGCCACAAGATTTCAAGTTTATAATTGTCTATCTCTTGGAGGACAATTCCACCGCCCTTGTCTGCGCTCTTTATGACAAGATTTTTATTGACTTTTAGTGTTGAGATGGCCTTCTTTTCGTCAATGGATATATTGTATGGGATAAAAACCTTAGTTTTCTCAAGGTTATCAAGATCTGCTAGTACAAGCTTCTCAAAGGTGGTAACTTCAGGAGGGATCATTCCTGCAGAAGGAGAAAATGTGGATGGGGGGCGGAATGGAGTGTTGGCCACAGGCACATTACTGGGGTGCAATTGGAAAAAAGCCTTCAATCGGATAGTTCTAAAAAATCTGAGAAGCTCGGTGTGGAGTTCCATAAAATTTGGAACAATAGTAGGTACGAATGATAAACCCTTCTTGAGTAACTCGAGCTCGGCGTCCATCAAAATGTGGTTTGAGAGGTTGAAGATAGGAATTACCTCTGATGTGGTATTTGTTACCATTGGTAAAAATTGTTCCTTGTTCTCCTCTCGCCTGGTGGGTTTTGCCATCTTTGTGTACGTTTTACTTTGCCACGTTGGGGGGTGTTGGGCTGGCCTCTGCCTAAAAAATTAGGCTGTCCGCCGCCTCTTTTATTCGGGACACTCGGTCCTTCGCCTGGGTCTGAGCTTTCTGATGAATCAGCCGAGGTGTCTGAAAAGCCAACGAGATTTTGGCGGCGATTAAATCGGCCCCACGGTCTATTCGATTGGGGGTAGGAATAAGCTCTATTAGTGTAGTAATCTTTTTGAAGATAGGGGTAGGTGTTTTCTACACTATATTGTTTAATGTCCTTTTTAACCTTATTTGCCTTTTTGTTTTCCTCGATTCTGTGGAAATCTGCTAAACTTTTTTCAAGTTGTTCCAATAGTTTTTTGCATTCATTTGTGAGATCAGATTCCCCTAGTTGCTTCTCTATATCTTTAATCTCTATGTCCAGTGATTTTAAGGTTTCTACCGCTATGTCTATACCTAACACTAACCAGTGCCTAGAGCAGGTGGTGCTGATATAGCTGAAATTGGTAATATATTTAGGGTTGTCGGTAAATATACCTGGTACGTTTCTAACTTGGAGGCCAAGGGGAATTACGTCAGCTTTGAGATAGTCAGTGAGCATCAAGACCATCAGTTTTAGTCGGGTCTATTACAGGACATGTTAAGTGTGGTGGCTGTAACGTCTGCGAGTTCACGGTGGAGGGTAAAGACTTCACGCACAAAAGGATCACGTATGAGAGGCGATCATTGTCAAATTGTTGTCATGTATTCCTATAGGTTCTGAATCGATCCCCCTATTCCTGACCCTATTCTGGTTAAACTAACTATCAAGTTAACTAACAGTCAGCCCATGAGGCAAGAACAGCCCCCATGATGCAGATACCGTTATCTGACGCAGTCACACTACGGCACAGGAACGTGTTATCTGATTAGGTCATAACGCTTGAGATCTAATTAGACAAGCGACATTCCTCCAGCCCCTGATAAGGCATACGACGTTCTCATAACAAATCAAACCTATGACAACCTGGAAAATCCGTGCGGCCATTGTTTTGATTTCACAGAGAACTTTAGTAAAGAATGTGCTAACGAGCAAGTCGTATGACATCTTTATTGACGTATCTATGTCCATCCTTACGTCAATCTCGGCACCTTTAAGGTATAAATATTGCCGATCTTGCCCTATGCAAACACACGCGTGGTGACAAGACGGAGCAGCCATACTTGCCGAAGCGAGAGCAGAAGCAGACCCCGCTGACAGCAGCCCCGCCTTCCTGACGCGCTGAGAGACGCGCTGCTATCTCAAGCCGAGAGACCCAGCACCGGCGTTTCTGGGCAGCCCTCGCAGGCAGCCTGGAATATCGAGAGCAGAGAAAGAGATACCATTCCTCATTCATCCTAACTTCCAGGTACAGAACTGAATAACCCCTCACAGAGGATTCTTTAGTTATTCACTTGGCAAAAACAAACTTAACTTAAACTGTAACTTTCTATTCCCGCCCACGCATTAGACTTAGGTCAGGTACACGGGGTAGGCGTATTTAGAAACACCAGTTGAGTACGTTTAGTCAAATGTATATGTGTATGTAAATATATTTTAATCATTTTAAACATCATATGGCTCAGAAACCATATCAATGTTTTTACAGTATTATTTTATACTATTGCTTTTAATGTATGCACTTTACTTAACTATAAGTATTGCAATAATATCGATCCATTTCTCTTGTACGAGAAAAGAGACTGATCAATAAATAACACCTTTTTATTGAACACGCCCGTCTCTTCCTTTTCTCTACAATCTGATGAGACTAAGAATGCACGTACTGACTGAGTAAAATAATTGCCTTGTGCTCACACGACTCTCGAGATTGACTCTTGATTAGGGGAGAGCAAAGTTGTCATGTTCTATGGTTGTCAGAAACTAAATCCCTTCTTGTCTAATCAGGGAAGTTAATTACTCCTTGAACATTCAAGAAAGTTTCTAGCGAACTCTGAGCTACGCTGGCAAACCCAAAAATTAAGTCTAGTATCGACAGTAGTAGACCTAGTTAACGTCTGGTCTAGGCCTTTACTGCTGTAGGTATTATTCCAATGCGCAGAGCCTATTGGGAAAATAGGAGCTACACTACATGGCGCCCAACGTGTTTGGAAAGGGCGATAAAACTAACGTAAGACATTTAGAGTAACTCAGTCGTGCTTTCTCACTCAGACCCCTTTTTCCATTATACTCCAAAGACGTCTGGAGTGGGTGAAAGGTAATATCCTCCAAAACCTCGCAGGAGGGAACTCCTATGTATGGTTCTTGGTATAGTCAACGTTGAAGGATAAAAACAGTCCCAAAATATTGTGCATCTAATCTCTGTTTCCATAAAGAAACCTGATCTGCAAACAAACATAATACCATCCTGTCTGTAAAATGGCAGAGAGTGATGATGAAAGAGAGGCAGTTAGATTAGCAACTGAACTCGCAGATGCTGATGCTACCATGCAAGCAGCAGACCCGAATATAACACTCATTCCGGTCATTAAAAGGAGATCTATAACCTTAAAACTTATAGAAAATGGACTGACACCTAGAGGTGGCACAGTCATATTCGTAATCGAGGCACACGAATATCGGCAGACAGAGGTATACTATTCATGGATACATTTTCCAGCAGCAAATGCTGTAACAAAGTACTTCCACTATTACAAAGTAGAGGAACCTCCTGAAACGTACACTCCTTTCGAGGAGGTGGAAGTACCACTCAAATTCCAAGAGCATTTGCTCTTATTTGATGGCGCCCTAATACATAACAATCACATTACAATGCTCGGTCCTTTAGGAAGACCAGGAGCAACGTGGCCGGTCTTAGCCGGATACACACCACATCCAGACATCGAAAGAATGCCTGCAGCAGAGCTGTTAATACAGCTAAAACAACTACTAAAAATTCATAGACAATTAGTTCAGTATGTAATGCGGACTTCAACAATTCAGCCAGCGATTAAACTTCCACAGCTGACCCCTCACCAGGGGAACACAAATAAAATTTCACCACAGAACATCCAATCCTGCCTAGGTAAAGTTCCAGCTAAACGGGAACAGATACCATTCTGGTTGGCACAGAAAATTACCCAAATAGAGGCGGTGTTTCCTGACACCACCCCATTAGAAAAACACAGGATTCTGACTATATGTCTCCCAATGGGAATCGCACCACACATTGAGGACTGTGACACTTGGGGTACAGTCTTTGCTTCCATCTACACAAAAACGCACGGTGTTCCATCCATTTCGGTAATACCAGATGTGCTAAAACAAATTCAAGATGAATACGGTCCAGAACCTGCTTTAACTCTTGGTATGAAATTACTAAAAGACTTCAAGCAGGTCTCGGCTATATTATTAGCCAACATAAAAGGTGAGGCAGCAAACGTGGCGATCCGCCAGAGGTTAAAAGAGACAGATATAGCAGACCAACCAGCTGAAATTGCCAGAATCATAGAAAAATCCTATGAAGAACTAGGCAGAGATAGTCTAGGTGGAATACCAGTAAAACCGCAACTGACTACAAGTCCAGAAAAAATATTTTTTAATAATAATTCACCAAAAAAGAACTGGGATGGAAACAAACAATCCAATCCTAAAGAAAAGAAATTCCAGTCCCGAGGGAGGTCTCCCAGGCGAAGAGAGAAATCTCCAAACAAAAGACAGAGGTCACCGCAGAGTGACCCCTCTGGGAATAGATATAACCTTAGAAATAGGGATAATATTAAAAAACCTGATAGATATCAAGACATTGATACACGTCCCTCTCAATCTTTTCAGACTTCCTCGCAGAAATCGGAAAGAAGAGGACGATCAGAAGAGCACGCCAAGTCCAAAGACAAGGAACCTGCTCAGCTAAAAAAGAAATTACAATTTCCAAAAAAGAAGGTAGCCAGTATCAAGGTAGTTAACAATGCCGAGAATACTGAGGACACAACTGAAAAGCGGAGAGTGGGCTCAGACAATGCTAGACAGCGCAGCAGAGGTGAGCATAGCTCGCAAAGTCCTTATGAATCATCTGGAGACAGTGGACACGAATGAATATCTTCAAGTGGAAACTGCAGACACCAGAGTTAGCAAGCCCCACAAGATATACGAGATAACATTACGTATAGAGGGAGATAAGACTAGGAAAATAAGGGGACTATTTTGGGATAACCTCTCAAAGGGTTATGACATCCTTCTAGCTGTAAAAGACTGGCCACCAGAGTTTGTCAGGGAGTGCCCTCATGGCGAAGAAGTAATTATGCCTGCCTTCTCGAATCATATCCCGATTCATAAAAAATATACACTTGCTAGAAAGTGGGCAGTGGCTCTAGCACCTGCTTTATATAAAAATCATGTAGGATGGGATGAGGACTCCCCTCCTCACAAAATCCAGTTAAAATCACAACCTACTGCACAAAGGCAGTACCCAATTAAGCAAGAAGCTAAAAAACAGGTAAATGAAATACTAGATCAGCTAGAATACCAGGGGGTGATTGAAACTTGCACCTCACAAATGAACAATCCTTTGTTTCCGGTCTCCAAACCAGACAATTCATATCGTCTAGTTTTGGATTACCGACACCTTAACACATGTTGCAAAACTTTTGCAGTGCAAAACTCACACAGTGCTGCACTAATGAATAACATAGTGCGCAAAAAATACAAAACAACCTTGGACATCTCCAATGGATTCTTTTGTCAAAACATAGCACCAGAGAGCAGATATTTAACTGCATTCTCAGTAAATGGCACTCAAAAACAATTCTGTCGGTTAGCCCAGGGGTACAAGAACAGCCCGGGGGTATTCTCAGCGAGAGTAACAGAATTACTACAACTATATGATGATGAAGCATTATCTTATGTCGATGACATTTACTTAACAGATGATGACTTGGAGACTCACTTGAAAAGAGTGAACACCATAATACTTGGGTTCGCAGCAGAGGGTTACAAATTCAACTTTAAAAAGTCCAGAATTGCCCATCTGACAGTCCTATTCTTAGGATATGAGTTATCAAGTGAAGGCAAAAGCTTGGCTGACAATTTCCTAGAGAAATGTGCCGTAATCCAAGCTCCTAAAACACTAAAAAACCTACAGTCAATTCTAGGTTTCCTAAATTTCGGAAGAACATACATTGCAAATTACGCAGAAAGGGTCAAACCCCTTTATGATCTAATTAAACCAGACTTTAAAAGATCCAATTAGACTCAAACACACACAGAAATTTTGAGATCCTTACAAACAGACATGCTAATTAAAACAAAATTAGAAACACGTGATAACACACGCAATCTTGTGATTCGAGTCATCCCAGGGAGATGCGGATTCACATACCTGACTTCTAATGAAGGAGAAAAGGTACCAATTGCATTCAAATCACACTTGTATACAGAAGCTGAACAGAAATTCAGTAATACAGAAAAAATCATTTGTGCAGTTCAAACCGCAATAGCTAGAGAAAAAGACATAGCTGACGGTAGACATATCACAGTCAGAACAGCAGAATCAGCCTTTGAGGCACTAACAACACCTTGTAATTTACCAACAACAACATTGAATTCGGAATGGATACAATGGGTGAATTCAATCACAACGGACAAAGTATACTACTACTTTGATCCAGAACTAGAAGAATTAAAAAATCTAAAATATGAAAAGACGTATCCTCTGCCAATCGACATTCTGCCTCTACGACATTACGCCTGTGTAATCTATACAGACGGACATGCTCAACCCTCCGTTTGGGGAGAACAAGCATACAACCCTACATGTGAGATTACAAAAGAAGTGTGGCGCGGAGGTAAACTAAGACCTCTATTAACAAAATCACACTCAGTAGAAACAAATTCAGAACTACAAACTGAAATAATAGCTTTGAAAATGGCGCTAGATAATGCGGATCGCGAATTCCCGACACTTATAGTGTCAGATTCATATTACTGCGTCAAAGCATATAACAAGGATTTGCAGACATGGATTCAGAACGGTTACAAAGATGACACAGATGCACCAATAAAGCAGAAACTGCTCTGGGAACAAGTAGCTCTTTTGAAAAAAGAACTACCAAAGACTCACGTGACACACTCACTGAGTCATCAGCGTGATGGCGTTCACGTTGTAGGGAATTCATTGGCTGAAGCAGCAGCAGCGGCAGCCACTAAACCGGCTCCCGTAGATCGAAAAAAGCGTACATTAAAATACATTGACGGTGAAACAATGCTGGCGGTGAAAACGTCATCAAAAGGCGACTGCTCAGCGTTACCGATCAACTATCCACTCAATTATACATACATAATCGATGCGAACTCCGTCCCTTTTGCTCGAATCCCTGGAGTGGGGGATAGAGTGATTCCAAACATGGACAGGAGAAGCTTGTTAATCGCAGACGCACACATGGGCGAGGGTCTCAGACACCTTAAATTAAAAGATTCTCTGGAAGAATTACAATCACGGTACTGGTGGCCAGGCATGAGCCTGCACCACACCATGTTTGTAAAAAACTGCCCAAACTGCAACAGAGATCGCAGTGGGGAGAGAAACAGTTTAATACCTCGTCGTATCAAGGCAGATAATATCACCAGCAAAAAGAATGGCTTGCGATTAACATATACAGGCTAGTTTCCACTTATAATGTAGATCACCAGCACTCGGCTGACGTCCGGACTATTATACAAGATTTGCGAGTCTAAATGGCATATACGCTAAGAGCATGTTACGTTTGACCATTGTTTTCACTCAGGCATACCAGCCTGGGGGGAAACATGGCCAAATGAGCACAGTCCAGCGGGAATCTTCTCACTTCCTTCCTGAGGGTACGGGATGGTGTAAAGAAAAAACCAAGGCAGAAAGCAATCTATAATGGAAAGGATATTAGGTTCGGGAGCTGGGTGGGTCAAACATCTAATAAGTGTCCAACGTAGTCTAAATAACTTGCCAAGAAATTCTCTGAAGGGATTCAGTCCGTACGAATTATTATTTGGAACTAGGATGTTGATCTCTGACCTTGATAGTCAGACTTCAGTGGTTAAAGAAAAAAGCTTTGATGTCAAAGACCGTTTGGCTATTTTGCAGGACTTAAACAAAACAAGAAAAGACCTGAGCAACATACAGTTGAAACAACAGCCAACGACCACTGAAGAATCACCACCTGTCCCAGCAAGACCTGTCTGGATTCCAAAAGTCGGGGATCTAGTCAGGGAAAAGATCGCGGTAAAGAAGGAATTTGGGCCTTCCTACAGAAAAGCAGTTCCTGTCTTGTCTGTCAACGGGACAAGATCAGTTGTACTACCGCCACTTGCTGGTAAAAAGGAGAACCGAGTTGTATCCATCGACCTGGTAAAACCACAACATGTGGCCGATAACAAACAGTAGGCCAAGTGGACTCCCAATAAGTAGCAGAACACCAAGGTTTGCTACCAGCACAGAGGTCCTATCAAAAAGGCTCATCACATTCGAAACGCCTAAAGAAGAACAAGAAGGACTATGCAACAATGCAATAGAACTCAGACCTCTTAAAACCCAAATAAAGACATTTAGCTGAGACACACCAATCTATACTGAAGTACCAAGTGAAAATGCAAAAAACAGAAATCCTGAAGCAATTGGAACAATTGACAGAACTGCATCCGCGTACTTCATCAACTTCGATGATTCCTCTGAAGGCTTCAGTGAATCAAAGACACAGCCATCATCAAAATCCTTTAAAGACAAAGCGAAGGAACTTTTGAAACAACTGAAAGAAACATATCTGATTTCTCCATGGATTGAATTTTGGGTGGGTTTTGGTGCATTTATCCTCATACTTTGGCTCATCATGGTATTTACTTTGGGACGCTTCATTGAGGGAAAATATGCTAAAATGGACACAGCAAGTCAGAACATCAACTTGGTCCTCAAACCACACACATCTTCACACGTCGAGAAAAGAGAACTTTCTTCAGCCAACTTCACAGCCAATCCTATACCTGGTGGGGTAGCCTGGGACAACATTGACTATGAAATTTATGGTCCGGTCGAGATCCTGAAATATCCACACCAAATCAAGATCTCCTTGAGTGACTTTGCAAAACCAAACTCATTTGCTGATGATTGGGACTTCGAAAGTATTAACAACATGATGTCTGATCTAGTAATGTCTGCTAAATTTACAAAACATGATTATTTGCAAGGTTCTACAAATTATGATAGTATGTATTGCTATAACCACTATGGTAACCATTTTTTACATAAATCTGCACAACCTAGAAATGTTTTAAATTATAATCAATGGGAACATTGTGCAACACCTCCAAAAGGGAGCTCAAGAACCGTTTACGACAAATATTCATATTTTTCAGGTTTTAACATAAGTAATGCTGAAACATTTTATTTTAAATTGTCAAACAAGACAGGGATGAAAACCATGATAACCAACACAAAATTGATATATTCAGATTCATTCTTTGAAAAAATGAATACATTTGGATTTGATTATTGGGACAAAAATGTTGATTTGAAAAGTGTTTGGGGTACAAAAGAATGGCAAGTACAGGGTTTAGAAGCTTTGTTTAGAGCCTGCATGATCCCAGAACAAATGATATTTTTAAATGACACTGTTCAACAAACCACCTGTCTTGGCTTAGCCAAAATCAAAGATTTAATTAAACCGTCTATTCCAAAGCCAACAATGTTTAGCAATAGCTCTGATACAGATGAAGAGATAGACGTAAACCATATACTAAACCATATACTAAACCAAAACAGAACACATCCTGATTGGAAACAATGGTTGATCTGGCCCACAGATACAAATAACTGTCAAGATAGATTCCTGAATAAAACACATGGTTTCAAAATGACCAGGCCAGACCCTAGATATCCCCAAAGACATCACCCAGGGATAATAACAACCTACAGTGTGGGCAAATTATGCCTTCAATGGCTACAAACTTCCACACTGCCTGAAATTAAGCAACACCTAACTTTACTTACTGATGGTGCTGACTTGCGTGATTTCATAATGGGACCACGCAAACAGCGTCAAAAGCGTTTCATAGCAGCCTCTGTATATGCAGCATACAATGAGGCCTGGAAGGTTACTCAAATTGAGACAGCAGAAAGAATACGGGAAATTGACCGTATTAATTTGGAAAAATCACTATCTGTAGTGGACAATGGGTTAATGACTCTGTCCTCCAGAATTTTTTCATTGGACAGCATTGTGTCTTCAGCAATCGATATATTATCGCAAGACTTACTGTTATTACAACATGGTCAGTCACAATTGCGTTCCATTGTACAGCTTGGCTGGACGTTACAAAATCTGCGTTCAGGCTATGTGCCTTGGCGTTTAATCAACACAACGTCACTATTCCAAATCTTTAACCTTACTGATAGACAAATCGGTATGGCGCAAAAGGGTGCTGATTATACAATCTTGAGCATTGAAAAACTAGAAAGATTACCAATGACAATGTCAGAACGACCTGTCAGTGAATGGATAATACACGGAATCATAAATATTCCAATCTCAACCTTCAGGTTTCAATACTGCCAAAAATATATACAGGCTGGCATGTACGAGAAATTGGGAAAGGGGTACCTTAAAACAACTTGGAACCTGCCCTATTCACATGCATGTGTCAGTAATAAAGGACAGAAAGTGTTTCTTAGTGGCAACAATTGTGCTATGTCACTAAGCGGCACGCTTCTGTGTAACGGTATTAGTTTGCACGGAGCCTGTGAAGGGAATTCATACAACCTTTCATGTCACCAGCAAGGCGCACCTGCAACTGAAATAGAACCATTCTTTCAAAGACTCTATAATGGGAGTTACATTCTTATTGTAGACTGCAGATGTTGTAGTCTTATGCCCGGGACTCCTTATCTAGTCACTACGACGGCGAAGGTCAAGTGCTGTGGACGTTCTTTATTCCCCAGCTCCTTTCCAGACAGGGAGGCAAGGGCATGGCCCAGTTTGAAAATTACTTCTATTCGAATAGATACTTTAAGCAGAATGAAAACAGTGCTTCTTCAGACGCCTACAAGGCTCACGTCATCAAAAGAAACGTATGATCTACAAGTCGCAAGGACGACTGCAGAGATACATACATTATTATCAACTAATTCCCCCGTACATTTCGCAGAAATCCTGAGCGAAATCTTAAATATTTCTGATACCAATGGGATCTCAGGGGTATTTAAGACAGTATTTTCGATGGCATTAACACCATTCAAAGCCATACTGGGTATTTTTCCAGATTTCGTCCATTCGATTTTTGGCGGACTTCCCCTGATCCTGGGACTAATTGCAGGAATCCTATTCTTAGTCCTTATTTTTCGTTATGGCAACCCATGTCACAGATCAAACTCTCGCGACAATGGAAGATACGATCCTAGCCATTGGATACCGGGACCGGATATCAAAAATCCTGGGACTCTCCCGGCTTAGAGACCTGAACATGACTTGGTTTCTATCATTTCGACCAATGTGGCAAAGATGTGTTTTACCTGTACTAAGGTGTCTGCTATGCGGAGAAGAATGCGTGTTAGACACCTGTCTGACGCTACAATCGGATGCGCCAGTGGATGCAGATACACTGTTGGTTCCTACCAAGGTTCACGCTTTGTGCTGCCCTCAAAGGCTGCCAATCCTGATGACGGCATTCCTGGAATCTTCACCACTGCGATTGAAGAGTAGTGAAGTTCAAGATGAAAGCAGCATCGAACAGGTACGACCTTCTGTCAGCAATGCGAATCAGAATGTCAATGCAGACAATCATGCGCACGAATGCATGGTTACCCCTATTTCCGACTTAGTGGAACTTTCCCATGAAGCTGTTGACAGTTTTTTTCGAAAGCCTGAATGATATGATGTTCTCTCCAGAACAGAAATAGAGACTTTTGAGCAAGCTCGCACACGGCGTTCCCTGAATTCGGCCTTCAACTTTAAAAATAAAGTCACATGAACAATTCTTCCCACCAGTTCACGGACAACAATTTTTTACCAGCCCCAAATTATTTTTCACAAATTTTTCGGGACACTTATCTTCTGCTTAAAGTAAGAAACTATTCCTAGAGAACTAAGATTTCTATTTTTAGATACTTTATAAACTTTAGTTGCCCGCTGGGATGTTCATAAATATTTTATTATGTGATGAGATGGTCTCGAACTTCCTTTCTGTATAGCTATATTAAGAGCCATTTCATGTGTATTTTTCAAATACCAAATTAGCAATAATGCATACAAATGCGTGTTTACTTTTGCATTTAATTCATAGCTTAAGTGCATACAATATATATGACTGCAATTTTTCAGTATATTTGAAAATTTCAAAATGCATTTATGTATTTTGGGGTGGTAAGGTATACA
Source organism: Lissotriton helveticus (assembly GCF_964261635.1). Classification (NCBI taxonomy): domain Eukaryota; kingdom Metazoa; phylum Chordata; class Amphibia; order Caudata; family Salamandridae; genus Lissotriton; species Lissotriton helveticus. The sequence continues at coordinate 1,861,024,258 of NC_136065.1, forward strand.
CTATACTCTATAGTATGTTGTACTATGTTATACTATGCATAGATTAGTAAATATGACCATAGTTAGCGTGGAGTGGGTGTCATGTATTCCTATAGGTTCTGAATCGATCCCCCTATTCCTGACCCTATTCTGGTTAAACTAACTATCAAGTTAACTAACAGTCAGCCCATGAGGCAAGAACAGCCCCCATGATGCAGATACCGTTATCTGACGCAGTCACACTACGGCACAGGAACGTGTTATCTGATTAGGTCATAACGCTTGAGATCTAATTAGACAAGCGACATTCCTCCAGCCCCTGATAAGGCATACGACGTTCTCATAACAAATCAAACCTATGACAACCTGGAAAATCCGTGCGGCCATTGTTTTGATTTCACAGAGAACTTTAGTAAAGAATGTGCTAACGAGCAAATCGTATGACATCTTTATTGACGTATCTATGTCCATCCTTACGTCAATCTCGGCACCTTTAAGGTATAAATATTGCCGATCTTGCCCTATGCAAACACACGCGTGGTGACAAGACGGAGCAGCCATACTTGCCGAAGCCGAGAGCAGAAGCAGACCCCGCTGACAGCAGCCCCGCCTTCCTGACGCGCTGAGAGACGCGCTGCTATCTCAAGCCGAGAGACCCAGCACCGGCGTTTCTGGGCAGCCCTCGCAGGCAGCCTGGAATATCGAGAGCAGAGAAAGAGATACCATTCCTCATTCATCCTAACTTCCAGGTACAGAACTGAATAACCCCTCACAGAGAATTCTTTAGTTATTCACTTGGCAAAAACAAACTTAACTTAAACTGTAACTTTCTATTCCCGCCCACGCATTAGACTTAGGTCAGGTACACGGGGTAGGCGTATTTAGAAACACCAGTTGAGTACGTTTAGTCAAATGTATATGTGTATGTAAATATATTTTAATCATTTTAAACATCATATGGCTCAGAAACCATATCAATGTTTTTACAGTATTATTTTATACTATTGCTTTTAATGTATGCACTTTACTTAACTATAAGTATTGCAATAATATCGATCCATTTCTCTTGTACGAGAAAAGAGACTGATCAATAAATAACACCTTTTTATTGAACACGCCCGTCTCTTCCTTTTCTCTACAATCTGATGAGACTAAGAATGCACGTACTGACTGAGTAAAATAATTGCCTTGTGCTCACACGACTCTCGAGATTGACTCTTGATTAGGGGAGAGCAAAGTTGTCATGTTCTATGGTTGTCAGAAACTAAATCCCTTCTTGTCTAATCAGGGAAGTTAATTCCTCCTTGAACATTCGAGAAAGTTTCTAGCGAACTCTGAGCTACGCTGGCAAACCCAAAAATTAAGTCTAGTATCGACAGTAGTAGACCTAGTTAACGTCTGGTCTAGGCCTTTACTGCTGTAGGTATTATTCCAATGCGCAGAGCCTATTGGGAAAATAGGAGCTACACTACATTGTAACACGCAGAACGTGATTTATACCATTGAATGCCCGTGTCCAAAAATGTATGTTGGTCAGACCACTCAGAAAGTTAAGACCCGCATCTGCCAACATCGGAGTAGAATCAGGTGCCACACCATCAATGCACCTCTTGTGGATCACTATAATGAAGCGGGGCACAATGAGAACGACATCAAATGGACTGTTTTGAAAGTCGTCAAACCGCCACCAAGAGGCGGAAGTCTGACACAGATGCTCAACAGAGAGGAGCTGAGGATTATGATTCAATTTAATACCATCCGCGATGGTCTAAATCGCGCAGAGGACTGGACTACATTATTATGAATGGTGCAATTTGGAAATTTTGAAAATTCTGACCTTCATAATCACGATGGACTGGAGATTATGTATTTTAAATGAGAAAATGAGTCTGCCTTAAAAGGCTACTGAATCTTTATATATGTAAATTCTATGATTGTATCAAATGTAAATATCTCGTGTTTAAGCTTTTAATCACTCTAGCACTGCGCCGTTAATTATAGTCACTTCTGCACATTCTCTCGCACACCACCCCCGCTGCAGCAGATTCCAAGTATAACTACCCCACTCCAAGATGGCGCCCATGTGCGCTTTGTCCTTTTTCCATTTCTTATGTTGCACGCTTATCAAGCGTCCTGCCCGTCTGGCCCCAGTGACTGCGACTCGGCAGAGCACCCAGGGACCCCAGACACTACGGAGGCACAGCCTCTCACTGGTAAGCATATTGAACAATGAGCGATTATCGCTATGCTGCCTCCACACTCCTGAACGATCGTCATACTGAAACCAAGTTTTTAATTTCAGACTCGTTTTGGTTACCATCGGACCAAACAGGCCGATTTCAACCGCAAGGTAAGCTTCCTTTTTTCCCCCGTAAATATCGGGTCATAGCTGCCAACATCCTTACTGGAAGCCGCCCTTGTATTCATTTTGCATCTATTCGACAGATAATCCCGCTCTAATGAAAATGAGGTGGACTTAGCGGAACTACCTGTATCCAACAGGTAATTGCCTCTGCTGTTGCATACGACTCTATGATCTTTTAAAGTTAACATAATGAACCTGCAGCGCTTATACATTGATCGCATTTTGTCATCCCCCACCATTTAGGCGAAATATCAAAACGAGGATATAATCCAACTTATTAAAATCCCTGAAAAAAAACCCCGACCCATCAGGGTAAGCGGTCACTCCGAGAGGTGATAAATGTGGTAGCAAGTACGTGCATGATACAAAAGTGGACATGAGTGCACCTAAATGCTGAATAAATGCGGTATATGCGTGGAAGTGGCTAAGTAATACTTATGGATTTTTAAAAAAAAGTAACTTGCTGTTCTCAGTACTCAAAGTAACGTGCTATTTTTCACATACACATGTCACTCACTGCACCACGTGTGTGACTCAAGGCTATAGACACGGACTGTTACAATCACGTGTTCCAAGGCTAACGATACCACTTGCATGGACTTAACGAACACGATAAGTCGGTTCCGAATAAAGTGCAGTGTCAGTTTTTCAGAGTACAATTAAGTGGGTTCACGCATATTTCTTTCTTTTGTTTCCCAACCTTCCTCCTTAATCTTTTTCCAAATAGGCGGTTGTGTGTTTAACTGTTTATACCAGGCAAGCAAATGTATGTACTGTTAGTCCTGATGATGGTCCCGTAACATTGAGCATAAGGGATCGAAACGTCGACTTGTTTTAAGTGTTTTCACAGCCCTACTATTATGTTTAATTGATGCTGTGTCTAGCACTTTTATTGGCACTACTTTAAATGTCTACTGAATTACAAGTGGCCAATCATGCTCCTTCTTGCCTAAAAACTCTTCCAGTTTGTTCCTAGAAACGGTACAGGACTGTGCCCTTCTACACCCCAATAATTGCTTTATTGAAAAAATAAACTACCCTGTCCGGCTGGACAGTGGCCAATATAGTTCCCACTGTGGACTATTGTTTATCAATTTTTGAATTTATATACTCTTGGGGACCATTGTTGTTTCTAGAATTCTCTCTGAAGTAAGTCATGGTCGGACTGAAAATCGGCCACCAGCCACAAAATCGGGCCCCTGTTCGAAAAACCGACCCCCACACCATCCAGCCTACCGGGGGATTGCCCGGTGCCCGAAAACACCAGTCCGGCCCTGACCACAGGCCCCTCAGATGATTGATGCAAATGAGGGGTGAGAACCCAAAACTGTTGAGGTGGTCCATCTCCCTACAGGGAATGGACGTTACGGTGGAACACCGCCCTGGTACAGAACACGCCAATGCTGATGGTCTGTCCAGGTTGTTCCACCTTAGTGAAGAGGACTCCCAAGAGGGTGGATAGTTCTCCCCACTTTCAGCTGGAGGGGACACGTATTAGACCTGGCATCTTTTGTGAGGTTTCCCCTGACTTTTTTTGCCTCTACCACCTGTATTTTTGACGCTGTGCTGGATTTCGTTTTTGCTGGTTTGGATGTTTTGAGCACTTTGCCACTGCTGATCAGTGTCAAAGTGCAAGTGCTCCCTGAGTAAATTGTTGTTGTGATTGGCTATCCATGATGAGCATATTTGTGTTGCCAAAAAACCCCCAAAAATTATGAATTTAGGCACAGATCTCTGTACTGGGGTGAATGTATGACATTGTTCTGCATTCTGTCCATCAACTGTTGTTTTTGCACTAGTGGGCCTGCAGCACTGATTGTGCCACCCACATGAGTAGCCCTAAAATAGTGTCTCAGGCCTATCACCGCAGGGCCTGTAGGCAGTTGCGATGCCTAACCCTTCCTTTCTATACAAATTGGTCACCCCTATGAAAGGCCAAGGTACCACCCTGGGCAGGTTGCAGTGTATGTGAAAGGTAGAGCATGTACTAGTGTGTGTGACATGCTCTGGTAGTGAATTACAGCCATTTTCGTTTTTCACTATTGAGAGGGCTATCTTGCCCGTAGGCTATTATGGGGAATGCTGTGTATAATGTTTACCTGCATATCTTCCCATAGGAGCAAGATAGAAAAGTAAAGTCTGGTATCCCTGAACTCAGAATTTAATAACCTATCTTTTAGGAAGGATGGTTTTTAAATCCTGTGTTTCAGAACAGCACTTTTATAAAGTGTCTGTTCTCTTGTTTGACCTTCCTGTGTGCCTTTTCCTGTGTGTGAATCGACTGTCTGGTTTGTGAGTGAGAGGGGCTGAGGAGCCCCCAGGAGGCCGGATGAGTCCGCTCTAGGCTGAATAGCTGCATCTGCATCTTGAGTGGTGGGAGGGGATATCACCTGGGCCTGAATAGGGCTGTGCCTGCCTTCTACAATGCTGGCTCCCCCTCCTGCTGGGCGGCTGACGACCCTGCCCCTCTCCCTGAAAGGAAAGGAGAAGTCAGGAAAACAAAGTGCTCCAGGACTGACCAGAACTGGTTCTGACTAAGCCAAGGCCTTTCTGCCGCTGGAGAACAAAGGAAAGACTGGTATAAAAAGGGCAACCCAGACCACAGAAAATTAGATCATCCTGGAATCTAGAAGGAACCAAGGAGAAAGCTGGAAGACTGAAGAAGGACTGTCCTGTTGTGTGCTTGTGGACTAACCTGCAGTTGCTTTGCTGTCAAGGAGAGAGGAATGACTTTTGCTGTGTGCTGTGTCCCCTTGCTTGAAGGGATCTTCAAGGGCCTGAGGAGAGCTGGCCTCCTGTTAAGAAGTCCCAGGAACAAAATACATCACCCCAGGCTTCCCCCTGAACTCTGCAGAGAGAGTTCTGCCCTTCCTAGAGTGCTTGATCCAATTGTGGGGCCTCTGGAAGTTGTTGCCTGCTGTTTAGGGAGCTGGACAAGTAGAAAAGAAGAAGATATGCAATTTTCACGCATCACTCGCTTGCGGAGTGCATCGTCGACAGTGCGAGATAATTCCCGTCACCGCGAAGATCGTTGCAGCGCCTGTTGCCGCTGCAAGAACCAACGCATCATTCGTTTGCGCATTGCCTCGTGCGAGAAGATTCCTCTTGCTGCGAGTATCGTCGCAGAGCATGTCGTCCACCGCTTGCGGACCGCATCACATCACTGCGAACATTTTCGCAGAGCCATCGCATCGAGGGGCCGCGAGAGGAGAAGATCGCCGCTGGGCCACGCATCGCAGCCGCACCTGAGACCGTTGCCATACCGAAGATCGTCACATCGTGACTTTGCATAGACGCATCCTACCAGAGAACCTGCGCGCCGGAATCCACATAAGGTATCGCATCGCTTCCCATAGAGTCTGGATTCAGCGCAATACGCCGCTGCGTGCAGCGGGGTTGTCGCCCTGCTTCCCCAGGGTCTCAGAAGTGATGCAACGCTTGTTTTTCCCCGCTGCAGTTGCCGCTTGGAACTTTTGTCACATCTAAAGGAGCTTTGGGCTAAAAGTGACGCAACTGTGGATTATTTTGACGCAAACCCTGAACTCTTTGAAAATCATATTCTTGAACTGTGTATGTTGGATTTTTTTCGTTTTGGTCTTGTGTAGTTTAGATAAAGACACTTTATTTTTTTTTAAACTGGTGTGGAGTCCATTTGTGGTGTTTTCACTGTGTTACTGTGAGTGTTGGTGCAAATACTTTACACATTGCCTTTGATAAGCCTGTCTGTTTGTGGCAAGCTACCAAGGGGGTAAGCAGAGGTTATCTAAAGAGTGTATCCCCCTTACCCTGACTAGAAGCAAGGGTCCCTATTTGGACCTTGGTACCTACCTCTGCCAACTAGAGACCCCCAGATCTAACAAATGACATGTACACTCTGAATGTGTATGGCTATACACACACACACGTCCATGCTCTCCCTCTGCGCACACGTGTGTGCATGGAGGTACCCAGCCCCCTCTTGTAATCAGTGCCACCGTATTATTTACTTCCACATTGCAGATTGTCGTGGCTGACATTGTTTACAGTGCACTTGCACAGTAGTATCTGCGTTGATGACTGCGACTATTAAGTTGGAGGTGGGGGAATACCTGTGCTACTGGAGCTATGATTCTGCTTCGTGTTCTGTCTTGACTCCTTTATCCATGGGAAGATCTGCTTGGTTAGGGTGATGCTGGAGCAAGGCTTAGCTGGGCCCTTGCTGCTGCTGCTGGAGCTATGATTCTGCTTCGTGTTCTGTCTTGACTCCTTTATCCATGGGAAGATCTGCTTGGTTAGGGTGATGCTGGAGCAAGGCTTAGCTGGGCCCTTGCTGCTGCTGCTGCTAGGCCGCTGCTGCTGGATGCTGGTGCTGCCACTGCCAGGGGCGCAACACCCATAAGGCTCAAAGTGCTTCTGTAACGCAGAAAGCTTTCCGGGCACAAACACAGACAGTTTTTGAGCTGTCTGGCGTCCCTCTTACTTCAGCCGCACCAAGTACTTCACAGGTCTTTAAAATAACTTTACTTGTTAAAGAGGCTTTGTTGTTTTTCACCCCTTCTTAGAGCCCCAGCATCTCCAATCTGCCTATTTCTCGAAGGATAAGCCCCCCACCCGAAATTTTGATTAGCACACGGGGTAGTAGTGGGGCCACAGATCCATTTTATAGATTGAAAAGCATCTTATCTATCTTATGACCATCAGCATAAACCATTCCCTGCGTGGCATGGGACTCAATGCACAATTATATAGGGGCAAGTCTCCCATTCCAATTCTAAACTTAACAAGCATTTACAATGCAACGGTCTTGGCTTTGCAAAAGTTAGAGCTATTGACGTTGTAAATTACAAACTTTTTAATTATGTGTTAGTTTTGAAAACAGATAAATAAATGGCACTGTCATTTACAATGCCAATAGCTCAATCTCTCGCAAATGCGAGACCTATTGCATTTGCAATGCAATAGGTCGCGTATTTATGCGAGTTTGAACTATTGACATTGCAAATAACAATGCCAAAACCAAAACATAATAAAATGTCTCGCACACTGTGGGAGGGAAGGTGAGAGAACGTGGAATATATAGACAGACAGGCAGAGAGAGAGAAAAAAGCTGAGATGGCTGTCCACTCTCACCAGGGCAGAGAGTGGGTATGGAAGTCGCACTGCTACATCCTGTGCTGCACTAGGTGCGTGTGAGGGTACCGTGCACTCTGGCTGCCACCACCTGCCCTGGACTTGTGCTGTGTGATGGAACTTTCCACCCCCGAGGCCGTGCTATAGGTATTCGGGAGGGAGGGATGCTCACGCTGCTGGTCAAGAGCTGCACATCTTCACTGCTAATGGAGCTATGCTGTAGCTGTCCCGTGGCGCTATGCTGCACCGGTCCCGTGGAGCTATGCTGCACCTGTCCCGTGGCGCTATGCTGCCCCTGTCCAGTGGCGCTATGCTGCACCTGTCCCATGCCGCTATTTTGCACCTATCCAGTGGCGTTATGCAGCACCTGTCCCGTGGAGCTATGCTGCACCTGTCCCGTGGTGCTATGCTGCCCCTGTCCCGTGGCGCTATGCTGCACCTGTCCCATGCCGCTATCTTGCACCTATCCAGTGGCGTTATGCAGCACCTGTCCCGTGGTGCTATGCTGCACCTGTCCCGTGGCGCTATGCTGCACCTGTTCCGTGGAGGGGAGGCACGTGCACTGCTCATCCATACGTGGCACCTGTTCTGTACTCTGCTGAATAGTGCAACATGTTTTCGCTGTAGGAAGGCAAAAATTAGTGCCATTGTTAAAGCTGACTCGGAGCACTCTGCTAGTTCATGAAAACAAGCAATGTCGTGTTCTTGTCTGATGAGCTCCAGCAGAGGGCGGTAGCTTCAGGAGTCTGCAGTAAATTGGAATTCAAAGCAGCAAGGAGGCACTTGTAACTGGCGTGGGGGACTGCATGAGTTGTTCATAAGTATGGATGATACATCTATTTCTTACGTATTTGTATTAGATTTGTTGCAGTTTTATATAGCGCCAACTCGACCCGGAGGTATCAGAGCGCTTTACATGAGCACCAGTTGCGTTACAGACGGACACATTCATTATATTAGACATGGGGAGATTAAGTTGCATGACACACAGAAGACTTGAAACTTTTTTTTACAGATGTTACTATTGCTCAAAGGCCCTTACTTATTTTTTTTTAACATTTCTGCCCTTCCTGTATCAAGTTTTTTAGATCAATCCTCTCAAATTCCCTTAGCCAAGGCTGAAGCAAAGCCAGTCCAAGCAGAAAGAGAGAGAAACTAGTGGAATCAACACTGCACTAACTCCCTTGAGACCCGGCTTAAAAGTAAGATGCAGGCCCCCTCATGTCTCTATATATAAACAAGATGTATACATGAATATAAGTTACACATAAGCTGCATATATATTTAACATTCTTCCATCCGTGCTATAAATTATATATAAATAATCATATATATATATCTACACTCACACACAACTATAATATTTATCTGCATGCATTTACTGACATCCACAAAAATCTAGACACATATACACTGAAAACAATGGTGGTAAGAAAAAACGACCCACGTTTAGAAGCACACATTTATAATCCCCGAGGCCTGCTCCGCGATTTTAGGTTGCAGTCCTCTCTTGACCAGTTAGTGACTGCTCCGGCGCATTGTTGAGAAACCGGCATGCCTTCTCGGAAGACTATTCGTCACAGCCGTGTTTTATGGGTACTTTTAAGCAGAGACATTGATTGTCTAGCAGGCCTTCAGCTTGATTGCCAGTTTGTAGCATTCCTGGGTGGGTGGCATACGGTGACTGGGTTCGCTCGGCAACTTCCATCTTGAGCTTGGGGGGCATTTGAGCCCATGCTGGACTGCATGCAAGGGCCTGGCGAATATACAGGAATGCCGCCGGGGTCCATATGCACATAGTAAATGCTCTCATTTATCCTTTCAGCTGTTTGTAAAGCACGTAAATTAGCCGATTTTAACATATGCTATTTTTAACGCGTAGAACGACAAGTACGGTATTTGGTGCTACATAAAACCGGTTGACAGGCCGCCTTTGGTAGGTTTAATCATCGAGGTGTCCTTCTATCCCCGTCAGTCGTCAGTCCCTGAAATCATCAGTCTGGGCGAGTGGGCGGGACCCTGGTGAGTTGTTAAGGGCTCCCTTCGGAACATACTGAGGGAGGTGACAGAAGGTTACGGGAGTCGGGCTTTGGGGAGTGGTTGTCTGGGGTGGTGTCAATCCTTGTACACAGTAACCTGTGGGTTCCCCCTAGCCCGGGTAGCAAACGATAGTTTTTAAAATGCCACTTTAAGAAAGTTGCAATTTTCTTGCCTTAGCTATTTAGTACCTGTAGCCAGTCTCTAGGTCACATGACTGGATGTAGTCAACAGTTGGGCTTTGTGCATTTTACCTAGTTAGCCACACACAATGGGAAGCTTAGGTGTGCCTGGGTGGCCCATCACTGGCCGTATGAGAGGGAAAAGCTGGCCCAGCTCCTCTTATATGAATAGGCTGTGTCCTGCCTCCTCCCAAATGGCTCCATACCCCCTGCAGTTAGTCTGGAGCCAGGGCAAGGAAGCAGTGCACATGTGCAATTCAAAGACATGCCTCTAGAAGCTTCTTACGAATTCAAAGGCACAACTCAGTATAATTATTGGACATCAGAGACCAACTCTTCAGTTCACTTCTGGACCTGTGGATTCTCAAACAGGAAGAAGGACTGCTGTGCTGCTGAAAGGACTGGGACTATGTCTGGACTGCAGCTACTGAAGGACTGCTACCTTGCTGTGCTGGCCTGCTGCCTGCTGCCCTCTTACCTGGGTGAGAAGTACTGGAACTGTTTCTATTAAAAACCCAGAGCCGCAGACTAATTCCAAGGGCTACCTCTCTGGCCTCCTGATCTGAAGCGCCAGGAAGCCGCTTGGCCACAGTGCGCTTTATTAAATATTTTTTTCATTCATTCATTCATTCAGGGAAACAACAGGCTTCCGCCAACCTTGCACTTGCGCCTGAACTCTGCCATCTGTAAATCTACCCTGCAAAGTGGTTCCACCCCAGTCCTGGACCAGCGGGCCTATGGTGCTCTGACAGCCTCTGTGGATTCAACGGAAGAGATGCAACTCCTCTGCTGCGCGGCACAACCGTGAGCAGAACCGATGTGTCAACACTGCTGTATAGATCAGACCCGTCGCAAAGACCCGCATTGTAGCCCATCACGTCTTCGGAACAACTGCTACACAACGCATCCTTAGAGCAGGCCTTTGCATATCGCATACATACACAGCAGCCTCAAAGACAACGCCAGATTCTGTGTCGCAAACTAGCAGCTCCTCAGAATGGACGTATTGCCCTGACTGAGAAACACATCACTGCCAACCGACTTTGCTTCACAAGCCCTCGTCGAAAGGATGCTCGACAATGACACTCGACCTTGCACCGCAATCCTGATGCATGTAAGAACCGACGCATCACTATGGCCGTGCAACACATATTTGACGCTAATCCTTGCAACGCTCCACAGTCCAGTATTTAAGTCTCTTTGTTCATCAGGCCTAACTGGGTCCCTGTAGCCGGACCATGCTCTATTGTGGTCAGCCTGAACTTGTGACTTTGTCCCAGTCCGGCGAGACCAGATATCTACAATTGACACTTTGTGCTTTTTGGCACGATTAAATTGTATTATTTCCTGTCCTACAGATTGGATTTTTATCCTTTAAATCTTCTATTTTTCTAACTTTGTCTGGTATGGTTTTTGTGTGGTGTTTTAATTTTATGGGGTTTTCTGCTAATACTTAACATTTTACCTCTGAGATAAGCTTGACTGCTCTGTGCCAGGCTACCAGAGGGCTGAGTACAAGTTAATTTACGGTTGGCTTCTGCCTCACCCTGAGAAGGATTGTGGTTGCTGCTTGACCAGGGCTTACACCCTAGTCAACCAATAACCTAATTCTTAACACTGTGTATATGTTTTGCTCCGGAAACTTTGCTGTGCTTAATGGAACTTATCTGAGATATCTTCTCACCTCTTAAATGTGTTGCTTTTACCATAATAGAGTCATCATTTTGGAAGTAGAGATGAACTTTAAAGCGATTACATTGGAAATGAGCAATCCCCAGATTAAATTAATCGGTTTTCATCTTCCAGATTTAGGCAAGCTGTCCCCTAAGGTAATAGCAAATCAAAATCATAAAATATATGGAATAGTACAATTAAGAACGTTTTTGGTGCTCTCTACTAAAATATAAATCCATACATTAGTTCAATGAATAGATTAGGTCTTCAAGTGAACGATGTAATTGCCACCATTTATTAAATGAATAGTATTTTAGAAAAAGATCAGTAGTTTCCAAAAACAAGGCGCCATTTAAATTATGCAAGAAACACAAAATGTAAAAGAGAGAGGAGACAACGTGAAAGATTGGGAGCAATCAGTCAGAAAAGAGCATAACCAGGCAAGAGTCTGACACTTTTTTGGGTCTCGCCTAGCCAGAGCTTGCGCTGTCTTTTTGAGACATGCAGTATACCCTATAGCGTGGAAGCTTCGCCAACACTCCATCCGTCATTTTTATTGGCTTGTGTCTTAAATGCTGCCTTCCGATTGGTTGTAGGCTTGTTAATCCCTCCTTATGAAGGACATGTCTTCATTTGTGTCCTTCCACAGCTACTGGCCACTTTACTGCTCAGACTACTTTCTTCTGGTGCCACCCCTCCCTCCGTCTGATACCTTTTTGCACTCCCCCTCCTATTGCATTGCCAATGCTCGATTTATTGTCTCTCCCACCCCCATCTGAGATCTCCGTTTATTTATTTGTGATTAATACAGCCCAATCCGAGGCTCGAACGCTGTTCTCCAGCTCCAAAGTGGACAATGTTATATGTTGAGCCATCTCCTCCCTTCGATTCTCTGCACCGCTGGTTTCAGATGCTACATTTGATTGTGTTTCTTAAATTTGATCTGTCTTGCCCCTCCAGGTCTGTTGTGTTTTTTTTATTTGTCCCTCCCCACAGCCTCCGAGATCGCTATTTATTTATTTAATTATTTATGAATTTGATTAGGTGATACAGCCCACACTGAGGCTCGAAGCCTACTCTCCAGCTCCAAAGTCGGCAGCTTTATATGTTAAGCCTCCTCCTCGCTTCCACAAGCCCCTTAAAGGGGTTTATCTTTGTTTCCCTCAGAGTCACCCTCCTACCATGCACCCACCATTAACCCCTTCCTCCATCTCGCTTTCCCTGAGCTCCCCATAAGTTCATGGGAAGTGTAACAGCGCTATCAATTTAAATGTAAACAGCCTAAGAGCTCGCTTCCAGAGCCCCTCCCTGCAAGCTATCACAACATCCACGCACGGTGCATTAGAAGAGGTCATTTATTTAATGTAGGCCTTTGAAGTGCTGTGCTCTGGCCACGAAGTATCTGCAGACCTGACCAGTTGTGCACACTGAAAGAACACGTTATCTCCCAACTGCTGGTTTACCCTGGGGCCCTCTTACTGAATAATGACAATTGCCAAAACTACACAAAGCAGTTTTATTTTAATGCAATGTCTGTGAAAAAGCTAAGTTAAAGAGACACCAGGCCCGGAGGATATTGTTTCTGTTGCCGAATTCTGAGTGAGAATGACAGAAAACAGCCCCTGGGCCTTTTAAACCTCTGTCTGCAGCCTGTCTGAACCCCATACATCACATTATTTTGGACACTAGACAGTGGCTATTCGGTTCATTTTAACTCGGTGCCGCTGTACAGTGTTTGAGAAGGGAAAACAAAACGCTGGCCTTTGCGGTTTTGTGGAAGACTGTGTGCTCAGAGCAAAGCAAGAACGAATAAAAAAGAACCAATACTTAAAGGGGGAAAGAAAGCAGGGAACAGCTGGGCTGGCGTCTCTAACTTGCCAGAACAATAAAGAAAGCCGTTTTTTGCTGAATGCTTACTACTTTTCCGTGTGTGTTCATGTCACACAGATGCCCATTACTAGATACAGGTACGTAAATCATGTTGAAACATTAGGGGGGGACGATTGCTTTCTGAATTGGGTACACTTAAAGAATTGGGTACACTTAAAGAGCACTCTATTTTCTTTCCTGTGAATAACAGCTCTGATCCTTGGTGGTTCTAAATACTGCGGTTCTACTGTTTATGGTTTTTAGGTCTCGGGTCTAGCGTCACACTGCGTAAGCAGTGTGGGCGGAGCCCGAGATTTTATGTTGTGGCTACAGTGGGGCTTGAATCCGCCCCTCTTCTCCATTGGCTGGCTTCCTAAACGGAGGCCAGCCATTGGAGGACAGGAGCATCACTCTGTTCAAGCCCCGTCTTTTTGCGATTCGGGGGCGTGTTTTTTGCAGTTTTTTAGCTGTGACGTCATCCGTCACTCAATTGCTAAAACTACGCCCCCGAATCGCAAAAATGTGCCGCTTTTGTGTCGCCATTTCTGGACGACCGCCGACGGAAGAAGTCGAGTCAGGAGCACGTCTGTTGGCAGGTATGATTCATTTGTTTTTTTATCTGTTTGTGGCGAACATTAGTTGAGTGTTAAATCGAAGCATGAATACGGCGGGTAGTTTATCACTTGCTCGGTGGCCCCGCCCTCTGAGGGACGGAAGCCAGGGTAGCCTGTAGGGTACACACGACTGCTGTAGCGGCCCGAATTCCCTCAACCGTGTGAGCCTCTCTTCTACCGCCGTGAGATGCGATCACACGAGCCGGGCCGGCAGAGGCACCCGGGGGCTCGCCACCCTGAAAGGATTAGTTGCTATCATGCAGGCAGCGTTTTTGTGTAATGCAGGTCTGCAGCCAAAATAGGAGCATGCCAGAGAGGAGTGTGTGTGGTGTGTTTTTTTCATAAGGCTCCCCGGGCTAGGGGGAACCCACAGGTTCGGAAATTACAGCTCATTAAAAGTAATAAGATAATTCCAATGTTTTCCTATGGGAGAGGTAGTCCTTGCAGTGTGAAAAATTAATTTAGGAATTTTTTATTACCACGACATGGAAAACTTAAAAGTACATGTCCTACTTTTTCATTCATTGCACCCTGCCCTGTAGGCTGTTTAGGGCCTGCTTTAGGCGTGAATTACATATATTAACAAGCATTTGCAATGCAATAGGTCTCGCATTAGGAAAGTTTGAGCTATTGGTATTGTAAATGACACATTTTTTATTTATTTATGTGTTGGTTTTGAAAATAGCGAAATTAATAGCTTAGACATTTACAATGCCAATAGTTATAACTTTCGCAAATGTGACACCTATAGCATTTGTAATGCAATATGTGTTGTATTTACATGACTTAGATGTATTTTTGTACAGCAGTCATACTGAACTCGAATATTGAATAGTGATTTTAATGTGATAATGAAGAAAAATGAGGCATTGAAATTAAATATTTGGCGAAGATCACATATTTTGCGAACAGATAGATGGGTCATGCGCACTGCAGTTAGTTCTATTCGATTATTCATGTCACTAGACCTGCAGGTTTGGTAACATTTTAAAGATTTTTTTGAGGCCTGACTCGCCCAATAGCTACCACCCAGTCAGAAAGGCTATGCAGTGGATGAAACAGTAAGTAGGGAATGCTACAATGTAATACATGTACCCAATACTTGCCCGCAGATGCATGCACACTCCTTCAACGATTTGATATCTAACTACAGAAAACAAGAGTTCTAACCAATGCCCCCACTTAATTGCTTTAATTGTCTAAAGAGTCTACCACATCTCCCTGGGATGTGCCCAGCAGCACTTAAGACTACATGTTGTCCTTGAAATCATCTTAAAAATGAAATATTAGGTTGTCGGGGCAAGAGTGAGGAAACAATATCTAGTTTGCCCACAAAAACATCAGCGATTGGTATGGGTTGGACAACTCAGCCGTCAACCCAACATAATGAGTTATCTTGGAAGATAAGGATCCCATATACTCTGGCAACTTTCAGATTGGTGCATCATTCCGGAGTTAAAAATGCTGGCTTCCTTGTATTTTATGTTGTTAACTGGCACACAGTAGATTCTGTTTCAGACTGGTATATTGTTACCAATATCCAGTGTAACTGATACTAGTTCACCGTACAAAATTAACTGTGAGAAGTCTTCCATGTTGATAAATACTAGTGTGGCAGAGTCTTACTCCCACCACTATAAGAAGTTATTTTCTGTGCTAGGGGTCTTGGATAGGTTCAACTTCCTTTTCTGAATCCACTGTGTGCAACTACATGTCAGAATGACTATATGGGTTACCGATTACAAGAAAGATCCCAGAGGGCTACATAACAATCCTCAAGTCAACCGAGTAATTATTGCAAATAATTTATTCCACAGCAGTGTAGTAGTAGACAGAGCAAAAAGTGAGCGATCTGACCTTCAAGAGCCATCCTTCTCGATTGGGCCAATACCTAGCTGGAGGAAATAAGGCTGAAAGAAGTTTAGAATGATTTTTATAGTTGGCTAACACTTGGCAAACGTAAAAAAGGAGTCACGTGTTTATTAGTTGTAAAAGCTCTGAACCACAACTGTTCTCGGGGTCGCTATGTTAGAGATGTTCTATGGCGAGTCTGATAATCTGGAGACAATACCAGCAACCTAGATCTTGGAAAGACATTTTCTGGGGACTAACAAACATAGTAAAATCATGAATGGATGGTGGTACATGCTCTTTGTTCGGCTGCTCTTGCATTTTCCAATTATACTCAGTGAATCACCTCGTCTGTCCACGAAATGGCATATTCTACTGAAAATGCTTAATAAGACTGACTATACTACATACGATTGGTGCTATCAAAATCCAGCGTTTTCATTAAGAATTATCAATTATTTCAGCTATTTTGTGTACTTTGAGATTCATGGTGATTTGGACATGGTGTGTCAATGAGCACTTATCACTCAGCTGCGATTGATAATGCATTTTATGGTAGGTATAAGTAAAATATGAGTAGCGTCACAAAGAATACATAGGATTTGCCACGTGAGGCCAATAATAGCATGGTCAAAACTAACTTGAATTTGGCTGGGTCCAAACTGAAATGGTATGGTGGGCAAAAGAATGAGTGGGAATGCTACCTGAGGTATTGCCATTAGTTAGGTTTATTGCAAGCATTTCTCCCATCACCTTTTGTATGTTTGATGTACTGCCCTAAGCTGCAAGGGTATGTATGCCCAGACGTGGGCCCCATGCTCACTAGCCCACTAGAACCAAGATACACCAAACAATACCAATCATAGAGTAACTTATCTTGGGTTGCTTGTGCTCTGGAACCTAGCCTACATGAACAGTTTCGAATACTTCCCCTAGCGATAGCCAGAAGTTTAACTTATTGCAAGCATTCCTCCCAACATCTTTAGTGTGTTCGAGGCTAATGAGTGAACCAAGTGAAAATAACATTTGCGCCAAATGAAATCTGGTGACATATAATTATATAAAATAAAAACATCTCGCCCGTGGGGTTAAAGTAGATGTTCCCGTGACACAAGGCTATCCGACAGGCATGTGTGCTAATGACGCTTCCATCAAAAGGCAGCTTGAGTGTGAAAGAGTAAGCAACGCCAGTAAGAACAGATTTGCATTTATATCGAATCGCTTGAAATGTGGGAGTACCTGATGTGTGCTTTACTTCTTGCATTTGACAGGGCGAAGACTCTAGGCTAAGAGATAAAAATGCAGGCCCTTTACTACATTTCAGCCTTTTCCTACCCAGAACCGCATTGCGCCTTAGTGGCCGCCAATGAAGAGTGGGAGGGGTACCATGAGCTTTCTGCGCATCTGACAGCACTGCTCTTTGTCTCGCGCACACAAACGGAAATACCGGCGGCGATTGGGGCGGTGGTGAGGGGGGTGATCACATTACACGGGTGGTGGGGGCTTGCGATAGGGAGTCTACATCAGCGGGTGGCACTTCCAGCTGGAAACCGTTAACTCTACAACTGCCTAGAATTCTGGGAGAGTGTATGTCAAGAACTCTGCGTGCGCCGTTACCGGTCGCAACGGTTTAACACCCAGAGCCCGGAACATACAAAGGCATTTTCTTGAGGGTTGGGGCGCGACGCTTCTCTAGCCTGCGTGAGAAGGGTTGTCTAAAAAGGACTTGGTTCTCGCCGCTCGTTCTCTGACATCTAGAGGAAAAGTCTCTGTCCCCAAAGGGGCCGTGGAACCGCAGGTTACCACGACCACCCTTCCGCCCCGCAAGACGACCCTCGCATGTGTGCGCGCGAGTGCGGGGGGGGGCGGGCTGTGTATGTGTGTGTGCGTGCGTGTGTGTGTGTATGTGTCTGGAGTGCGTGTGTGTGACTGTGGGGGAGGGGGGTGTGTGTGAGCGAGTGTCTGCCGTGTGCCTGCGTGTGCATGCGCTCGCCTGTGTGTGCGCATGCAGAGGGGTGGGGGGTGGGGGCTGCCTATATGTGAAGCGCTCTGATACCTGATTCGGTTCGGAGCTGGGGGGAAAAAAAAAAAAAAATGGCAGAGTGACTCTGCGCATGCGCGGGTGAGACACGCGCTCCCGCGGTGAAAACCGCGAAGGAAACGCTCGTCCACATCGGTGTCCACATTCCCATTAATGGGCAACAATAGTAGTCGAGCAGACACTCCGTCTGCTCGACCTAAAAAGGAAGGTTTGGACCTGACAAAATGTTTTTTGACAGGTGGAAATGACAGTTTAAAACTGCACACGCAGGCTGCAATGGCAAGCCTGAGACATATTGAAGTGCTACTTAAGTGGGTGGCACATTCAGTGCTGCAAGCCCACTAGTAGCATTTATTTTACAGGCCATGGACACAGGTTGGGCTACTTTATTAGGGACCTACAAGTAAATTAAATGTGCCAATTTGAAATAAGCCAATCCTACAATGTTTTAATGAGAGAGTATAAGTACTTTAGTACTGGGTTGCAGAGCCCTAAAGCCAGCAAAAACGAGGTCAACAAACAGGAGGGTGGAAGGGAAAAGGTTAGGGGGTTAACCACACCAAGGATGCCAGATCACATGAAACACAAGGGATTGTAAAACTAAATACTTGGTAGGATGCACAGTTACCTGGTAACGTCTCTAATTCTTTATGAAATAGTATTGTGAAACCCCCCGGGTTCTGATACATTTATTGACATGTGCTTCATGAGTCAGTGCAAACGCCTAGCAAATTACTATTGTATAAAACAAAAAGAGATCAGTGTAATTTAATAATTTCAAGAATAAGATCAACATTAAGGGGCTCATTAGGATGGCGTCCGTCCGCCACCCTAGAGGAGGAGGGACCGTCCGCAGGGGCCGCGGCAGTCCCTCCAGTGCAAATAGGATGTGACCGCCAGCCTGGCGGTCACATCCTCAATATTTAACATTGCGGCGGGTGCTGCTTGAGGCGAGGTTAAATATGCATGCTTAGCATTTGCATGCACAAAGCGGCAGGCACCGCGCGGTGCCTGCCGCTTCGTGCATGCAAATGCAGGGGGGGTACCATAGGTACCCCCCATGTGCACCCCCCACCCACACAATCACCCTGGGGGCCCACTACGGCCCCCTAAAGAAATCACCGTATGCCTTTCTCCACCGTGGAAAGGCATCTGTTTTCCGCTATCCTAATATGGCTGGCGGTGTCTGATAGACACCGCCAGCCATGTTAGAGCTTTTCCGCCGCGGTCGGAAGGCGACCGCGGCGGAAAAGCTGCGGACCGATTTTGAGACCCACCACCATCCTAATTTGGTGGTGGGTCTTTTGTGCCTCCCCGGCGGTTTTCCCGCATCCTCCGGGCCGGCGGTGGCTTCCGCCGGCCCGGAGGGTGCGGGAAAACCGCCATCCTAATGAGCCCCTTAATCTGGATAGCCGTCTCCCAATAATCCAAATAAAATGCTGGTTGACTGCATTCACTCACTGTACAGACGTGACATTGTCTCTATTAATGCCTACAGCAAAACACCTACTTGACTACATCTTGTTTCCTTTTATGACTCTCACTTAAAATTAGACTTTGAGATCTAGATTAAAGGTATCGATTTTCCATGTTTTCTGGAGAATCAGAATTCTATAGGGAGAGTATATTTTATTTCAAAGGCTGGATCCCATAGATGATTAGCCATGAAAAAGTCAGATAATATAGTCAATAAAATGTTAAGAAACAGAGACGCACCAGAACCACAAAGTCTCCCAAGATTCTTCAAGGCTCCTCTTTGGGAAATGTCTCTGTCAAGTAAGCTGCAATCTGAGGAGCCATAGAACTATTAGATTGGTTTCCTGCTTCTACTAATCTAAATACTTGGCTTCTATCTATGATTGAAATATGGCGTTCAACTGAGAAACATCTGCTAAGTTGACTACTAATAGAAGTGGCTTTTTGGTACTGGTTAGTGCTACAGCTGACATAGGAAGATCCTTAATATAATGATGCTGGTTATCGAAGTTGACAAGCATTACTTCGACATACAGTGAGGTCATGGTTTGCCATAACCAGGGCTGTATGCCACTTACATTTACACCTATATTTACACCTACTCATTTTAATAAAAGAAATCCAAGAAATACACCCTGAATTTATAAATGGTACAGATGTACATTCATTCAAACCTCTAAATTCAGTCAAAATGTCAGCCTTATCATATTTCCTTCTAATCCTTAGCCAGTTGGGGCCATCAAGACCTGTGTGTGTCTGTGTGCTAAACCTAGATACCAACTTACTACAAAACGTACATTAGTATACTAGTTGTACTACTAATGAGTGACCGATCTCTAACATGTGTGATCTGAGTTGGTGTGTGACTGTATCAGTGTGTGAGTGGGTGTGTGAGTGGATGTATGGGTGTGTGAGTGCATGCATGAGTGAATGTATGGGTGAGTGAGCGGATTTCTGACTAGGTCTGTAGGTGTATGATTTGTGTCAGTGGTTGTATGGATGTGTGAGCGGGTATCTGAGTGGTTGTATGGTGGTGAGTGGTTTTATGAGTATGTTAGTGGGTGTGTCAATGGCTGTATGGGTGAGTAAGTGGCTGTGTGAGTGACTGTATGGGTGAGTGAGTGGGTGTCTGAATGAGTGTATGAGTGAGTTACTGGGTATGTACATGGCTGTACGGGTGAGTGAGTGGCTGTTTCAGCAAGTGTTTGGTTAAGTCAGTTGGTGTGTGAATGGTTGTTTTGGAGAGTGAGTGTCTGTGTGAATGACTGTAAGGGTGAGTGAGCAGATATGAGATTGCTTGTATGGATGTGTGGATGGGTATGTAGGTGGTTGCGTGGGTGTGTGAGTGAATCTGTGAGTGTTTGTATGGGTGAGTGAGTGGCTGTGTTGAGAGGCTATATGGGTGTGTGAGTGGCTACATAGGTCAATATGTCTGTGTGTGAGTAGCTGTATGAGTGATTGCATGGCAATGTGAGTTGCTATGAGGTTTAATGACTGGTTGAATAAATGGCTGTATGGATGAGTGTATGGTTGTGTGAGTGGCTGTATGAGTGAGTGAGTGGGTATATGAGTGCCTCTATGAAGGAGTGGGTGTGTGAGTACTGATATGGGTCTGTGAATGGGTTTTGGAGTGGTTGTGTGGGTGTGTCAGTGAGCACATTAGAGGTTGTATGGGGGTGTGAGTGGGTGTGTGAGTAGTACTGTGGATGATGTCATCAGTGATTTTATCAGTGATTTCATTTGAGATGTCATCAGTGAGTCATTGGTGGTGTCACTGACCATGTCATGAGCAATGTAATATGTGTGGTCATAAGGTAACTATAACTACTGAATTTCTACGGTTTTTTACAAGTGAAATCTGAGCCTAACTTTAACGTCCCTGTAACCTTTGGTGTTTTCAGTGAATTTCTAGGTTTTTTAAAATTATATTTCCTAACTATAACGTTCCTATAACCTTTGGTTTATAAGTGAATTTCTATGTTTTTTTAACTAGTAGTCTTGTTTGCAGAGTGGTGGAGAAAGGGGTTGGGCCTCTGATAGGCTCACAGTAATCCCACTGTGCCGGACTTACTGGAGGTAACAGGAGGGGATCTTGGTCCCTAAGGACCCTCAGCATCCAAGAGTAATTCATCCCCCAACAAGATGTACACCAGGAGGCGCATTTGCAGAGTGGTGGAGAAAAGGAGTGGTTCCAAGGACAGGCTCTCAGCAATCCCACTGCATGGGACTTACTGGAGGATAACAGGAGGGGTTCTTGGCCACCAAGGACCCTCAGCATTCAAAGGGACTTCATCCCCAACCAGTAGTGCGTCGGGAAGAGTGTTTTCAATGTGGTGGAAAAACATGACGGGCCTCAGTGTCCCGCTGTCTGAGACTTACTGGAGATAACAAGAGGATTTTTAGGCCCCCCAAAGACTCTCAGGAGCCAAGCGGACTTCATCTCCAAACTAGTAGTGCACCAGGAGGTGTGGTTGCAGGCTGGTGGTAAAAGGGGCTGGGGCCGCAAACAACCTCTCAGCAATCCCGCTGTGTGTGACTTACTGGATGTATTAGGAATGGTTGTTGGTCCCCAAGGACCCTCAGAAGCCAAGGAGACTTCATCCCCCAACAAGATGTGCACCAGGCTGCCCCTTTGCAGAGTGGTTGAGAAAGGGGGCGTGGCCTCGGGCAGCTTACACGAGACTAGCATTTTAAAAATTATTTATTTTTATTAGGGGAGGGAGTACAGGGCCCCCTCACCAGGCCCACTTCAGCCACAGGGACCCCATATCCCCTGGAGCCAGGACTATTTTCCATGGGGGAGGGGGACCACGTGGCCCCCTACCCAGGTTGATTTCAGCCTTGGTTTCCCGTTAGGGGCGGGCGGGATTTGCGTAGTTGTGCTACGCAAAGCTCCGCGAAACAGTAACAAATCTACGCGAGCACGCAGAAATTCCGCAAAGACGCAGAATTGCATGTTCACAGTGCTTTTTTCCTGTTCGCGAACACTATCTGCGTGCTCGGGGGGAAATATCTTGCAAATACGCATTTTCAGAATGCGAACAAGCAAACACTCCTAATCTCGCCAGCACCCCCTGATCAATCGGGCCGCCGGGGCGGCAAAAGCAGGGACCACCTTGGGTGGCCATAGGACCTACACCACAGGACATAGGGAGCTGCTAAACATGCAAATCCCTGTATCTGAAAGCAATTCTGCTTCCACTTCCAGAAAGCGAGAGCATAAAAAATGTTTGCTGTTGCTTGGCAGGAGCGATAAAGCTCCAACCAAGCCACAGCAAACAACTATGTCCCAGCAGGAGTCGACCCTAGGGGGTGGTGGTCCCTGGGCCCATTATTGGCTCTTTGTTGGAGTAGGGCACCATCAACAATTTTGGACCTGCAAAATTGGTGGTTCCCGGGTCCCAGGGGAGCCTCCCCCACTACAAAAGTAAACAACCTCAGTGAGGTGGTAGTCTCCTGGGCATGGGGGAACGCGAGGCATCCCTGATTTCTTTTTTATTAGCCTTGGGAGGTAGCAGTCCCTGGAGCTGAGGGGGAGGCTGTACGGGCCTCCCTGCACAAATTTAATAAAAAGGCCAGGGAAGTTGACAGGTCACGGGGCGTCTGCAAGACCCCTCCATTACTTCGGAGTAAGCCCTGGGGAGGTGGCAGTCCCCGTGGCTTAGGGTGGTCCACAACGACAATAATGATGCCACATTCCCCCAGGACCTGGAGCACATACTTATCTTTTAAAAACATTTTTGGGCTACTCGCGACTACCAAGGAAATATTTTTTTAAATAAGCTTTTTCGCCCTGGCACTGTCCATCTGGAACCCCCCTAGATGCCTAGGGGGTCAGGGCATTCATATCCTGGCCCCTTCTCTTATTTTTTAACATTTTTTCTGGGACTCAGCTCAAGTTGAGTCCCAAAATGGCTGCTTATTCTTCCTGGTTTGAAGTGTTGCCAGCCAATCAGATTTGAGCATGAGGATCTGAGGATTCGCGTCCCTATGTAAGCATATTTGGAATTTGGTTAATAACTCTGCAACCACTGAACATATTTGTATTAAATCATAAAAAGGCACTTCCCTGTACCAGCATCTACCTTCCTGCATAATTTGGTGTAATTCCACTCAGCAGTGCAGGCTGAAGCCATGTCCTAAGTTCCTATGGGAATTAACATGGGGAAAACGCATTTTGGGATCCCCCCACTTTTCTTGGCCCCCACTTGATGGATCACCACAAAACTTTCAAGACAGCAGCTGAAGTGAGGGTCACACTAGTTTTAAAAGTTTTGCAAGGGGTCATCAAATGACGCCCAAGATATTAGCAAATTAATAAACGTTATTCCTATAGAAACTAAGTCCTAACTATAGCTGCCAAATTCCTAAGGTTTAGTGTGTGTAAAATCTGAATCTAGCTATAACGTCCCTGTAACCTTTGGTTTCTTTCCAAGGTTTTCTTAATTACGGATTGTATGATTAACTAGGTTTAATTCTCTATGTGTATTCTCCTCACATATATTCTTTTTTAGGTTTTGACTTTGTTATATTTGTCCAGTCCTTGGAAAATCTGGGGTCACTATAGTGAGTCAGATTCTTGCAGCCAGTCTTTGGCAGGATTATATTTGCTTTCTGTTTGTATATTTTTTTAACTAGGAAATGGGCTTACATTATATACAGTTTAAATATTTTTGCTACCAACAAATTCATCATAACATTTATTTCATGTATTTCATTCTGGATCTTTATCCTTTATTGAAAGGTATTGAGGCGTGACATAATTTTCCTTTCACCATTTAACAATTTTCTAGGGATCACTGACTGTATGACACACCAGTATAATGATTCTTTTCATGTTTTTTTTTAAATGTTGTGATTTACTATTGGATTTGGGACAAAGATAATTCGGGTACCAGGACAACAAATTTAATCTATCTGGTGGCATTACCAATAACCCGGATTCTTAATGCCAGATTGCTGATGCACTTTGACTTGATATGCCCTGGGTCCCTGACAATCAGGTTCCCAGGGCCTATGTTCTTTCCCAAAATTGTACATTTTTACTCCCAATTGGCAACTCTCTGGCCACCTGTAAGTCCCTTGTAAAAGGTACCATCGGTACCAAGGTCACTGTACCCGGGGAATGCCTTTAAGGTCTGCTGCTTATATTGTGCCACCCTTAGAGGTCCTGTACCTTACCACACACACACACTGCCATAGTAGGCTGCATGTTTTGATGTAGAAAAAGGCAAAGAGTCGACATGGCCCACATACCTGTGTGCATTTTCCTGCAACCCACTGCTTATGGTATAGGTAAGCCACCCCTCTAGCTGAGTGCTCTACCCTACAGGTGAGGGTATTGTTGCATGTGCACTGTACCCCTACAGTGTCTAAGTCCATTCTTACTGCTAACAAAAGAGGGAGGGAGAGAAAAAGTGGATTCAGTCTCCCCGGGTATAGTACATAAACAAAGTGGAATCCACTTAAGCAGTTTGGGTTAAGCCCTATAGTGGTGGGAAACACTCAGTGTTGTTTAAATACCCCTCACACACCAACAGGCCCCTTGGTGTCATGCTTCATCATCGGGGTCTTCGCACCCCTCTACGGGATGCGGCGTGCTACGACCGACGACTACGTGGGAGCACTTTATATTGGACTATGTGTGAATGTGTGTGGGGTACGAGGACGTATGTGAGTGGTGAGTTTGAAGTGAGTGAAAGATAAGAAATACCTGGCTCATGGGGTGGAAAAATCCATTTTTATTGAGCCCCCGGCTGGTATTGTTAAAAGGGGTGCAATGTGAGGTTGTGAGTGTATAGTTAAGTACAACAACCTCGTTTGTGCGTCTACATGGACATGTTTCGGAGTTCAAAGCCTCCCTCTTCAGGACGGGAATTGCACAGAGATCCACCTTACTCACATGTATGTACGTATCAAAGTGTATTATACAAAAGTTACAGAAAAAATGAACTATAGGTGTAATGTACCTAGTTGTTAGATCATTAGCGTCGTCTTTCTTCGCCAAATCGGCGTGTGGTGAAGACCTAGAGGGAGAAAAACGCATATTAACTCTTTTTCTCACTATTTATTACTCTCATCCTCCAGGTAATGGTGACCTTAAGGAAAAAGGGGGTGTTGCTATGTCTCACGTACAGATCATGTGTTAATTATCGATGCAACCTGTAAAAAAATGACACAGACTAGACAAAGACACACATAAAACTTATAATGCACACGTGTTGCTAACAAGTTCATTCCTACTGCTGGTTGTAGGAGAGATAAAGAGAAAGATCTTACTCAGTATATAAGGATATAATGCCTCATGAGCCTTTTACGTTTTGGAGGGTTCCATCTGGCACAATAGGGCGATCTGATATAATGAGAAGGGCTCATTATAATCCATACTGTGCCAAGAAAACTCTGTTGCTCCACACCTTCTCGTGGTTTCTCAGGTATCTAACTCACGGTTACTCTGGACGAAGTTCGACCTCCTCCCCTCAACGTGGCTCCGATGATACTGCCACCGAGAGCTGGAGGGTCTTTTAAGCACCCCGTAATTGGTAAAATGCCGGTAAATTGGTAGCCTAATTGAGCCCATATTAGGTATGTTAGGAAACAGATAGTGTCCTGTACTGCGCGGTGGTGAAAACGCTATTGTTACATGCATGCACAGTGCTACGTGTTACCAGAAGCGCTGATGTTCTCGTGATCATGCTCAGTACTGGTCCTCACTCGTATGCGATTCTGCGCATGTGCAGGAGTCAGAGCGATTCCTTAGTACTCTATGATGGCAGTAAAAGACTAGGCAGAGGGCCCCCACATATGGAGAGGGGTCACGTGTGGTTGTCAGGCCATTTATTTGATCGCCAGAGAGGCGTCGGAGTTTGTACAGCCATTATCTGAATCGCGCATGCGCGAAAGCAAGAGAGGCTCTCCTCTGGCAAGTACTGCTGTGCATATCAAATAGGTTAATGCACAGGGACTATTACGTGGATAGAACAGTGGCCCTGATCATGGAGGCAGGCAGTTATTATGGATAACTGCCCTCTCAAAAAAACTTGCATTTTTAATCGTAGTTACTGACAGTTAGTATATCGATGTTCCCGTGCCATCAGATACACTCAGCCACCAGGTACAATGGCATGTCATCGTAGTTGTCCCCACGGAATTTCATCATTGAGACCTACAATGTGGGTACCCAGACGGAATACCCATCTCTGCTCTTTTTCAAAGAGGCCTGTCTCAGTTGGTAGCTGTTCAATGACAGTCCATAGGAGATCATTTATACAATGTTGCTCGGTTAGAAAGTGGGTGGCCATCTTAGTTGTGGATTTCTTGCATCTGACATTGCTTTTATGCTCGTTCATCCTGGTTTTTATCGCCCTGGTGGTCATGCCCACATACTCCAGGCCCCCCCGGCATGTAATCAGATACACAACGTTTCTGCTATTGCAGTTGGTGAAGGCTCGTTGTTCCCATTGGTTCCCGTTCCTGAATGTGAGATTGTGACTTTTCTTCGTTAGGTGGCAGCTACCACAATTTCCACAGGGATAGTGTCCTTGCAAACCCTGTAGTCTGGTTTGTTGGTTTTGTGTCATTTTTGGTCTAGTGTGGACCAAGATGTCTTTCAGGTTCCTCCCACGTCTGTGGGCGAACAGAGGTTTCTCTAAATCCAGAGTGCCACTGGTTAGGATCCTCCAATGTTTGTTAATCAATTTTGAAACCTGGTTTGAGTGTGAGTTATAAGTAGTGACACACACTAGTCTCTCTTGGTTGTTTTCTGAGGGTACTTTGTCCTCCAGGAGGGCATCACGGTTATTGTTCCGTGCCCTTTTCATTGCCGAGTCAATCACTCTATCAGGATAATGTCTCTGTTTGAGTTTATTTTTCAGATCCCGGGCCTGGGCTTTGTACTTGTCAATGTCACTGCAATTACGTCGTAGACGTAAGAACTACCCATAGGGTAGGTTCTCTCTCAAGTGGCGAGGGTGAAAGCTATCAAATCGTAGCAGGCTGTTGCCTTGAAATGCGTTTCTGTTTTCAGTGAGCCTGCCTCGTGATATATATTGAGTTCTAGGAAAACCATGGAACTGTTGGACGTGGTATGGGTGAACTTGAGATAAGGGTTTTGGTTGTTAAGCCAAGTCAAAAAGTCTGTCACCGACTGGCTGTCTCCGTTCCAGATGACAAACCCGTCATCAATATATCGTTTCCATGTTTGGAAGTTCTCTCTATAGGGGTTGACTGAATGAAGGATCCTTGTCGCCTCTAAATGATGGACATATAGTCCCGCCAGACTCGGCGCGAATGTTCTGCCCATACTTGTACCATGGCATTGTAGGTATAGTGTGCCCTCATATTCAAAAAAAATTCTGGTTAGTGCGGTGGATATACATTCCATCACCACACCACGGGGAGTTCTGTACTGCCAAGTGGTTGAGTGCAGCACTTCCTCAATGATGAGGAGAGTCTCGTCATGCGGTAGGCTAGTGTAGAGACTCTCCACATCTGTAGCATCTGAGTGTTTGGATTGAAGGGGATGTCCTTTAGTAGCTGTAGTACCGCCTTGTTGTACTTCAGATAAGTGTCTGTTGCCTGAACCAGAGGTCGGAGGAATGCATCTGCGAACCTGGACAGGGGTTTCAGGATCGAGGTGATCCCTGAGACAATCGGTCTGCCTGGTGGGTTGGACAGGTTTTTGTGTACTTTAGGTAGGCAGTAAAAATAGGGTATTCGGGGATCCTTTTGAGCTAGGAATTCTGCCTCTTTTTTTGTCAACCAATCGTATGCTAGTGCTTCTTCTACCATTTCCCCTATTGTAATGCGTATTAACTCTGTGGGGTCATTTGGTAACACCTGGTAGTTCCTCCTGTCAGACAGGAGTCTTCTGCACTCTTGGTCATATGAGGTTGTGGTCTGGATCACCACCGCTCCCCCTTTGTCCGCTGGTTTTATCGTGAGTTCTTTGTTCTGGCAAAGTTCTCTTATTGCCTCATTCTCTTTCCTGCTCATATTTACAGAGGTATTGTTGGGAGTGGGATTTAGTTTGCCCAGTTCAATCATTAGTGCTTTCTCAAAAGCCAAAACTTCAACCGGCAAAGCATTGTCCGGTGGTGTGAAAGTAGATTTTGTTTGTAAAACAGTGTCAGAGACCGTAGGTGTCATGTCTCGGCCACTGAAGTATGCTTTTAGTTTGATGCTGCGGATGAAGTTCCGTACTTCGCCGTGTAGCTTGAAACTGTCCAGTTTGTTTGTTGGGACATAACCAAGTCCCTTGTTTAGTACCTAGTTTTGGATATCAGTGAGTGGCACAGGGGTAATGTTGATCACTAGGTTCCTCTCTTGCTTGTGGATGCCTTGTTCGCCAGGGCACCTGTCATACTCCTTGTGGACACCCTGGGGTCTGATTCTTCTTCCGGTTGCCAGGTTACATTGTTCCCTTTCCTGTTCCTGCCCCTGCTGGGTCCAGGGCCCCATCCTAAAAAAGGTTGTTGGTTTTGGGCTCCTCCTGTAAAGTCGGGTGCCCATGACGGGTACATATGGCCCATTGGTGGAGGGCCGTATTGGTATTGGGGGAACTGTGGTTGGCCTTGAAAATGGTTATATTGTGCTGGGCCTTGATATCCTCTCCATCCTCTCTGACGTGGTTTTTGGGGTCTCTGTTGTCTATACCCTCCTCTCTGGTATCTGTTCCGTTGGTACCCGCTCGTGTTTGAACTAGCCGAGCTGCCATCAGAGCTCACACTGTCAGTGTCGCTTGTGTTATTCCTTGCCACGTAATCAGCTTTCGTGTAGGGGTAGGGTCTTTCTGGTGTAAATCTATCTTTATCTTTTTTCAGTTTGTTAAACTTACTCTGTTTTAGAGTCATTTCAAAATCGGACATCTGCTGGTTAAGTTCCTCTAATCTCTTTTTTAGCACTGCCGGGCAATAAAGGACTTTAGTTGGACCTCAATCTTTTGGATGTCTACTTTTAAGTCTTGTGCTAACCTTGTAGCCATCTGTACAACCAGCACAAGCCAGTCTCTGGTACAATGCCAAGAGATCAGCGACCATGCCTTTTTGAAGATGGTGTCGTCTTGGAAGATAAAAGGTTCATTTTTTACAATTAGACCTTGAGGAGCTATCTTATTCCTTAGGTACTCAGTCATTAAGAGCCCACGTAGGGCTGTTCTTATCTGAGTTTTCCTTAAATTCGTTAGTTCATCCCAGTCAGCTACCCTGGGTCCAGGGTCAGTATTGCTCAAGCCTACAAAGGGGTTCACGGCTGTAAGTATTTTATCGATGTAATCCTCCCCGAAGGTCAGGCCATGTTCACCGTCCATGATGGTAATGCGGAATGGAAAGTGTGTGCAAAAAAATGTAGTCTATGAGTGTACAGAGGGAAAGGCTCCCACAGCTGCACGCTGTCTAACAGTACTTCTAACAAAAGAGGGAGGGAGAGAAAAAGTGGATTCAGTCTCCCCAGGTATAGTACATAAACAAAGTGGAATCCACTTAAGCGGTTTGAGTTAATCCCTATAGTGGTGGGGAAGACTCAGTGTTGTTTAAATACCCCTCACACACCAACAGGCCCCTTGGTGTCATGCTTCATCATCGGGGTCTTCGCACCCCTCCACGGGATGCGGCGTGCTACGACCGACGACTACGTGGGAGTACTTTATATTGGACTATGTGTGAATGTGTGTGGGGTACGAGGACGTATGTGAGTGGTGAGTTTGAAGTGAGTGAAAGATAAAAAATACCTAGTTTGTGGGGTAGAAAAATAAATGTTTATTGTTAAAAGGGGTGCAATGTGAGGTTGTGAGTGTATAGTTAAGTACAACAACCTCGTTTGTGCGTCTACATGGGCATGTTTCGGAGTTCAAAGCCTCCTTCTTCAGGACGGGAATTGCACAGAGACCCACCTTACTCACACGTATGTACGTATCAAAGTGTATTATACAAAAGTTACAGAAAAAGTGAACTATAGGTGTAATGTACCTAGTTGCTAGATCATTAGCGTAGTCTTTCTTCGCCAAATCAGCGTGTGGTGAAGACCTAGAGGGAGAAAAACGCATATTAACTCTTTTTCTCACTATTTAATACTCTCATCCTCCAGGTAATGGTGACCTTAAGGACCATCTTCAAAAAGGCATGGTCGCTGATCTCTTGGCATTGTACCAGAGACTGGCTTGTGCTGATTGTACAGACGGCTACAAGGTTAGCACAAGACTTAAAAGTAGACATCCAAAAGATTGAGGTACAACTAAGGTCCTTTATTGCCCCGGCAGTGCTAAAAAAGAGATTAGAGGAACTTAACCAGCAGATGTCCGATTTTGAAATGACTCTAAAACAGAGTAAATTTAAGAAACTGAAAAAAGATAAAGATAGATTTACACCAGAAAGAGCCTACCCCTACACGAAAGCTGATTACGTGGCAAGAAATAACACAAGCGACACTGACAGTGTGAGCTCAGATGGCAGCTCGGCTAGTTCAAACACGAGCGGATACCAACGGAACAGATACCAGAGAGGAGGGTATAGACAACAGAGACCCCAAAAACCACGTCAGAGAGGATGGAGAGGATATCAAGGCCCAGCACAATATAACCATTTTCAAGGCCAACCACAGTTCCCCCAATATCAATACGGCCCTCCACCAATGGGCCCTATGTACCCGTCATGGGCACCCGACTTTACAGGAGGAGCCTAAAACCAACAACCTTTTTTAGGATGCGGCCCTGGACCCAGCAGGGGCAGGAACAGGAAAGGGAACAATGTAACCTCGCAACCGGAAGAAGAATCAGACCCCAGGGTGTCCACAAGGAGTATGACAGGTGCCCTGGCGAACCAGGCATCCACAAGCAAGAGGGGAACCTAGTGATCAACATTACCCCTGTGCCACTCACTGATATCCAAAACCAGGTACTAAACAAGGGACTTGGTTATGTCCCAACAAACAAACTGGACAGTTTCAAGCTACACGGCGAAGTACAGAACTTCATCCGCAGCATCAAACTAAAAGCATACTTCAGTGGCCGAGACGTGACACCTACGGTCTCTGACACTAGTTTACGAACAAAATCTACTTTCACACCACCGGACAATGCTTTGCCGGTTGAAGTTTTGGCTTTTGAGAAAGCACTAATCATTGAACTGGGCAAACTAAATCCCACTCCCAACAATACCTTTGTAAATATGAGCAGGAAAGAGAATGAGGCAATAAGAGAACTTTGTCAGAACAAAGAACTCACGATAAAACCAGCAGACAAAGGGGGAGCGGTGGTGATCCAGACCACAACCGCATATGACCAAGAGTGCAGAAGACTCCTGTCTGACAGGAGGAACTACCAGGTGTCACCAAATGACCCCATAGAGTCAATACGCATTACAATAGGGGCAATGGTAGAAGAAGCACTAGCACACGATTGGTTGACAAAAAAAGAGGCAGAATTCCTAGCTCAAAAGGATCCCCGAATACCCTATTTTTACTGCCTACCTAAAGTACACAAAAACATGTCCAACCCACCAGGCAGACCGATTGTCTCAGGGATCAACTCGATCCTGTAACCCCTGTCCAGGTTCGCAGATGCATTCCTCCGACCTCTGGTTCAGGCAACAGATACTTATCTGAAGGACACCAAGGCGGTACTACAGCTACTAAAGGACATCCCCTTCAATCCAAACACTCAGATGCTACTGAGTTTAGATGTGGAGAGTCTCTACACTAGCCTACTGCGTGACGAGAGTCTGCTCATCATTGAGGAAGTGCTGCACTCAACCACTTCGCAGTACAGAACTCCCCGTGGTGTGGTGATGGAATGTATATCCACCGCACTAACCAGAATTATTTTTGAATATGAGGGCACACTATACCTACAATGCCAAGGTACAAGTATGGGTAGTACATTCGCGCCGAGTCTGGCGGGACTATATGTCCATCATTTAGAGGCGACAAGGATCCTTCATTCAGTCAACCCCTATAGAGAGAACATCCAAACATGGAAACCATATATTGATGACGTGTTTGTCATCTGGAACAGAGACAGCCAGTCGGTGACAGACTTTTTGACTTGGCTTAACAACCAGAACCCTTATCTCAAGTTCACCCATACCACGTCCAACAGTTCCATGGTTTTCCTGGACCTCAATATATATCACGAGGCAGGCTCACTGAAAACAGAAACGCATTTCAAGGCAACAGCCAGGAACTGTCTGCTATGATTTGATAGCTTTCACCCTCGCCACTTGAGATAGAACCTACCCTATGGGCAGTTCTTACGTCTACGACGAAATTGCAGTGACATTGACAAGTACAAAGCCCAGGCCCGGGATCTGAAAAATAAACTCAAACAGAGACATTATCCTGATAGAGTGATTGACTCGGCAATGAAAAGGGCACGGAACAATAACGGTGATGCCCAGAAAACAACCAAGAGAGACTAGTGTGTGTCACTACATATAACTCACACTCAAACCAGGTTTCAAAAATGATTAACAAACATTGGAGGATCCTAACCAGTGGCACTCTGGATTTAGAGAAACCTCTGTTCGCCCACAGGCGTGGGAGGAACCTGAAAGACGTCTTGGTCCACACTAGACCAAAAATTTCACAAAACCAACAAACCAAACTACAGGGTTTACAAGGACACTATCCCTGTGGAAATTGTGGTAGCTGCCACCTAACGAAGAAAAGTCACAATCTCACATTCAGGAACGGGAGCCAATGGCAACAATGAGCCTTCACCAACTGCAATAGCAGAAACGTTGTGTATCTGATTACATGCCCGTGCGGCCTGGAGTATGTGGGCATGACCACCAGGGCGATAAAAACCAGGATGAATGAGTATAAAAGCAATGTCAGATGCAAGAAATCCACAACTAAGATGGCCACCCACTTTCTAACCGAGCAACATTGCGTAAATGATCTCATATGGACTGTCATTGAACAGCTACCAACTGAGACAGGCCTCTTTGAAAAAGAGCAGAGATGGGTATTCCGTCTGGGTACCCACATTGTAGGTCTCAATGATGAAATTCCGTGGGGACAACTACGATGACATGCCATTGTACCTGGTGGCTGAGTGTATCTGATGGCACGGGAACATCGATATACTAACTGTCAGTAACTACGATTAAAAATGCAAGTTTTTTTGAGAGGGCACCTGTATCCATAATAACTGCCTGCCTCCATGAT
The DNA here is from genome assembly GCF_964261635.1 of Lissotriton helveticus. Classification (NCBI taxonomy): domain Eukaryota; kingdom Metazoa; phylum Chordata; class Amphibia; order Caudata; family Salamandridae; genus Lissotriton; species Lissotriton helveticus. Next base: position 1,861,057,615 of record NC_136065.1, read on the forward strand.
CAGGGCCACTGTTCTATCCACGTAATAGTCCCTGTGCATTAACCTATTTGATATGCACAGCAGTACTTGCCAGAGGAGAGCCCCTCTTGCTTTCGCGCATGCGCGATTCAGATAATGGCTGTACAAACTCCGACGCCTCTCTGGCGATCAAACAAATGGCGTGACAACCACACGTGAACCCTCGCCATATGTGGGGGCCCTCTGCCTAGTCTTTTACCGCCAGCATAGAGTACTAAGGAAGCGCTCTGACTCCTGCATATGCGCAGAATCGCATACGAGTGAGGACCAGTACTGCGCATGATCACGAGAACATCAGCGCTTCTGGTAACACATAGCACTGCGCATGCATGTAACAATAGCGTTTTCACCCCCCGCGCAGTACCAGACACTATCTGTTTCCGGACATACCTAATATGGGCTCAATTAGGCTACCAATTTACCAGCATTTTACCAATTACGGGGTGCTTAAAAGACCCTCCAGCTCTCGGTGGCAGTATCATCGGAGCAACGTTGAGGGGAGGAGGTCGAACTTCGTCCAGAGTAACCGTGAGTTAGATACCTGAGAAACCACGAGAAGGTGTGGAGCAACAGAGTTTTCTTGGCACAGTATGGATTATAATGAGCCCTTCTCATTATATCAGATCGCCCTATTGTGCCAGATGGAACCCTCCAAAACGTAAAAGGCTCATGAGGCATTATATCCTTATATACTGAGTAAGATCTTTCTCTTTATCTCTCCTACAACCAGCAGTAGGAATGAACTTGTTAGCAACACTTGTTCATTATAAGTTTTATGTGTGTCCTTGTCTAGTCTGTGTCATTTTTTTACAGGTTGCATCGATAATTAACACATGATCTGTACGTGAGACATAGCAACACCCCCTTTTTCCTTAAGGTCACCATTACCTGGAGGATGAGAGTAATAAATAGTGAGAAAAAGAGTTAATATGCGTTTTTCTCCCTCTAGGTCTTCACCACACGCCGATTTGGCGAAGAAAGACTACGCTATTGATCTAGCAACTAGGTACATTACACCTATAGTTCACTTTTTCTGTAACTTTTGTATAATACACTTTGATACGTACATACATGTGAGTAAGGTGGGTCTCTGTGCAATTCCCGTCCTGAAGAAGGAGGCTTTGAACTCCGAAACATGTCCATGTAGACGCACAAACGAGGTTGTTGTACTTAACTATACACTCACAACCTCACATTGCACCCCTTTTAACAATACCAGCCGGGGGCTCAATAAAAATGTATTTTTCTACCCCACGAGCCAGATATTTTTTATCTTTCACTCACTTTAAACTCACCACTCACATACGCCCTCGTACCTCACACACATTCACACATAGTCCAATATAAAGTGCTCCCATGTAGTCGTCGGTCGTAGCACGCCGCATCCCGTAGAGGGGTGCGAAGACCCCGATGATGAAGCATGACACCAAGGGGCCTGTTGGTGTGTGAGGGGTATTTAAACAACACTGAGTGTTCCCCACCACTATAGGGATTAACTCAAACTGCTTAAGTGGATTCCACTTTGTTTATGTACTAAGTCCATTCTTAGACATTGTAAGTGCAGAAAAGCCATAAAATAGTATATAGTCTGTCAGTTTGTCATTCCGAACTCTACAGCACCATAATGGCTTTACTGAATTCTGGGAAGTTTGGTATCAAACTTCTCAGCATAATAAACTCGCACTGATGGCAATGTGGGATGTATTATACCATGCAGTCAGAGGGCTTCTTAGAGATGCCCCCTGAAAAACGACCAGCCTCTAGGCTGTTCCCTGACTGGTAAACACCAGCCTACCACCACGAAACAAATTTCTGGACCCCTGAGGTTGGAGCCTTCACTTCCTGAGCCCAGAAACAAAGCCTTTTCTGGTAGAAGGTGTTCACACCTCTCCCAGGTCAGGAATTGCCATCTGTGGCACAAGAGCTTCAAAGGCCTTGTTGTCTTTTTAATGTGATCCCCAGCCTCCCCTGCTATCAGGAGCAGACCCACTTCCTATCTCCCCTCCTTTTTGGCGGGAAGACAGGTGGGAGAAATGTGCCCACCTCGGTCAACCTCGCCCCTCAGGTGGGGGAGGCGAGGTGAAACCAAGCGTTCAGTGCCTTCAATCAGGCTTAGGGATTTTGCCCACTCCTCCACGTGGGGTATGCATACCAAGGGTGATTTCACCCTGAGGTCAGTAGCCCATTAGCGACTGACTTCGATACCCCCAAAACGCCCCCTAAATACAGTGTTTAGGGGGCAACCCTGAAATAAAAAGACAGATTCTCGCAACCTATGAAGACGAAGGATGAAAGAAGATGCCCAGCAGAGGAGACTGCAGAGAAGAACTGACTTGACTCCATCCCTACCAGCCCATCTGCAGTTTCCAGAGGTCCTGTACCAAAAGTAACCTTGTCCTACAGCAAGCCACTTCCAGAACCCCTGGAAGGACTGACTGCCTCCAACAAAAAACAAATCTCCTCTGAACAGCAGCTCTGTTAAAAAGAAACGTCCAAGACAGACTCTAAGCCTGGTGAGGACAAAGATAACCAAAGCCTAGAACCCCCACTGCACTCTACGCCTATTGCCTGAATATGAGTAGTCCACTGGTCCCAGCGAAGTCCCCTAGTACTCCAGAGTCTGAGTCCACCATGGGTTGACCCCTCCAGGACTCCTCGAAGTCACCTGCAGCCTCTACATGGAGACCCTCCAAATCGTGAGCGGCCCTGTAAGGTGAAATCCGACCTCAAAAGACATCCCCGCATCCAGCCGCCCTGCGCCCTAGAGTAGAGGACCTTAGATGTACCTACGTCTCCAAGCCCTCCAACTTACCTGCCCAGCTGTTGGTTCCTCCTCGAAGACTTCCTGGACCGAGCCTGCAGCTAAAAACCAAAACCGGCAATCCCTATTGAAAACAACAATGCACCAATGCCAAAACAGCACCCGGCTGCTCCTGTGCCGCTGTGGGTCCACCTTGTGTGCTAGCTCAGATTCCCCCTTGCCCTAAGCTTAAGACTGGGAGCTTTGCTCAAACAACCGTGCGGCCTGCTCATGAGCAGCCACCAACCGGAGACCCCTCTAAGTGGAGCTGGACTTAAGAGGGTACTCCCTTTATCCTCCTTGCGGCTTGCTGTCAGGCCTACGCAGAGGACGTTATGGCGACGACTAGGCTAAAGAAAGACAAGCCCGTGAAGGACAGGACACCGAGGGTGGCAGCGCAGCCTGCCTCGCCGGTGACAGACAGATCCCCGCGGCAGGGCGATAACGAGGAGCCCGGAACCAAGGCCTTCATGATAGAGTTGTTCTCGGCTATTAAGAGGACATATCGGAGCTGCGCTCCCAGTTGGCGTCTGATCTTCATGAGGTGCGGAGGGACGTGGATGGAGTGGGAGAGCGAGTTGCGACACTGGAGGAGCACGACTTGGGGACGGGGGAGGACATACATCGGCTCCAGCAAGACGTGATCCACCTGATGGAGCAGAACCTGGATCTGCAACCCAGGCCGAGGACTTAGAGAACAGGTCCCGCCGCAACAACATTAGGATTCGGGCGGTGCCGTGGAAGGGGGAGGGGTCGGACCTACGGGACTATGTGGAAGCTCTCTTCAAACATATCCTGAATGAGGAAGACTTGCAGGACATACAAATGGACCGAGTGCATGGAGTTGGGCTGCCGCGGGGCCCTAAAGCCCCTCCCCCTGATATATTGGTTTGTGTGCATGATTTTCAGCTGAAGGAACGGATCCTGCGGAATGCGCGTGATTTCAATCCCCTTCAGTTCCGGAATCACCGCCCTTTGCTCTTTTAGGACCTTGCAGCTTCTACCCTGGTGAAACGAAGAGAATTTAAACCGGTCACCAACTACCTGTGGGAGCAGAGTGTGCCCTACTCCTGGGGGCATCCATTCAGGCTTGTCTTCAAATGGAAGAATAAACTGATTCAAGGCCGGTCTTTGGAAGCGGCCATGGGCATTTTGGGGTTGGAGCGGCCCACTTCCCCATCTGGCGGTGGCAGTTCTCCCAACAGGCGACAAAGGCGTTCCGCAGAATGGCAGAGTTGGCAAGCCTGCTCCCGCTGTGAGACCCGACCTGTCAGCGAGCATACAGGAAAGAGGGGCTGCAGTCGCCTCTGTGGCCCTGGTAACGGATGCGGCGGTGGGCACTTGAGGCACAGGTTTTCCGTGAGGCCCTAAGAGGGCTGGTTGCTGGCACCGGAGGGGTTTCTCCGCAAGAGGTAACGACTTGTGTTTCTATGTCCTTGTCTGGAAGGAAGTCCTGTATCAGGAACTGGATGAATGGTGGTTGGTGCCATGTTCCCCTGCCTTTGGGGCCTGTTTCATGAACTATCGTTTGTTTTTCTTCCTTAACCTGTTACGCTTTGAGTTGTTGGGGTTTCTTTGGTTGGGAGGGGGAGGGTTAGGAGAAGGGGGGTGGGGGATTGGGGGTTGGGTGGGGGACTCCGCATCAGCTAGGGGGGGGATATAGGGAGGTGCTGGGGGGATGGATATTTTCCTCTTCCTCCTATGGGATGGTTGGGGAACTGGAAGCGATAAGTCCCCTGCTTGGAGGTAATGGGAACAGCTACTGTCGACCTGTATTGCCTTTGCGATGCATTACTAACCTAGACGGCACATGTGTATTAGCCTTCTTTTCCTGTATAGTGTGGGATGTCTAGAGTGCTGAGAGTGGTGAGCCCTAATGTTCGTGGGCTCAATAGTCCAGTGAAACGTGCTGCAATCCTGTCCCTCTTGGAGAACGCAGATAGTGTTGTGTGCCTCTTACAAGAAACACATCTTCTCGCTAAAGATGTCCGGCGCATGCAGGATAAGCTTTATCCCTTACAGCTCTGGTCTTCGGGCCCGAACAAGAAACATGGGGTGGCGCTGCTGTTTAGTAACCGTATGCATTGTAAGGTGCTGTCCCAAGTCGTAGACATTAGAGGGAGGTTCCTGGCGGTGCGGGTTCAATGGGGTGAGACGATCATCACGATAGGGTCTATGTATGCTCCAAATGCCTAACAAGAGCCCTTCCTTCGTGCCGCCATCGCACTGGTCCTGGCGTCCCCAGATGCGTTGATTTTGGTGGGGGGGGACTTTAATCTTGTGATGGAGGGGGTGCTAGATAGATCGGAACATCGGTCAAACCAAACTGGCGCTTGGTCGCAGGAAGGGAAGCGGTGGCTTGCCGAGGGAGGGTTGCATGCTGTGTGGAGCGTTCAGCCCCCCCAAGAGTGCGACTTCACTTATTACTCAGCTGCACACAAGACGTATGCGCGCCTTGATCACTTTCTGGCCACAACTGCTTTCTTGCCTCACCTATCTGATGCGGACATTACTCCATGCTCTCTTTCCGATCATGCACTCATATCAGTGAAGATCTCATTCAGTGGCGCCCAACCACCCTCGGCCAGTTGGCGGCTTAGAGACTCCATGTTACACTGTGACTCCGTGGTCATGAAGATTCGCAACACTATCACTCACTACTTGACTGAAAATATGGTAGGAGACACCTCGTTAGCTTCAATCTGGGAGGCCCTGAAGTTAGTGGTCTGGGCAGATTTCATAGCGCTTGCGGCTACGTATGGTAGGTTGCGCAGGGAGAAATGGGAGGAACTGGAGGGGGATGTGCGTGGCCTGGAGGCAATTCACAAGAGAATGGGGGCTCCAAGGGTATGGAGAGAACTAGAGATGAAGACGCGCATGCTCAAGCACCTGGATCTTGATAGAGCAGCATATGCCTTATTGCGCTTGCGACACAAATTTTACTTGTGTGGAGATAAAGGGGGTAAGATGCTCGCGCATAGATTAAGAGCGCAAGCGCAGGCCTATACCATCACAGAGATCAAGGATCGCCAGGCGACGACCCACGCCACTGACACTGCCATTGTTGACACCTTTCGCCACTTTTATCAATCATTATATACGAGGGAGGGTGCATCGCATGAGAACATAACGGAATATCTTGCATCGTCCGGTATTACGCCCCTGTATCCGGAGTCAGCTGAAGCGTTAGATGCGGAGATCCGAATAGAGGAGGTTATATCAGCCATTTCCCGGCTAAAGTTGGCTAAATCACCTGGGCCCGATGGGTTCTCCGCTATATTTTATAAGGCATACTGTAGGGAGCTGGCTCCTTTTTTGACTCGGCTCTTCAATTCCTTCCTTGACTCTGGGGTGGTCACTCCCTCCATGACTGAAGCGGCCATAACGGTCATTCTCAAACCTGGGAAGGACCCTATGGATTGCGGCTCTCATAGGCCGATCTCGCTCCTCAACATCGATGCTAAATTATTTGCAGGAGTATTAGTGGCGAGGCTTAGCCCTTTAATGGATGGAGTGATTGATCCTGATCAAGCAGGGTTTATACCAACCAGGCAAGGGGGACAACAACACTAAGAGGCTGCTCCATCTGCTGGACTTGGTACACCTCTCTAGGACGCAGCCTTTTCTACTGTTTATCGACGCAGAGAAAGCCTATCTGTTTGAGGTGTTGAGGGCCTTTGGTATAGGTGATAACTTTTTGCGATGGATCCAGTGCCTCTACGCACCTCCCCAAGCGATAGTGAGGGTGAATGGATGTAGGTTTGCCCCCTTTCCCATCACTAGGGGAACGCGACAGGGGTGTCCCCTCTCCCTGCTACTTTTCACTCTCTACATGGAGCCCTTCGCTCAGCACATTCGAACCCACTCTAATATCTCGGGTATCCGCTTTGATGCCGACGACCATAAAATCAGCCTCTATGCGGACGATGTCATCTTGGCGTTGACTGACCCCTACTCTTCCCTAAGGTATCTGTCTGCAGAACTCCTTGCCTTCCACAAAGCGGCGGGGTTTAAAGTTAACTTCTCTAAATCACAAATCCTCAACATCTCGATCCCGGACTCTGAAGTAGTGGATCTGCAGAGGGACTTTGCTTTTCAATAGGTGCACTCAGACATCACATACTTAGGTATACGACTAGCCCCGACCCTAGCCAAGACACTTTCCTTAAACTATGCCCTGTTAGCTGAACAGGTTACATACGGCCAGATTCATCAAGCTTAATTGCGCTCGCAAAGGGCCAGATTCTGAGAATCTGGCCCTTTGCGAGTGCAATTTTTGCATTTGGGATTCATCATCTCATATGCAAAATTCACTAATAAAGAATTCGCACATTTGCGAGGAATTGCATTTAAGGAATCTCTATTTGAGATTCCTTAAATGCAATTCATGAACCATTTTAAAATTGCGAAATCGCAATTAATCGCATTTAAATGCATTTTTCTAAGTTGCATGTTACACACACACATGTCCTTTGGAGATGTGTGTGCGCAACACCAATGTAGATTACATTTCAGGGGTGCTACAGGGTGTCCTTTGGACACCCCTGGCACCCTTGAAATCGCTATCTTATTTGCGATTAGCTAATTGCTCATCGCAAATAAGGAATAACTCCCCATTCATTCCTATGAGCCTTTAGGCCCATAGGAATGAATGGGGAGTTATTCCTTATTTGCGATTAGCAATTTGATAATCGCAAATAAGGAATGTGTAGGAATCGCAATTTTTTTAGCGATTCCTACATGAATCCCGTTTTGCAAGTCTTTAATAGCGATTCCTTAATAATCGCTATTAAGTACTCGCAAAACGGAGCAATGATGAATCTAGCTGTAAGACCCTATCCGACTGGTCCCACCTTAAATTGGCATGGTTTGGCAGACTGGCCACTATTAAGATGACAGTGCTTCCCCGTATACTCTACCTTTTTCAGATGTTGCCCCTGAATCCACCACCGGGCATGTTGAGGAGACTTCAGGGGTTACTTAACAAGTTCCTGTGGAACAACAAAAGGCCGCGCTTTGCGTTCACAGTGACTACCTCCCAGAAGGCGGATGGGGGCTTGGGTTTCCCTCTGATCTCTGCATACTTCCAGGCATCCTGTCTCAGATACATAGTGGAATGGAATAGGCCCATGTCCAGTAAACATTGGCTCTTTATGGAGCAAACAGTAGCCGGATGTAATATCTGGTGAGAGCTTTTGTTGCCGCGTAAGTGCAGGGTGTGGGGACTGTATTCCCCCCCGGTGACGCTGAAGGCATGGGACCAGTTAGCGCTACCTAAGGGGTGGACTTCCTTCCCCTCTCCAATGACACCCATAGTGGATAACCCTGACTTTCCTCCGGGCTGCGCGACTCCGGTCTTTCACCGCTGGCGGAAGAAAAGGCTGCAAGCGGGTGGGCATGCTCTTTGATCTGGATGGGCTGGTTCCGTTTTCCACGCTACGGTCTGACTTTTTTCCGCTGGCCAAGGAAGACCCGTTCTATCACGCACAAGTGGCACATTGGGTGACTCTCCCGGCCAATGTGGCTCTCATGTCGCGGCCGCTAAAGGCCTTTGAATGATGGCTAGTTGTCAAAAAGGATGACCGGAGCCTAATTTCGGAGCTCTATGCGATGATTTTGCGCTGCCCCTGGACACAACGTACAAAGGCGCAAGTCCATTGGGAGACGGAGTTAGGGCATCCCCTGTCGACTAAAGAATGGGAGCATGTGTTCTACCGGGCGCACCACACGACCTCTAACACGGCAGGGACTGAATCAGCCTACAAAACAGCGACCTATTGGTATTATACCCCAGCGCGCGTCAAGATGTGGGATAAGGCGAAATCAGGCCTCTGCTGGAGGGGATGTGGGATGTCTGGGAATATGGAATATGGTTCACCTACTGTGGCGCTGTTCGAAGTTGGTACGCTATTGGGCAACAGTTCTTGATGAGCTGGATGCTGCTTTTAAGATCACGCTACCCCGGCTACCGGAACACATTTTGCTAGGGCTACCCCATCCTAAATTCTTTCTCTTGCGCTCTCTCAGTTGCAGACAAATTGTGATGGCTCTACTGGCGGTGCGGCATAAAATAGTATATAGTCTGTCAGTTTGTCATTCCGAACTCTACAGCACCATAATGGCTTTACTGAATTCTGGGAAGTTTGGTATCAAACTTCTCAGCATAATAAACTCGCACTGATGGCAATGTGGGATGTATTATACCATGCAGTCAGAGGGCTTCTTAGAGATGCCCCCTGAAAAACGACCAGCCTCTGGGCTGTTCCCTGACTGGTAAACACCAGCCTACCACCACGAAACAAATTTCTGGACCCCTGAGGTTGGAGCCTTCACTTCCTGAGCCCAGAAACAAAGCCTTTTCTGGGAGAAGGTGTTCACACCTCTCCCAGGTCAGGAATTGCCATCTGTGGCACAAGAGCTTCAAAGGCCTTGTTGTCTTTTTAATGTGATCCCCAGCCTCCCCTGCTATCAGGAGCAGACCCACTTCCTATCTCCCCTCCTTTTTGGCGGGAAGACAGGTGGGAGAAATGTGCCCACCTCGGTCAACCTCGCCCCTCAGGTGGGGGAGGCGAGGTGAAACCAAGCGTTCAGTGCCTTCAATCAGGCTTAGGGATTTTGCCCACTCCTCCACGTGGGGTATGCATACCAAGGGTGATTTCACCCTGAGGTCAGTAGCCCATTAGCGACTGACTTCGATACCCCCAAAACGCCCCCTAAATACAGTGTTTAGGGGGCAACCCTGAAATAAAAAGACATATTCTCGCAACCTATGAAGACGAAGGATGAAAGAAGATGCCCAGCAGAGGAGACTGCAGAGAAGAACTGACTTGACTCCATCCCTACCAGCCCATCTGCAGTTTCCAGAGGTCCTGTACCAAAAGTAACCTTGTCCTACAGCAAGCCACTTCCAGAACCCCTGGAAGGACTGACTGCCTCCAACAAAAAACAAATCTCCTCTGAACAGCAGCTCTGTTAAAAAGAAACGTCCAAGACAGACTCTAAGCCTGGTGAGGACAAAGATAACCAAAGCCTAGAACCCCCACTGCACTCTACGCCTATTGCCTGAATATGAGTAGTCCACTGGTCCCAGCGAAGTCCCCTAGTACTCCAGAGTCTGAGTCCACCATGGGTTGACCCCTCCAGGACTCCTCGAAGTCACCTGCAGCCTCTACATGGAGACCCTCCAAATCGTGAGCGGCCCTGTAAGGTGAAATCCGACCTCAAAAGACATCCCCGCATCCAGCCGCCCTGCGCCCTAGAGTAGAGGACCTTAGATGTACCTACGTCTCCAAGCCCTCCAACTTACCTGCCCAGCTGTTGGTTCCTCCTCGAAGACTTCCTGGACCGAGCCTGCAGCTAAAAACCAAAACCGGCAATCCCTATTGAAAACAACAATGCACCAATGCCAAAACAGCACCCGGCTGCTCCTGTGCCGCTGTGGGTCCACCTTGTGTGCTAGCTCAGATTCCCCCTTGCCCTAAGCTTAAGACTGGGAGCTTTGCTCAAACAACCTTGCGGCCTGCTCATGAGCAGCCACCAACCGGAGACCCCTCTAAGTGGAGCTGGACTTAAGAGGGTACTCCCTTTATCCTCCTTGCGGCTTGCTGTCAGGCCTACGCAGAGGACGTTATGGCGACGACTAGGCTAAAGAAAGACAAGCCCGTGAAGGACAGGACACCGAGGGTGGCAGCGCAGCCTGCCTCGCCGGTGACAGACAGATCCCCGCGGCAGGGAGATAACGAGGAGCCCGGAACCAAGGCCTTCATGATAGAGTTGTTCTCGGCTATTAAGAGGACATATCGGAGCTGCGCTCCCAGTTGGCGTCTGATCTTCATGAGGTGCGGAGGGACGTGGATGGAGTGGGAGAGCGAGTTGCGACACTGGAGGAGCACGACTTGGGGACGGCGGAGGACATACATCGGCTCCAGCAAGACGTGATCCACCTGATGGAGCAGAACCTGGATCTGCAACCCAGGCCGAGGACTTAGAGAACAGGTCCCGCCGCAACAACATTAGGATTCGGGCGGTGCCGTGGAAGGGGGAGGGGTCGGACCTACGGGACTATGTGGAAGCTCTCTTCAAACATATCCTGAATGAGGAAGACTTGCAGGACATACAAATGGACCGAGTGCATGGAGTTGGGCTGCCGCGGGGCCCTAAAGCCCCTCCCCCTGATATATTGGTTTGTGTGCATGATTTTCAGCTGAAGGAACGGATCCTGCGGAATGCGCGTGATTTCAATCCCCTTCAGTTCCGGAATCACCGCCCTTTGCTCTTTTAGGACCTTGCAGCTTCTACCCTGGTGAAACGAAGAGAATTTAAACCGGTCACCAACTACCTGTGGGAGCAGAGTGTGCCCTACTCCTGGGGGCATCCATTCAGGCTTGTCTTCAAATGGAAGAATAAACTGATTCAAGGCCGGTCTTCGGAAGCGGCCATGGGCATTTTGGGGTTGGAGCGGCCCACTTCCCCATCTGGCGGTGGCAGTTCTCCCAACAGGCGACAAAGGCGTTCCGCAGAATGGCAGAGTTGGCAAGCCTGCTCCCGCTGTGAGACCCGACCTGTCAGCGAGCATACAGGAAAGAGGGGCTGCAGTCGCCTCTGTGGCCCTGGTAACGGATGCGGCGGTGGGCACTTGAGGCACAGGTTTTCCGTGAGGCCCTAAGAGGGCTGGTTGCTGGCACCGGAGGGGTTTCTCCGCAAGAGGTAACGACTTGTGTTTCTATGTCCTTGTCTGTAAGGAAGTCCTGTATCAGGAACTGGATGAATGGTGGTTGGTGCCATGTTCCCCTGCCTTTGGGGCCTGTTTCATGAACTATCGTTTGTTTTTCTTCCTTAACCTGTTACGCTTTGAGTTGTTGGGGTTTCTTTGGTTGGGAGGGGGAGGGTTAGGAGAAGGGGGGTGGGGGATTGGGGGTTGGGTGGGGGACTCCGCATCAGCTAGGGGGGGGATATAGGGAGGTGCTGGGGGGATGGATATTTTCCTCTTCCTCCTATGGGATGGTTGGGGACCTGGAAGCGATAAGTCCCCTGCTTGGAGGTAATGGGAACAGCTACTGTCGACCTGTATTGCCTTTGCGATGCATTACTAACCTAGACGGCACATATGTATTAGCCTTCTTTTCCTGTATAGTGTGGGATGTCTAGAGTGCTGAGAGTGGTGAGCCCTAATGTTCGTGGGCTCAATAGTCCAGTGAAACGTGCTGCAATCCTGTCCCTCTTGGAGAACGCAGATAGTGTTGTGTGCCTCTTACAAGAAACACATCTTCTCGCTAAAGATGTCCGGCGCATGCAGGATAAGCTTTATCCCTTACAGCTCTGGTCTTCGGGCCCGAACAAGAAACATGGGGTGGCGCTGCTGTTTAGTAACCGTATGCATTGTAAGGTGCTGTCCCAAGTCGTAGACATTAGAGGGAGGTTCCTGGCGGTGCGGGTTCAATGGGGTGAGACGATCATCACGATAGGGTCTATGTATGCTCCAAATGCCTAACAAGAGCCCTTCCTTCGTGCCGCCATCGCACTGGTCCTGGCGTCCCCAGATGCGTTGATTTTGGTGGGGGGGGACTTTAATCTTGTGATGGAGGGGGTGCTAGATAGATCGGAACATCGGTCAAACCAAACTGGCGCTTGGTCGCAGGAAGGGAAGCGGTGGCTTGCCGAGGGAGGGTTGCATGCTGTGTGGAGCGTTCAGCCCCCCCAAGAGTGCGACTTCACTTATTACTCAGCTGCACACAAGACGTATGCGCGCCTTGATCACTTTCTGGCCACAACTGCTTTCTTGCCTCACCTATCTGATGCGGACATTACTCCATGCTCTCTTTCCGATCATGCACTCATATCAGTGAAGATCTCATTCAGTGGCGCCCAACCACCCTCGGCCAGTTGGCGGCTTAGAGACTCCATGTTACACTGTGACTCCGTGGTCATGAAGATTCGCAACACTATCACTCACTACTTGACTGAAAATATGGTAGGAGACACCTCGTTAGCTTCAATCTGGGAGGCCCTGAAGTTAGTGGTCTGGGCAGATTTCATAGCGCTTGCGGCTACGTATGGTAGGTTGCGCAGGGAGAAATGGGAGGAACTGGAGGGGGATGTGCGTGGCCTGGAGGCAATTCACAAGAGAATGGGGGCTCCAAGGGTATGGAGAGAACTAGAGATGAAGACGCGCATGCTCAGGCACCTGGATCTTGATAGAGCAGCATATGCCTTATTGCGCTTGCGACACAAATTTTACTTGTGTGGAGATAAAGGGGGTAAGATGCTCGCGCATAGATTAAGAGCGCAAGCGCAGGCCTATACCATCACAGAGATCAAGGATCGCCAGGCGACGACCCACGCCACTGACACTGCCATTGTTGACACCTTTCGCCACTTTTATCAATCATTATATACGAGGGAGGGTGCATCGCATGAGAACATAACGGAATATCTTGCATCGTCCGGTATTACGCCCCTGTATCCGGAGTCAGCTGAAGCGTTAGATGCGGAGATCCGAATAGAGGAGGTTATATCAGCCATTTCCCGGCTAAAGTTGGCTAAATCACCTGGGCCCGATGGGTTCTCCGCTATATTTTATAAGGCATACTGTAGGGAGCTGGCTCCTTTTTTGACTCGGCTCTTCAATTCCTTCCTTGACTCTGGGGTGGTCACTCCCTCCATGACTGAAGCGGCCATAACGGTCATTCCAAACCTGGGAAGGACCCTATGGATTGCGGCTCTCATAGGCCGATCTCGCTCCTCAACATCGATGCTAAATTATTTGCAGGAGTATTAGTGGCGAGGCTTAGCCCTTTAATGGATGGAGTGATTGATTCTGATCAAGCAGGGTTTATACCAACCAGGCAAGGGGGACAACAACACTAAGAGGCTGCTCCATCTGCTGGACTTGGTACACCTCTCTAGGACGCAGCCTTTTCTACTGTTTATCGACGCAGAGAAAGCCTATCTGTTTGAGGTGTTGAGGGCCTTTGGTATAGGTGATAACTTTTTGCGATGGATCCAGTGCCTCTACGCACCTCCCCAAGCGATAGTGAGGGTGAATGGATGTAGGTTTGCCCCCTTTCCCATCACTAGGGGAACGCGACAGGGGTGTCCCCTCTCCCTGCTACTTTTCACTCTCTACATGGAGCCCTTCTCTCAGCACATTCGAACCCACTCTAATATCTCGGGTATCCGCTTTGATGCCGACGACCATAAAATCAGCCTCTATGCGGACGATGTCATCTTGGCGTTGACTGACCCCTACTCTTCCCTAAGGTATCTGTCTGCAGAACTCCTTGCCTTCCACAAAGCGGCGGGGTTTAAAGTTAACTTCTCTAAATCACAAATCCTCAACATCTCGATCCCGGACTCTGAAGTAGTGGATCTGCAGAGGGACTTTGCTTTTCAATAGGTGCACTCAGACATCACATACTTAGGTATACGACTAGCCCCGACCCTAGCCAAGACACTTTCCTTAAACTATGCCCTGTTAGCTGAACAGGTTACATACGGCCAGATTCATCAAGCTTAATTGCGCTTGCAAAGGGCCAGATTCTGAGAATCTGGCCCTTTGCGAGTGCAATTTTTGCATTTGGGATTCATCATCCCAAATGCAAAATTCACTAATAAAGAATTCGCACATTTGCGAGGAATTGCATTTAAGGAATCTCTATTTGAGATTCCTTAAATGCAATTCATGAACCATTTTAAAATTGCGAAATCGCAATTAATCGCATTTAAATGCATTTTTCTAAGTTGCATGTTACACACACACACATGTCCTTTGGAGATGTGTGTGCGCAACACCAATGTAGATTACATTTCAGGGGTGCTACAGGGTGTCCTTTGGACACCCCTGGCACCCTTGAAATCGCTATCTTATTTGCGATTAGCTAATTGCTCATCGCAAATAAGGAATAACTCCCCATTCATTCCTATGAGCCTTTAGGCCCATAGGAATGAATGGGGAGTTATTCCTTATTTGCGATTAGCAATTTGCTAATCGCAAATAAGGAATGTGTAGGAATCGCAATTTTTTTAGCGATTCCTACATGAATCCCGTTTTGCAAGTCTTTAATAGCGATTCCTTAATAATCGCTATTAAGTACTCGCAAAACGGAGCAATGATGAATCTAGCTGTAAGACCCTATCCGACTGGTCCCACCTTAAATTGGCATGGTTTGGCAGACTGGCCACTATTAAGATGACAGTGCTTCCCCGTATACTCTACCTTTTTCAGATGTTGCCCCTGAATCCACCACCGGGCATGTTGAGGAGACTTCAGGGGTTACTTAACAAGTTCCTGTGGAACAACAAAAGGCCGCGCTTTGCGTTCACAGTGACTACCTCCCAGAAGGCGGATGGGGGCTTGGGTTTCCCTCTGATCTCTGCATACTTCCAGGCATCCTGTCTCAGATACATAGTGGAATGGAATAGGCCCATGTCCAGTAAACATTGGCTCTTTATGGAGCAAACAGTAGCCGGATGTAATATCTGGTGAGAGCTTTTGTTGCCGCGTAAGTGCAGGGTGTGGGGACTGTATTCCCCCCCGGTGACGCTGAAGGCATGGGACCAGTTAGCGCTACCTAAGGGGTGGACTTCCTTCCCCTCTCCAATGACACCCATAGTGGATAACCCTGACTTTCCTCCGGGCTGCGCGACTCCGGTCTTTCACCGCTGGCGGAAGAAAAGGCTGCAAGCGGGTGGGCATGCTCTTTGATCTGGATGGGCTGGTTCCGTTTTCCACGCTACGGTCTGACTTTTTTCCGCTGGCCAAGGAAGACCCGTTCTATCACGCACAAGTGGCACATTGGGTGACTCTCCCGGCCAATGTGGCTCTCATGTCGCGGCCGCTAAAGGCCTTTGAATGATGGCTAGTTGTCAAAAAGGATGACCGGAGCCTAATTTCGGAGCTCTATGCGATGATTTTGCGCTGCCCCTGGACACAACGTACAAAGGCGCAAGTCCATTGGGAGACGGAGTTAGGGCATCCCCTGTCGACTAAAGAATGGGAGCATGTGTTCTACCGGGCGCACCACACGACCTCTAACACGGCAGGGACTGAATCAGCCTACAAAACAGCGACCTATTGGTATTATACCCCAGCGCGCGTCAAGATGTGGGATAAGGCGAAATCAGGCCTCTGCTGGAGGGGATGTGGGATGTCTGGGAATATGGAATATGGTTCACCTACTGTGGCGCTGTTCGAAGTTGGTACGCTATTGGGCAACAGTTCTTGATGAGCTGGATGCTGCTTTTAAGATCACGCTACCCCGGCTACCGGAACACATTTTACTAGGGCTACCCCATCCTAAATTCTTTCTCTTGCGCTCTCTCAGTTGCAGACAAATTGTGATGGCTCTACTGGCGGTGCGGCAAGTCCTTTTAGCACAGTGGGGCTCTCCGGCCATTCCTGATACCCGGGATTGGATTCAGCGATTGTGGCACACCCTTCCTATGGAGCGACTTTCCTTGGGTATGGACGGGAAGTGTTCGGAATATGCTACCCTCTGGGCACCGTTTTTGCAGCTCTTGTCCAAAGACCTCCGGGAGGTGACATGCCCAAAGTACTTGCAAATCCTACAACTTATACCCCTGGAACCTGGAGGCGCCACACCGTGCACCTGAAAACCCGTTGGTTGCAGTCAGGCAATTGGGCCGGGTCGCTGGGGACAAGTGCCACTTGGTGAGGCTGATGCGGAGTGGGGTGGGTGTGGGAGGGTGGGTGAGGGAGTTTCGGGTGGGTGTAGGGCTGGGGGGGGTTCGTTTTCGTTGTTTCATTTTGACTCTTTTCTCCTAAAAAGCGGAAGCCATGCTCCAGGTGGCGCGGTGGTGCTGCATCAGATACGCGGGGTCGACCTCCGGGGTGTAGACCCAGACGCTGAGTACGATTATTGTGTGAATCCGCCCTGCCGGCGAGTCGATGTAGGCAGCGGGGCTGTGTTCCTGTCCGCATAATAAAATATTTGATTCTAAAAAAGTAAGGCTAAAGGTCCTAAAAACCGCATTGAATCTTTGGTATGGAGTGAGGAAGTTACTAAACATTGGATATGTTTCAGAATTTGCTCCCATCTGGGAATCCCCAGGGATGCTAGATTGCTTGACGGATGCTCTGAGTCTTCCCTTAAAGCAAACAGGGATATCTAAGTAGGGAGACTTGATATCAACAATAGGCGTGCTATCCTGTGAGGTGCTGAGTGCAAAGACGTATGTGTCACAGCTGGTCTCCAGATGTAAGAGATGTCATCTCCTTAGAGCCAACGATGTACATGTTTTCTTTACATGCTCAAGATGAAAGAATTTTGGAAGATTGTGGAAACCACCATGAGAAACATTTTAGGGGAATATGTAGTTTTGACTGAGGCCTTGGGTGGAAAGTACTATGCAAAACAGCTTGAATAGCAAGCAACGGGGTCTAGTATTTTACTTGTTGCTCTTGACCAAGTGGGAGATCTGCAAATGTTGGTTAGATCCTGCTCCCCCTCACCCCACAGGGTGGTTAAGTGTAGTCAAGTGGACCTGCAATATGGACACTAAATGGACACTAAATGCAGTTTACGACAGTCAAGAGAAATTTGTGGGGGTTTTATTAAGTGAGTTGGTTGGCACCTATGATATCACCCAGGCCGGCTGTAAGCATCCATGCACAGTCCTATGATTACACTAGGTCATGGTCCTGGGGGTGGTCTATTGTCCCCTGATACAACCAGAGCCTGGGAGGCTCCGGGCGAGTAAATACAATGGACCATGAGACGGACCGAGGGCGCTAAACAAAAATGTCCAAGATTTACAGTTGCCATGGTAATATGAGGACAAAAAACCGAGAAAATTAATCTGAAAAGTAATTCAACTGTTTCATAAACAACTGACCTACCTGTAAACCAATCCAACTTATTTCAACCTGCATTCAAATTGTTTTTCACTGCATAATTCCTGCAAAGTATTATTTCACTTTCCTGAGTGTGTACAATAAATGCTTAACACTACCCTCTGATAAAACTTTACTGCTCGCCCACAATATCACAAATAGAGTGTATTGTATTATCTACTTTTACCTCTGCCTACCTTTGGGATCCACTGCACTCTGTGCACACTATACCCTACTTTGGTATAGTATATACAGAGTCAGCTTTCTACAGGTACTATGAGCAGTGGATGAGGATTGGCTTCTCTAATATTCATACTGCCTCCTCAAATTTGGGCGTGTAAATAGATTCTTTGCTTATGCATTAAGTTTTGCTGTTTTGCAGATTATCGTTCATATTGGATCTTATATTTGTAATCATTATTTGGGACACTCTTATGGTATACCTTAAGGTAAGTTTATGTTTTTATTTTGCAGGATAATCCCCTGTCCTTCTCCTATTCATGTGATCTCTGTTAGATAGTTTTTAATTTATTTTCATCTTTTTTTCTTTTTGCCCTTGTGTGATTTATTTTGATCTGTTGATATTGTCTAGAATTCATCATGCACATTAAGTCTTATCATATTTTTGCACTGTTTGTTATATTTTTGTTTTATATATATCTGGCCTGGATTTTGGATTATTTTAGAGTATGGGCTTCCACATTTCATTTACATTCTCACTGGCTGCTGCTTAATCAATAAAGTAGAAGTATGTTCCATTGGCATCATGTCTTATTATGTTCTTACGGCCCTGAAGAAGTCTAGCAAGACGAAACATGTGTTGGTTGTGTTTACCGGGTCAGATGGTTTATGTGAAGACACACATCCTATTTTTAAGTGCATGTCATACTGTCTAATCACTTGCCATCTCTGTGAATGTCAGAATGTATTGCGTCCATCTGATTGACATCTGTATTGTATGATAAAGCTGATTTATATGTTATGTATTTAGTAATAAAATATTTAGTTATAAATATATACAAATTCCATTTTTATTGATGTGATTTACATGCATTTGAGTGCTCAAGACTACTTTGAAAGTTCAGAATTCTAAATTGGTGGGTGTCAGTAACAGGGCTCTTTTTCATCAAGATATTTGAAGTGACATCATAGAAAATGGAATGAAGCTTGAAATGGCTATGATATCATATGGGACTAGGTAAAAAAGTATTTTCTCTGAGGCTCAAACCACGCTGTGCCCTTAACAACGTTGTCCGAACCACAAAAGCATCTTTACAACCCCTTTCTTTACACTGCACATTGTTACAACAACTTGCCTTAAGGGAGGCTTTATTCAATTGATATTGGACTTTTAGCCTAAAACTGACCCTACTGTTGCACAGACTGGAGTTGGAATAGTACATAATAATATTTTAACTCCAAAGCTTTCTCTAAGGCAAGTCGTTGCGTAATAAAGGTAAGCATTGTAAAGATGCGTTTGTGGTTCGGATCACGTTGTAAGGGCATGCGGAAAAAATGCCTGTGTGGTTCCGACATACATCCAGAGCCACCAGTGTTGAAAATACCTCATTATTAACGTCTATAATTTCATGTTGTGCAGATCCTCCCATGACCAGGCCCTTGTTGTAAGGTGGGACCATGGAGCAGATACAGAGGTGGAGAGGAGAAATCGAGGAACTATGCATAAAATATTTATTTTCTGTCCTTACATGACCTAACTTTGCCCTCCACACCTTTTGTTTGTTAATATCTTTGAGCAAGGAATACAAGGCATTTCTCCACCTTGTTTCTGCTCAGTGACCTCTAAAAAAATTAGAAACTTGCCTGACATTCTGCACCATTCCCCTCCCATTGGCCTTCCTTTCCCCTGCTCCCCCCAATGGTTATGACTTTATTTTCAGAAAGTGAACCGCGGGTGCCCCTGTGCCATAGTCAGAATATGTAAAAATCCGTGGTCTGATGTGGGTTGGCACTGACCTATTAGAGGTAGGAGAGATGGTGGTTGATGGAGCAAGAGCATTACCAATCAACCCATCCTTTTCATCAGGTTCAGGGCAGACCCAAAGAGGGAATGTTGGAAGAGACAGTAATCCTTCACCTGCCAGTTCATGTGTCTCTGGAGGCTCATGGGAGATTATAGACATGGAGGTGAGAAACAAATGGAAAGAATTAGCTTCAGCATGTGATGTTATGTACAATAGCAAGGTTTTCAATCTGGGGCAATGGAATCTATGGTTTGCAGGATATCTGGTCTGGATTGCAGGCAGGAGTCAGGTAAGTGAAGCCAACGCGAAAGCGAAGCATTTAGTCTAACGCGAGCGCGATTTAAATAACCGAGTGTTCATGTAAATTCCCAAGTCCACATGTGCACGGTGATTCAGTTTACACGTGCGCACGTGTTCCAACTGTAAAGTCCGAAACACAAATTCCTCAGGATTTATATACAATTTAAATAACAAGCATTGGCAAAATCAAGGGCAAAAGATTTCAATATTTAGGGATGCATAATTTCGATAAAACAATAAACAAGTCTTGGTTACAACAAAGCATATGACTTTCTACTACTACAAGAATAGCATAACCACTATACTCAGATTAGTGCATTACTACAGAACAATTATGCCGAATTACACAGGATCTCAGTTTACCCGTAACAGTTCCCCCTCCCAAAGGGCTTCTCAAGGGAAAGGTTTTATTCAGACACAGGACATGAAAGGCTTTAACCAATCTTGGATAATGAACGTGGGATTCGGGTTCCCAAGATCTTTCTGAGGCGTCATAACTTTTCCAATCAATCAAGTAGTGTAAATGGCCGTGTATGCGCTTGGCATCTATAATGTGACAAACCTCATATTCAATATGATTTCCAACCACCATAGGTGGGGGCGGATAATCCTTACCTGTGCAATATTTATATAATTTGAGAAGGGACACATTCAATTCAATTCAATTCAATTCAATTAGTTTATTTGTTACGGAACTCCAATGGAGGTTAACAAAAATACACCAATACAATAAAAGAAACATGCTTTATAACAAATACAAAATTCTACCTTTAGCAATCAGCATAACATTATACATACCAACTAAACTAAAACCAGAAAATCTAATAAATAGCCAGGAATGTTTTAAAAAATGTAAATATTCTATGGCAGATCATTTCATTTGGCGGGGACAACACAAACGATCGGGCTTCCTCAGCAGAACGAATATTAAATTTGATAAACGAGGGTCTCAAAAACATTCGCCTTGCCCTTAGAAGTTCTGGACACACAAAAAGCACATGATTGAGATCCTGTATTTGGGTACAACACAGTTCACAAATTCTCTCCTCTCTAGGAGTTTTTGACCAAATACCAGTTACGCCTCTGGGGAAACAGGTTAGTTCTTAAAAGAAGTATTAGCCTTCTGATTCCATGTGGGACATTCCATAAGAGATAGGGCTGTGGTCTGCTCCCCATCACACTCACACAGATTACCTTGTTGCGGACTTTAAGGTGACTTAAAGCTATATCTCTTGCTGTACTAATCGTACTTACTGACTTCTTTAAAAATGACTTCAATGCAAGCTTTGGCATGGGTAAATCACAATTTAAATTGAGCCCAAATAAATGGTTTGCATAGGCGATTGATCTAAAAAAGGCTGATTTATCTTTTAATTTTGCAAAAATTCCCAACTTCAAGGCGGCCCTTAGAGTGCCCTCATCCCCCCAACAGAGGGAGTTCCCCCACCTCAGGACCGCTGCCAAAGAAGAAGTATAAGAAGAAACTAAATGGAATTCCAAACAAAGAACATGTGGGGCAGCCAAGGAATTTAAATTACAATTTGACGGAAAAACCGGCCTTCAGCCTTATCAAAAGAGAGCCAGTAATTCCTATCCAAAACTTCTGCAGCATAAGTTAATGTCGGGGGAATTTTAACCTTAAATACTGTCAGAACATGATTAAAATGACGTTTCCCACAGGTGTTATAAAATCTATTTAGAGCTCCAGCCTGGGAGGCGGCCTTACCAACACATCGTTTGATGTGCTCTGAGTCACGCCCGTTTTTTGAGAAAACCTTCCCCAAATACAGGTACGTATTGACCAGTTCAAGTTCTTCCTGCCCCAACAGCCAATTATACCCTTTCTTTATTCTAAAACCTTTCTTGCGAAAGACAAAAATTTTGCTTTTAGCAATATTGATTTTCAAGCAATGGTCCTCCGCATATTTAGTCAAGGCATCCAGACGACGCTGCAAGCCAATGGAGGTTAAATCGAAAATTGCAACGTCATCTGCATATAGTAAGGTGCCAATGGACATTGTGCCAATTCTAGGGGCGTCCCCCTTCACTGAGAAGGGACTCATGAAAAACAGGGTGAATGGCACATTCGTCGGGTAAAGTGAGCTTTATTGAGACGGGGAAACAAACAAATGGGAAATGGGCCAATGTATCTTGGTTCCAACATTTTAGGTCCTTCTAACTGAATATTCCTAGTGGATAACCACACTAGATCACCTTTTTTATAGTGTGGTTCTGGTGGTTTATGTCGGTCAACAATGAGTTTAGTGTTAAGTTTATTTTTAGCTAAACTGGTCTTAGCTTTTTCTTGTAAATACTGCAATTGAGCTTACCTTTCACTTACTGCTGGCATTGTATCAACAGAATTTGGGAGAATGATGGGAAGAGATTGAGGGTGTAAACCAGTCATTAAATAGAAAGGAGGACAACCCAAAGCTGCATGAAGACTGTTATTGTAGGAACATTCTTCTAATGGAAGGACCTAAGTCCCATTGGGAAGCTACTGACGTGGTCAAACATTGTAAACTTTGTTCCATACCGATTTGCTTTCTCAGTCTGCCCGTCAGTTTGAGGATGAAAGGCTGTCGATAGAGCTATTTCAATTCCCAAGTATGAGCAAAATTGTTTCCAAAATTTTGGCGCGAATTGAGGATCACGGTCAGAAACAATTTTACTCGGGAGGTCATGAAGTTTCACAATGTTATTATTAAAAATGTCACTGAATTCCGTTGCAGTAGGTAATTTTTTTAAAGGAATAAAATGTCCCATTTTGGATAAAAGACCAACGACCACTAGAATAGCAGTATAGTTGTTGGATTTAGGTAAGTCTGTGATAAAGTCCGGACCACTTGTGTGTCAGGGTAGGGATAGTATGGGCAATGGTTGTAAAAGACTAGTTGGAGCCACGTGAGAAGCCTTCTGTATAGCACAAACTGGGCAAGCTTTCACATATTTTTGTACATCCTGTTTGATATTATTCCACCAAAAATTCCGTAGACATAGTACTAGTGTTTTATTTATTCCAGGATGTCCAGCAATACTTGACTTCTGATTCCATTTCAACACCAGTTGTTGTGAATTCTCTTGAGGAATAAACAAATTGTTATTGTGAAAGAAATAACCGTCATGTATGGTGTTTTGCTTATGTGATAACCATTGCTGGTGATTCAGTGTCTGTAAACTTTGTTTAACCTCGTTCAGAAAGGTGTCTGCATGGGTAACTGCCACAATTTTTTCTGGAGAGATTATGTGCTGAGGTTGCTTACTTTCCTCAAGATGATGTTCACAAGACATTCTCGATAGGGGTGTCCGAAATTAGCTGCTTTTATCCAGGACTGTAAGTTATTAGGAAATAGAATTTGCTTAAAAAATGCAACCAATGCCTTTGCCTAGGAGCAAGTGCATTCACAGAAGTAAAAAATTGGAGGTTCTTGTGATCTGTAAATATTGTGATGGTGTGTTTAGCACCTAATAGGTGGTGTCTCCAGTCATGAAAAACTGCCTTGATTCCTAGCAACTCACGTTCAGCTATTGTGTAATTATGTTCGGCTGGTAGTAATTTACGTGAGTAGAAAGCAATGGGCTGTAGGTGCCCTGTAGCATTATTCTTTTGCATTGGGACTCCTCCCAATGCCTTTTGAGAAGGGCCCACTTCCACAAAATATGGTTTGTCAGGATCAGGGTGGATTAAGATGGGTGCTGAAGTAAAAGCCTGTTTTAGGTTATTAAATGCTGTGTCAGCGTTGGTGTTATATTGAAACTGTTGGCCTTTCCGAAGGAGTCGAGTTATATAAAATTAGAGATGAAGCGCCTATAAAAGTTGGCAAAACCAAGCACTCACTGTGTTTCTTTTACAGAGGAAGGAGTGGGCCAATTGAGGATAGTGTCTACCTTTTTAGGATCCATGATTATGCCTTCAGGAGAAAGCCAATATCCTAGAAATTCTACCTTTTTCAGGTCTTGCATATAATGAATGCTCTCACAATTTTTGTGAAACAGAATGAACATGTTGAACATGTTCCTGTTCGGCTTTGGAAAAGATTTGCATATCATCGATATACATGATAACGCACACATCAAGAAAATCATGAAGGACTTTGTTTATGAAATATTGAAATGTAGCCGGGGCGTTACAGAGACCGAACGGAATGCCCGTATATGCAAACAGACCATATTTCATGTGAAATGCGGTCTTCCATTCGGTTCTCTTTTATTCGAACAAGGTGGTATTTGCCCCTTAAATCAAGTTTGGCATAGATGGTAGAAACTTTAATTTTATTTTATAGAACCGGAATCAAGGCAATGTATAACGATTTTTTATCAATATTTTATTTAGTGCCCGGTAATCTATGCACGCTCTCTGATCGCCAGATTATTTGGCTACTAAAAAGAGTTGTGTAGAGACTGGGAACGTAGAATGGTGAATGAGACCTATTTCTAATAGTTTGTCTACATAGGTCTTTAAAACTGGTTCTCAGGCTTGGTTAAGGCATAGATCCTACTGCAGGGTAAAACTGCTCCTGTGATTAAATCCTTTTGGCAGTCATAAACCCTGTGAGGTGGTAACCGGGTACCCTGGACAGGATCAAAAACATCTGAGTAGTATGTATATTCCTTAAGTTTCTGAGGTGACTCTTGTTGTAGGGCAGCACCAAATAAAGGTACAATAGGAACTTAAGTTTCCATATAGCAATTGGTCCTGCAATAAGAAGAATCCAAAGTTACTGTTCTTTTAATCCAGTCAATTTTAGGATTATGTAACTCAAGCCAAGGAACTGCTAGTATAATGCCGAAAGTGGGTGTATTAATTAAATCAAAGACTATTTTCTCATTATGACCATTTTCTCCCACTAAAGTCAAGGGTACAGTGTGATACTTAATTAGGCCGGAAGAAAGAGCCGAGCCATCAACAGCTCTAACAGGCTCAGGTTCAGTTTTGGGAACTTGAGGGATGCCTAGTTTTCTGGCCAATTCTAAGTCAAACAAGCATTTGCAATGCAATAGGTCTCGCATTAGGAAAGTTTGAGCTATTGGTCTTGTAAATGACAATTTTTTTTGTTTATGTGTTGTTTTTGAAAATAGCTAAATTAATAGCTTTGTCATTTACAATGCCAATAGTTATACCTTTCTCAAATGTGACACCTATAGCATTTGTAATGCAACATGTTTTGTATTTACGTGACTTAGATGTATTGATATTACAAATAACAATGGCTTTTAATTTTTTTAAATAATGAATACTTAAATAAAAGTGATTGTAATTTATAATGGCAATAGCTTAAACTTTTGTAAATACCTTTTGTGAAGATTATGTTCAGTATATTTTATTGTGATGAAAATCCAAGAACAGAAGTGAAATATTAACATCTTTTTGTGATATTTGTAATAAAGCTTGAAACATTGAGAGAGCATATTTGAACCAGTGATGCTGTGGTGGTGCTGAGTGATGCTGTGGTTGCGAAGAGTGATGCTGTGGTTGCGCTGAGTGATGCTGTGGTTGTGCTGAGTGATGCTGTGGTTGCGCTGAGTGATGCTGTGGTGGTGCTGTGGTGGTGCTGAGTGATGCTGTGGTCGTGCTGAGTGGTGCTGTGGTGGTGCTGAGTGGTGCTGAGTGGTGCTGTGGTGGTGCTGAGTGATGCTGTGGTGGTGCTGAGTGGTGCTGTGGTGGTGCTGAGTGGTGCTGTGGTGGTGCTGAGTGATGCTGTTGTGATGTGATGGATAGTGAGGGCGATAGATAGATAGAGGGAGGGCGAACGATAGATAGAGGGAGGGTGAGAGATAGAGGCAGGGTGAGAGATAGAGGCAGGGCAAGAGGGCGAGGGATGGAGTGTGGGCGAGGGATGGAGTGTGGGCGAGGGATGGAGTGTGGGGCGGGGGAGGGATGGAGTGTGGGGCGGGGGAGGGATGGAGTGTGGGGCGGGGGAGGGATGGAGTGTGGGGCTGGATGGATGGAGTGTGTGGATGGATGGATGGAGTGGGGGGATGGATGGATGGAGTGGAGGGATGGATGGATGGAGTCGGGGATGGATGGATGGATGGATGGAGTGGGGGGATGGATGGATGGATGGAGTGGGGGGATGGATGGATGGAGTGGGGGGATGGATGGATGGAGTGGGGGGATGGATGGAGTGGGGGATGGATGGATGGAGTGGGGGATGGATGGATGGATGGATGGAGTGGGGGGATGGATGGATGGAGTGGGGGATGGATGGATGGAGTGGGGGGATGGATGGATGGATGGAGTGGGGGGATGGATGGATGGATGGATGGAGTGGGGGGATGGATGGAGTGGGGGGATGGATGCAGTGGGATGGATGAATGGATGGAGTGGGGGGATGGATGGATGGAGTGGGGGGATGGATGGAGTGGGATGGATGGAGATGGATGGATGGAGTGGGATGGATGGATGGATGGATGGAGTGGGGGGATGGATGGATGGAGTGGGATGGATGGATGGAGTGGGGGGATGGATGGATGGAGTGGGATGGATGGATGGAGTGGGGGGATGAATGGAGTGGGGGGATGGATGGATGGAGTGGGGGGATGGATGGATGGAGGGGATAGATGGATGGAGGGGATGAATGAATGGATGGATGGAGTGGGGGGATGGATGGATGGGTGGATGGCGTGGGGGGGTGGATGGATGGATGGAGTGGGATGGATGGATGGATAGAGTGGGGGGATGGATGGATGGAGTGGGGGGATGGATGGATGGAGTGGGGGGATGGATGGATGGAGTGGGGGATGGATGGATGGATGGATGGATGGAGTGGGGGATGGATGGAGTGGGAGGATGGATGGATGGAGTGGGATGGATGGATGGATAGAGTGGGGGGATGGATGGATGGAGTGGGGGGATGGATGGATGGAGTGGGGGGATGGATGGATGGATGGAGTGGGGGATGGATGGAGTGGGGGGATGGATGAATGGAGTGGGATGGATGGATGGAGTGGGATGGATGGATGGATAGAGTGGGGGGATGGATGGATGGAGTGGGGGGATGGATGGATGGAGTGGGGGGATGGATGGATGGATGGATGGAGTGGGGGATGGATGGAGTGGGGGGATGGATGGATGGAGTGGGGGGATGGATGGATGGAGTGGGGGGATGGATGGATGGATGGAGGGGGGATGGATGGATGGAGTGGGGGGATGGATGGATGGATGGATGGAGTGGGGGGGATGGATGGATGGATGGAGTGGGGGAGCCGAAGGCAAGAAAAAAAGCACAATCAAGGAAGCAGAAGGCAAGAAAACGAGGTCAATCAGGGGAGCAGAAGGCAAGACACGAAGAAACAAGCATTTGCAATGCAATAGGTCTCGCATTATGAAAGTTTGAGCTATTGGTCTTGTAAATGACAATTTTTTTATTTATGTGTTGGTTTTGAAAATAGCGAAATTAATAGCTTTGTCATTTACAATGCCAATACTTGTATCTTTTGCAAATGTGACACCTATAGCATTTGTAATGCAACATGTTTTGTATTTACGTGACTTAGATGTATTGATATTACAAATAACAATGGCTTTTAATTTTTTTAAATACATAATACTTAAATAAAAAGTTATTGTAATTTATAATGGCAATAGCTTAAACTTTTGTAAATAACTTTTGTGAGGATTATGTTCAGTGTATTTTATTGTGACGAAAATCCAAGAACAGAAGTGAAATCTTAACATCTTTGTGACATTTGTAATAAAGCTTGAAACATTGAGAGAACATATTTGAACCAGTTGATGTTGAATGGTTGCACAGATTGATACTGTGGTGGCAACGAGTGATGCTGTGGCGTTTAGTGATGCTGTGGTAGCGCATATTGATGCTGTAGTGCCCCTGAGTGATGCTGTAGTGCCCCTGAGTGATGCTGTGGTGCCCCTGAGTACGGTAGAGTGAGTGAGGGCGGTGGAGTGAGTGAGGGCGGTAGAGTGAGTGAGGGCAGTAGAGTGAGTGAGGGCGGTAGAGTGGGGCGGTAGAGTGAGGGCGGTAGAGTGAGGGCGGTAGAGTGGTAGAGTGAGGGCGGTAGAGTGGTAGAGTGAGGGCGATAGAGTGGTAGAGTGAGGGCGGTAGAGTGGTAGAGTGAGGGCGGTAGAGTGGTAGAGTGAGTGCGATAGAGTGGTAGAGTGAGGGCGGTTGAGTGGTAGAGTGAGGGTGGTAGAGTGGTAGAGGTATGTGAGAGGTTGAGGGTGTGTGTGAGAGTGAGGGTGTGTGAGAGTGAGGGTGTGTGAGAGTGAGGGTGTGTGAGTGTGAGAGTGTGTGAGTGTGAGAGTGTGTGAGAGCGAGGGTGTGTGAGAGCGAGGGTGTGTGAGAGCGAGGGTGTGTGAGAGCGAGGGTGTGTGAGAGCGAGGGTGTGTGAGAGTGAGGGTGTGTGAGAGTGCGAGTGTGTGAGTGAGGGTGTGCAAGGGTGAGGGTGAGGGGGTGTGAGTGGGTGAGGGGGTGTGAGAGGGTGAGGGTGAAGGGGTGTGAGAGGGTGAGGGTGAGGGGGTGTGAGAGGGTGAGGGTGTGTGCGGGTGAGGGTGTGTGAGGGTAAGGGTGTGAGTGAGGGTGTGTGTGAGAGTGATGGTGTGTGTGAGGGTGAAGGGGTGGGTGAGGTTGTATGAGGGTGAGTGAGGGTGAGGGCGAGTGAGGGTGAAAGGGTGGGTGAGCATGGGTGAGAGGGTGAGTGAGGGTGAGGGGGTGAGTGAGGGTGAGGGGGTGGGTGAGGGTGTGTGTGAGGGTGAGGGGGTGTGTGAGGGTGAGGGGGTGAGGGGGTCTGAGGGTGTGATGGAGGATGAGGGTGTGTGAAGGTGAGGGGGTGTGAGGGTGAGGGGGTGGTGAGGGGGGTGAGGGGGTGTGAGGTGAGGGGGTGTGAGGTGAGGGGGTGTGGGGGTGAGTGTGAGGGGGTGCGGGTTGTGGGGATGAGTGAGGGTGTGTGAGGGTGGGTGAGGGGGCGTGAGGGGGCGTGAGGGTTGCAAGGGGGTGTGTGAGGGTGTGGTGGTGTGTGGGGGTGAGGGTGAGGGGGTGTGAGGGTGGGTGAGGGGATGCGAGGCTGAGGGGTGTGAGGGTGAGGATGAGGGGGTTGAGGGGGTGAGGGGGTGTGAGAGGGAGGGTGAGGGGGTGTGTGAGGGTGAGGGGGTATGTGAGGGTGAGGGGGTGTGTGTGGGTGAGGGGGTGTGTGCGGGTGAAGGGGTGTGTGAGGGTGAAGGGGTGTGTGAGGGTGAAGGGGTGTGTGAGGGTGAAAAGGTGGGTGAGGGGGTGTGTGAGGGTGAGGGGTTGTGTGAGGGTGAGGGTGAGGGGGTGTGTGAGGGTGAGAGGGTGTGTGAGGGTGAGAGGGTGTGTGAGGGTGAGAGGGTGTGTGAGTGAGAGGGTAAGTGAGGGTGAGAGGGTAAGTGAGGGTGAGCGGGTGGGTGAGGGGGGTGAGAGGGTGTGTGAGGGGGTGTGTGAGGGTGAGGGGGGTGCGAGGGTGAGAGGGGGTGAGAGTGTGTGTGAGGGTGAGAGAGGGTGAGTTTGTGAGGGTAAGGTTAAGGGTGAGGGGGTGTGAGGGTGAGGGTAAGGGTGAGGGCGATAGAGTGGTAGAGTGAGGGCGGTAGAGTGGTAGAGTGAGGGCGGTAGAGTGGTAGAGGTATGTGAGAGGGTGAGGGTGTGTGTGAGAGTGAGGGTGTGTGAGAGTGAGGGTGTGTGAGATTGAGGGTGTGTGAGTGTGAGGGTGTGTGAGAGCGAGGGTGTGTGAGAGCGAGGGTGTGTGAGAGTGAGGGTGTGAGAGTGAGGGTGTGTGAGAGTGAGGGTGTGTGAGAGTGAGGGTGTGTGAGTGAGGGCGTGCAAGGGTGAGGGTGTGTGAGTGGGTGAGGGGGTGTGAGAGGGTGAGGGGGTGTGAGAGGGTGAGGGTGAAGGGGTGTGAGAGGGTGAGGGGGTGTGAGAGAGTGAGGGTGTGTGAGGGTGAGGGTGTGTGAGAGGGTATGTGAGGGTAAGGGTGTGTGTGAGAGTGAGGGTGTGTGCGAGAGTGATGGTGTGTGTGAGGCTGAAGGGGTGGGTGAGGTTGGGTGAGGGTGAGGGCGAGTGAGGGTGAAAGGGTGGGTAAGCATGGGTGAGAGTGTGAGTGAGGGTGAGGGGGTGGGTGAGGGGGTGTGTGATGGTGAGGGGTTGTGTGGGGGTGAGGGGGTCTGAGGGTGTGAGGGAGGATGAGGGGGTGTGAGGATGAGGGGGTGTGAGGGTGAGGGGGTGTGAGGGTGAGGGGGTGTGAGGGTGAGGGGAGGGGGGGTGAGGTGAGGGGGTGTGAGGTGAGGGGGTGTGAGGGTGAGGGGGTGTGAGGTGAGGGGGTGTGAGGTGAGGGGGTGTGAGGTGAGGGGGTGCGGGGGTGAGTGTGAGGGGGTGTGGGTTGTGGGGATGAGTGAGGATGAGTGAGGGTGTGTGAGGGTGTATGAGGGTGTGTGAGGGTGTATGAGGGTGTGTGAGGGTGTGTGAGGGTGAGTGAGGGGGCGTTAGGGTTGCAAGGGGGTGTGTGAGGGTGTGGGGGGGTGTGAGGGTGTGGGGGTGAGGGTGAGGGGGTGTGAGGGTGAGGGGGTGAGGGGGTGTGAGGGTGGGTGAGGGGATGCGAGGCTGAGGGGGTGTGAGGGTGAGGATGAGGGGGTGTGAGGGGTGAGGGGGGTGTGAGAGGGTGAGGGGGTGTGTGAGGGTGAGGGTGAGGGGGTGTGTGCGGCTGAGGGTGTGTGTGCGGGTGAAGGGGTGTGTGAGGGTGAAGGGATGTGTGAGGGTGTAGGGGTGTGTGAGGGTGAAAGGGTGGGTGAGGGGGTGTGTGAGGGTGAGGGGGTGTGTGAGGGTGAGAGGGTGTGTGAGTGTGAGAGGGTGTGTGAGGGTGAGAGGGTGTGTGAGGGTGAGAGGGTGTGTGAGGGTGAGAGGGTAAGTGAGGGTGAGAGGGTAAGTGAGGGTGAGAGGGTAAGTGAGGGTGAGCGGGTAAGTGAGGGTGAGGGGGGTGAGAGGGTGTGTGAGGGGGTGGGTGAGGGGGGTGCGAGGGTGAGAGGGGAAGAGGGGGTGTGAGGGTGAGGGGGGTGAGAGTGTGTGTGAGGGTGAGAGAGGGTGAGTTTGTGAGGGTGAGGGTAAGGGTGAGGGGGTGTGAGGGTGAGGGTAAGGGTGAGGGTAAGGGTGAGGGTGTGTGTGAGGGGTTGTGAGGGGGTTTGTGGGGGTTTGAGGATGAAGGTATGTGAGGGTGAGGGGGTGTGAGGTTGAGGGGTGTGAGGTTGAGGGGTGTGAGGTTGAGGGGGTGTGAGGTTGAGGGGGTGTGAGGTTGAGGGGGTGTGAGGGTGAGGATGTGGGGGTGTGAGGGTGAGGGTGTGAGAGGGTGTGTGAGGGTGACCCAGATTGAAGAGTCAAAGATGAAGTTGAGGGTGCTTAAATTTGGCAATAAAGCAAAATTCGTGTTCATATGTGGTAATCTGCATACTAACACTGTATGCGTCACCTTCATTCTGAGGTCAACACAGCTATAATGTTGCCCAATATCACATATGAGGTCTCAGCCAGGTCTAGCTTTACAGTCCAAAGCACTCTGCATGCTGGGACTTGTAGTTTCACTGTTAACAGCGTAAGTATAGGTTAATAAATCGCAGCATGCAAAGAGCTGTTGTATAAAAAAAGGGCTGAACTTATCACACTTCACGTGGTCCTTCTTGGCAGCAGTAATATGAATAATTGGCAAGTGCAATAGGTTAAGCCAAAGGCACAACTCGATCTCTAGCTCTGTCAATTGTTTCGCCTATGTTGTTGTGACTGAGGAAAAATAAAAAAAGTGCTTGTTTTCCAATGACGAGAGGCATTTCCAAAAACCGTGCAAAAAACAAAGAAAATAAGCACATGCCCATCTCGCATGTGCATGTATCTGGCGTCACCATCTCGCATGTGCATGTATGTGGCTTCACCATCTCGCATGTGCATGTATGTGGCGTCACCATCTCGCATGTGCATGTATCTGGCGTCACCATCTCGCATGTGCATGTATCTGGCGTCACCATCTCGCATGTATCTGGCGTCACCATCTCACATGTACATGTATCTGGCGTCACCATCTCACATGTGCATGTATCTGGCGTCTCCATCTCACATGTGAATGTATCTGTCAAGACGCTCCAGTGACACCAGTGTGATGACGTGTACGTCATGATGCAGTAGCCATTTAAAAAACAAGATGTTGAGCTGACCCCGAAATGCGGACTTTGTTCCCCAGCACTAAAGTCAGCGGCTTTGGCTATTATGTCACATCCTCTACTTCAATTTCCATAACAGCAAATTGTAAACATATTTTTAAAATAACTAAATACATTTATTAAATGCACCAAAGCAAGCAAAAAAAACTAAAGCCGCTCCATTTTGTCGAAAGATGTTTTAGATTATCACAAAGGGTAAGCTAATTGTACTATATTCACGCTTTTTTATCAGAAAACGAAGGGAGCCAAGCAGTCTGGGCGAGTATGATAAGTTTGAATAGTTTCTGGAAGTGTTGGGAAAGGAGACAGCGACGGCATAATAAAGTGCAAATTAGGCTCGTAGCAAACATTGTTATCTTTACTGCAGTGGCATATGTGGAACACACTTGTGCACCTACGCATCTAGCGCCGGAAAAGCAGAGTACAGCCCGCAGCGCTAGGAAGGCCTGTTTTGTACGCATGAAAAGCAGCAGCCATGGGAACTTCAAGGTCGATAAGCCGCCCTGCTGCTCTCTGGGAGCCAGAGTCACCCTGTATCACACCTGCTGCCAGCGCGATTAGGGGGAGTCGGGCGGAATACAACCGGACAAAGATTTTAACATCCAGCGGTAAGGCCCTACGGCTGTCCCTCTGCACATGCCCCCGCAGCAACCTACCCGTGACACGCCACGCGCTGGCGCTGCAGAAAAATTGCTACTGCAGTGGCATATTGTGGTAGCGCTCTAGTGTTCCAAGAGCGGAACAGGAACCACGTTCACCGGATGTGGTAGGTGGGTCATGTTAGTTCTCTGGCGCTTACCGCCAGAGGTAGCCAGCCCCGGCGCTCCGAAGAATAAAGTATTTGCAAACTTACCACCGCGTTTGTACCATATTACAGTGGCGACGAGGGTGGGATACTGCAAACACCCGAACGATCACGCGACCCCAGCAGTTGCACGCATAACGCGTGAGAGGCAAAAACGGAGCGCGGCAGAGGTGCCGGCAGGACGGAAAGAAGCGCGAAAACGGGCGCCTGCACAGCCACAAGCCAGAAAGGGGCCTCACAGCTATCCCAAAGCCCAGTAAAGGCCACTGCACTGGAAAACGACACCCCACAAGGTTTGAGGGCACAGCAAGACAGAAGAAGACACCTGAGGGAACACAACAAGGTACCCAGCCATTACATCACTGTGAGCCCTCATCAGCGCCCCAGCAACAGAGAATAGGGGTGCACGCTGGCGGAGACTGCAGGCCCATCGACCGCGAAGGCAGGAGGCAGCTCAAGAGCGGAATCTCTCACCACAGAGGGTGGACTGGGAGAGGACAGTGAGGGAGAGCACAAAGAGGACGAGGGAGGAGATCAAAGTGCCCCAGGGAGTCCATCCAGGAAGACTGTCGTCACACCTAAGACCAGGAGGAAAGCTCCAACCATGGCGAGCCAGAGCACGTCCCTCACCCAACTAGTCCCATTCCTCACGAAAAGCGGAGAACCAGAAAGAAAATGGGAAGACTGGAAGAGGTACTTCCTTAACTATCTGGAAGCGCTGGAAGAGGAAGGCGAAACCGCATTCACGAGTCTGAGGAAAAAGAAGATCCTTCTCCATAACTTAGGTCCAGAAGGGCTCAGGATCTATGACACCATTGTGAAAGGAGAAAGAGCAGCGACGGATACGGAGGTGTTTGATCACGCCATCGAAGACTTAGACGCACATTACAGGCCTGTGGTGTGTGTCGCCATCGACAGATTTAACATCTTTCAGAGGAAACAGAAGAGCGGCGAGTCTGTTGACGAGTACGTGGTAGCACTGAGGAAGTTAGCTGTCACGTGCAAATTTGGAGGACTGCATGATGAACTCATCAGGGATCAAATTATTATGCATACCTCTAGTACCCACATACAGGAGAAATTGTGGGTGAATGGCGACGCTCCACTCAAGGAGATCTGGGCGATGGTCAAGAAAGCCGAGCTATCGAGAAGGTGTGCCCAAGCAGCGAAGAGGGACGCCCAGGAATCGCAAGCAGTGTGTAGAGTAATGGCGCCAAACAGAAACGACCGTTGGAAGCAAAATGAGACGCGGAAGTCCCAGGGAGGAACTAGAGCTGACGTCTCCACTAAATCACAGGCGGATAACAAGACACACAGAACAGGAAAAAACCAGTGTTACAGGTGTGGTAGCAGTAACCATCTGGGAAATGACAAGGTGTGCCCCGCCTTCAAGGTCAGGTGTTCCTACTGCAACATCTTTGGACACTACGAGAAGGTGTGTTGCAGGAAACCGAAGAATGCAGTAGTGCGTTTGGTTGACCATGATCAGAGAGAGGATTCCAGTGATCAGGACGACAAAGGTGAAGAGGAAGAATTCCTGTACATTGATGTCCAAGTTCTGGAGATGGACGGTTCCAACACAGACAGGCCCCGACTCGACATGCACATAGGGGGCATACCTTTGGAGATGATCGCGGCCAGCGGAGCACCCATCTCAATTGTTCAGAGGCAGGTATGGGAAGACAACTTTGCGGCGAAGATCGAGGAAACACTCCTACCCATGGATGTGAGACCTGTAACGTACACTAGACAAAAGATCCCCATGTTGGGCTACTGCCCGCTTTTGTTTGAATTTAGAGGTCGCCATGCGCAGTGCAAGCTGTACGTAGCAGAGAGAGGCCCGTCCGTTCTGAGTTGGAAGGACCAAGGAGCTTTGGGGATCCAGCTCAACCCGGGAGGCATAGAGAAAATCCTACTCATGGATATGGCGGTCATGGAAGACGTGCAGCTGTGGAGGAAAACATATCCCAAAGTATTCAACGGGCAGATTGGCGAGCTGGGCAAGTACACGCACCTCATCAAACTGAAGGAAGGGGCAGTACCAGTAGTGCACAAGGTGAGGAACATTCCGTTCCGCAGCAGAGAGGCAGTACAAATAGAACTGGACAGGTTGGAAAAGGAGGGAGTCATCAGGGCGATAGAGAGCGCGGAGTGGCTGTCTCCCCTGGTTGTAGCCCAAAAGCCCAACGGCAAGGTACGTCTCTGCGTGGACTTAAGGGAGTTAAACAAAAACATTGTCATAGACAAATTCCCCTTGCCGCGCATCAGTGAAATGCTGGCAAAAACGAAGGACGTCACATGGTTTTCCACAGTGGACCTCTCGTCGGCCTATCATCAGGTTAAGCTTCATCCGTCATGCACCCACCTCACGTCGTTCATCACACCCTTTGGGTGCTATGAGTTCGTGAGGATGCCCTTCGGCTTAGCTTCCGCCGTGGCCGTGTTCCAGAAAATCATGCATAAACTCCTGAAAGACCTGAAGGATGTCCTCTTCTTCCAGGATGACATTCTGGTAATGGGGAAGTCGAGGCAGGATCACAACGTGAAACTTCACAAGGTGCTACAGAAACTGCAAGACAGTGGATTGACTGCCGAGTGGACGAAATGCAATTTGGGAGTACAGTCGGTCACATACCTCGGCCATGAGGTGAGTGGACAAGGCATAACTCCGAAGAAAACAAACATGAGAGCCATCATGGAAGCGCCCACTCCGGAAAAGAAGGAAGATGTTCGGTCATTCCTAGGGATGGCCGAGTATTACAGCAAATTCATCCCTCATTTCGCAACAAAGACACACTACATACGACAACTGCTCAAGGAAAAGAACAGGTTTCAGTGGGGAAAAGAGGAGCAAGATGAGTTCGACGCACTCAAGCAAGAAATGGGTACAGCCATTCCCCTCAAGGGATTTGACCCCAAAGCTGAGTCTATTCTCACCACAGACGCCAGTGACCGAGGCCTAGGAGCGGTACTGATGCAGAGAGAGGAGTCAGGAGAGATGTCGACCGTCAGCTTCGCCTCCCGCTCGTTGTCGCCCAATGAGGAGAAGTTCAGTGTGGTGGAGAAAGAGATGCTGGCAGTGGTCTGGGCGGTGGAAAAATTCAGGCAATACTTGTGGGGTGCCAAGTTTCTCGTGAAAACCGATCACAAGCCTTTAGTTCGCGTCCTGATATCAAGCGGACATGACCATGCCACACCCAGGATTGCCAAGATGACCCTAAGGTTATTGGACTTTGTCTATGAAGTCGAGCACATTCCAGGGCCACAGAACAAAGTGGCCGACTTCCTAAGCAGGGCAGCTGCCATGGAAGAGGCAAAGAATGAAGAAAGGCAAGAGTGGGAAGGATACGTGGTAGCCACCATCCAGGACACTGAGGAGGTAATAAGCGCCCAGGACTGGGAAGAAGCATACAGGGAAGACACAGACTTGGAGGCAGTAAAAGGATATGTCGTTCATGGCTGGCCAGAGAAGAGACACTTAAAGGAGGAGCTGAAGAGATACTGGGAGGTCCGAGAGGAACTGTCGTTGGCTGAAAACCCAATGTTCTTACTCAGAGGGGACAAGGTGGTTCCGCCCAGGAACATTTTGGAACGGTTGATGTCCTTAATGCATGAAGGGCACCAGGGCATCACAAAAACGAAAGCCTTGGCCAGACAAGCATACTGGTGGCCAGCCATCGACGCGCAGGTAGAAAGACATGTGCGCTCTTGCGAGTCTTGCGCAAAATCGGACAAGGCCCAGAGCATGCTGAGACCCCCGCTGGGAAGATTTCCGATTCCAGATGGCCCGTGGGAGATGTTGTCAGTGGACATAATGGGACCAGTCCTGAACAAGGAGGGCACTCAAAAGTAAGTGGTGGTCGCCGTTGATAGGTATTCCAAGTGGCCCGAGCTACAAGTCTTGGAACGAGTGGATACTGAGGCAGTGATAAAGTTTTTGCGTACCACCTTTGTCAGTGAAGGCATCCCGAGGATCATCACCTGCGACAATGGACCCCAGTTCACTTCAGAAAAGTGGATGGCCTTCACCAACAGAAACGGAATTGAAGTGAAGCACACCCCGATCTACCACCCGGCGGGAAACGGCCAGGTGGAACGCTTTAATCGCGTGATTATGGGCACCATACAGGCCGCCATTGAGGATGGTAAGGATTGGGAAATGGAGCTGGAGAAGATGATTTGGGCATACCGAATCACACCGGGTAGCACGGGCTACAGCCCCTTCAAGATCTTAAGAGGCAGAGAGGCATTCACCAAAGACAATGCAGCATGGAGGAAGTTGATTGTCCAGAGTAAGTGGTCACCGGCGGTGGTCAGGAAAAATCTGGAGAGAGCCCAGGATGTCTACACGGCACACTACAACAGAAGACGGAACACTCAAAGTACAGAACTGGACAAAGGTGATTGGGTGAGGGTGAAGCTAGCCATCATGAAGAAGAAAGGAGAGAGCAAGTTTTCACCTCCCCTCAAGGTAGTGGAGCCCTATGCTAGATCAGCTCTCCTGAGCGACGGTAAGATTTGGTCCATGGACAGAATGGCCAAATGCAGCAAGATACTAAAATGGGAAGACGAGGCGGAAGAAGGGACGGAGGATGTCGTAGAGGATGGAGAAAGTGTAAGTGGAGAAAGGCAAGAAGAGTATGTGAACGGAACGGAAGGACAAACAGCAATGGGAGAAAGAGTGAGTAGAGAGACAACGGAAGGAAAGAGCAGAGGCAAAGAAGAGAGTGAGAAGAAGGCCAAGGATGGGGAAACAGAAGGTGCGAGAGAGAGAAAGGAACAAGAGACTACAGGAGGTGAGAGAAAGATCGAGAGAGTGGAAACTCGAGCAGGGCGGAGAATTAAGGTACCAGAGAGATTCAAGGACTATGAAATGGACTGGAAGTAAGACTTTTAAAAATTTGTTTAGTGTGCATAAAGGGGGGAGATGTGGTAGCGCTCTAGTGTTCCAAGAGCGGAACAGGAACCACGTCACAGGATGTGGTAGGCGGGTCATGTTAGTTCTCTGGCGCTTACCGCCAGAGGTAGCCAGCCCCGGCGCTCCGAAGAATAAAGTATTTGCAAACTTACCACCGCGTTTGTACCTTATTACACATATGTGGAACACACTTGTGCACCTACGCATCTAGCGCCGGAAAAGCAGAGTACAGCCCGCAGCGCTAGGAAGGCCTGTTTTGTACGCATGCAAAGCAGCAGCCATGGGAACTTCAAGGTCGATAAGCCGCCCTGCTGCTCTCTGGGAGCCAGAGTCACCCTGTATCACACCTGCTGCCAGCGCGATTAGGGGGAGTCGGGCGGAATACAACCGGACAAAGATTTTAACATCCAGCGGTAAGGCCCTACGGCTGTCCCTCTGCACATGCCCCCGCAGCAACCTACCCGTGACACCCCACGCGCTGGCGCTGCAGAAAAATTGCTAACTGCAAACCCAGCCACTTGTGCACCTTCTCTCGGTGTCCTGCGAGGAGCGTCCTGCCAGCAGTGTCCTGAAGGAGCCACAGCGTGCCCCTCTCTCCCTTCAGCGGGGAAAAGCGAGCCCGCAACGCCTCCTGGAGCAGCCCCCAGGACAATGGCCATGCCCCGACCACCTGTTTGCACCGCCAGCATTATTAGGCACAGCCCGCCGTACTGAAAAAGCGGCTGTGGCCTGTGTGTGCTCATGGAACGCTTACCGTTCATTGTGCATTGTCCCGAATGAGGTCTAGAAGGGAGCCTCCCGGCACTGCGCACCTCCGTTTTCCCAAAGAAACTTCCAGGAACAAAGTGTGGCCTGCTGTTTTCGGCGGAGAGAATCACGGTATTCTCAGAGACTATCGGCTAGCGGTGGTCTCACGACACTGCATCCTCGCCAGCAACTGAAGGAAAGTGCTGGGCACTAACTATGTGCCCGGTCGCGTCGTGCAGATGGTCAAAACGAAACTGAAACCTACGGAGCATGGCAGAGTCGGATTCTGACGCGCGCGACCCAATCCCAAGGCGTGCGTCAGAATACGACATTCACAGCAAACAGCCAGCAGCCAAAGCGCGCTCACGAGGTCAAATCCGAGACGGAAATGCGCGCGTCTTACTCGTGTCCACATATTCAGTAAGCACATAGGTATACTAAAGTATACATGAGGCCATTCGCTACGCTCGACCTAATAAGCACATAGGTATACTAAAGTATACATGAGGCCATTCGCTACGCTCGACCTAAAAAATGAGTACAATCAGGGAAGCAGAAGACAAGAAAACGAGGGCAATCAGGGGAGCAGAAGGCAAGACAAGTCAGCTGTCGACAAACAACACAACAAGTGAAGAAGCACAATCGTAACACAAAGTGAAATGTCTCTTAATTCAGTCGAAATCTGGGCGCTCTGTGGTTGTGGTGGGGGAGGGGGAGGGGCGTTGTGAGAGGCGCCATGACGAAAGGCAGGGAAAAAAAAGCAAAGCAGATGGCAGCGCGAACGAAAGTTAATTGCTGTAAGAGGGGGAGCAGGAAGTGAGGCCGGGCGCGCGCTGGCTTTGAAGCCGATGCCAGATGCCATGTAACTTAGAAAGTCCTAAAAAGAATGCCCAATGTATGTGTTGACTCTGTCTACTCTAAGAAAATGAGGCTCACTGAAGTATCTGAAAGGCAAAATGCCAGCGCTACACAAATTTCAAAAGTCAGCCCTGGTTAAATGTAAAATACGTATATCTTTTTGCATGCAAATGAAGGGATGCGCCCAGATTTCACCCTTCGCCTCTCCAGACTCCCTAAGTTGAGTAAAGGAGCTATATCAAGCTCCAATAAATACAAAAATATAAACCTGTCTATTTACCATAAAGATTAGCACGAGCCTGGCGCTATCTCCCCTCCCCACCCCCCGCCCCCCAATTCGAACCAATATAAAGTGTATAGGCGCAACATGTCGGCACTACGCAGAATACCAATGAATACATTAATACACACCTAACTAAAGAAATGTGTCTTTGCTTCGCAAGCGAGATCGCAGTACGTACCTAGCGCATGGTCTTGGACTGCCGGCCACCTCCCCCCTTAACACACTGACTGAATTACCCAACTCAACCAGTCGACACATGGGGGTCTTTGGAAGTCAAGGGGGGGTACGGGCCCCCCCCCTGGCCGTATTTATTAAAATATAAAAACAAATCAAAAATTTTAATCAAATAAACATTTCCGACAATTATTAAAATGCACACTTTTCAGAAGATTAGATTGACATCCGTTTCGACATGGTATGATGGGCTAACCTTAACAAATAGCTAGTACAGCGTGTTTCCTAACGTAATCTAATCATCCTGAAAATTAAACTGCATTCTAATATTTTTAATAATAAAGTCCTACGGCAAGGTCGCCAACCGGTGTCAGATCCTTTTACAGCTGCGCTCTCACGTTGAAGATGCGCATGCGCAACCCAGGGCACGTTTCACCCACGTGCGCTCCCGGAACTCCATTTAACCATAACAGGAGGGCCCAGACACTCGCGCACCTTAGTGACGTCTCAGTGTTGTGAGGGGTGGCTACCAGCCTGAGGAAAGCGTAGACTCCCTCCCCCGCACCCTTTACAACGGGATATCATATCCTGCCCCTGAAGTTCTGAGAGAGACCAATGGCCCCTCCCGCGGGCGGCCCCTTTCGTGAATGGGTCCGCCCCCCCGTAAGGACCTTAAAATGCTGCTCACCGATTAATGACCTTACCGCCAGACACACATAATAAATACGACATTGTTATTCTAAAAGGAAAAAAGGGCCTAAGGAGAAAATTGTTAATACATAGCAAAGCACAAAACATATACATATACAGATACTCCTGTAAGCGGGAAAAAGGCCTAAGGAGAGAATTAGTTAAATATCATGGCACTGCACAAAATATTTACCTCTGTTCTACCTTCCAGTAGACGGGAAATTCAAGGCCTACTGGATCGAACCCCCTAAACCTATAGTCTGGCACATTGACCAACCTGATTCTCACCATTTGCCAGGCCCCAAGGTCTGCTAACAAGGGATGGAGGGTGGGGAAAATTACACGGCCCCACGGCGGGGCGAGGAGCGAGCCTGGGAGCACGGGCACAAAGAGGCCGCTTCCCGCGCTCCCCAGGCTTTTAACCCTTTCGCCGCCGCGACCCCGCCCCCTCGCCCCGGAAGCACACAAGTACTTCCGGGGCGAGGGCGCGGGGCAAGCGGCCCCGAAAGGGACGGGGTGTGGGAGGGGCCGGGCCCCGCCATGCTTGCGTGGGGGCCTATTGGCCCCCCCTTGTATCATGGTCTTGGACTGCCGGCCACCTCCCCCCTTAACACACTGACTGAATTACCCAACTCAACCAGTCGACACATGGGGGTCTTTGGAAGTCAAGGGGGGGTACGGGGCCCCCCCCCTGGCCGTATTTATTAAAATATAAAAACAAATCAAAAATTTTAATCAAATAAACATTTCCGACAATTATTAAAATGCACACTTTTCAGAAGATTAGATTGACATCCGTTTCGACATGGTATGATGGGCTAACCTTAACAAATAGCTAGTACAGCGTGTTTCCTAACGTAATCTAATCATCCTGAAAATTAAACTGCATTCTAATATTTTTAATAATAAAGTCCTACGGCAAGGTCGCCAACCGGTGTCAGATCCTTTTACAGCTGCGCTCTCACGTTGAAGATGCGCATGCGCAACCCAGGGCACGTTTCACCCACGTGCGCTCCCGGAACTCCATTTAACCATAACAGGAGGGCCCAGACACTCGCGCACCTTAGTGACGTCTCAGTGTTGTGAGGGGTGGCTACCAGCCTGAGGAAAGCGTAGACTCCCTCCCCCGCACCCTTTACAACGGGATATCATATCCTGCCCCTGAAGTTCTGAGAGAGACCAATGGCCCCTCCCGCGGGCGGCCCCTTTCGTGAATGGGTCCGCCCCCCCGTAAGGACCTTAAAATGCTGCTCACCGATTAATGACCTTACCGCCACAGGCCAGGTAGTTTACCGACTATCTGGCCCCCCCCCAACCGCCTACACAGAAAGGTCATAGCTTCATAATCCCAAAAACCCTCTACCCCTGCTATTTAGTTCCCTATCCCTAGGGCCTCCCCGACTCTGTCCCCTGGACCCCCCCACCCTGTGAGTAGAGCTTCTAATAAACGTCAACCCCTCATTATCAGCCGACTGTTAGTCTACTTGGTCCTGCGATGACCCCCTGTGGGACATTCTGAGATTAATGTGTATGAAATAATTTCTCAAACCAAGTGTGGATCCTCTTTATCGAGTGATTCTTCACCGAGTGACTCTGTGCACTCGCCTATTCCCCCCCCCCCTTTTACGTGCAGCCGGGGGAAAAAGCAGCCCCCCATGGTACAATCTGGGTCCTATCATCGTTACCCCATGTCCTAAAATGAACGAGGGTTTGGGGGCACGCCTCTCGAGGGTCCCTGCAGATGCTGTGATCGGGGGTATCCTGGTACTACCATTGCACCCTTCCCACTGGGATACTGTACCGTATGCTAACCATCCACACCTAGCCACTACGCTCTGTAAAGTGTTGAGTGTATGGTACTACTTTTAACATGGAAGTCCATACTTCCTGAACCGGGGAAATGAGGCGTTGCCTAGGCCTACCATTCCTGGGGTTGCCGAGGTTAGGAAATGCACACCCTTGTGTACTGTCCCCTCTCTACCGTTGTCACTTACCAATTGGTGGTCTATGCATATCATGCTGACACTGGTGGCCCCGCGTGCACGGGCGCCGTTACTGTAGATATACATTTTCCTGTTACGGCAAATACTGCCATTTTGTGAAACCACATCCTGCTACATTACTGCCGCCAGCCCAATATATGGGCTTACACACCGAAACACTCAACTCTCTGTTGGCACTTCTTGCGTCTTTTGATCGCTCGCCCATCCCACTTGCGTTGTTGTTTGCCATCCTGTACCTGACGTCAGCATCCCTTGGGCTGTCCACCTGTAGCAGCTGTTGTGATGCGGAGCACTCCAGATATCCACCATGGACCCGGCCATACATAAATGGAAAAGATAAACACAAACCATTAGTGTTTCTGGCGATAACTGCTGTATACGTGCTAGTCTTACATTGCCATCCCTTGCTACGTTTGATATATAATTGGTGTCAGATGCATACTCCTAAAACACTTCCGACTAAGTGTTGCGCATCGCCTCAGTTTGTGTCCCCTGTAGCCTGACTGTACTAGTGTTACGAAGAGTGCCCTGTAAAATGGCCTTCAATGGCGAATACTACCCAGTGTGTAGTGCAGTGACACAAAGGATGGGGTCCCCAGTGCACCCCATAACGCCCTCACGACTCCTTAAGGATGATTAGGATAGCAGTTTAACAGGAACAATCAGTTTGTATTAACACCCACCCAATCACGACTTGATGAAATATACGTAATCTAAGTACGAACCCCACGCGCCTGACTGTTGGCTTCGACCGTGGCTGACAGTGGTAACGCGTAATATAACTAAGGGGCAACCATAACCTATCTATATTATTCTCATGATCCCAGACTGAGCATCCATTCCTTAACAAGTTGCAAGTAACAGGTGGCCCTCCTGCTGCCAGTTTCAAGAGATCAGGGTTTAATGTGTTACCCTTTAGCAACCCATTCTGCCTCCCCCAGTTCAGCCCTGTTCATTTGGAAATCTGTCTGACCCTCCTGCCCATATAAGAGCACCAGCAGTATCAGAGCTGGGATTTCGGCATGATCACGACCTTCCTCTTTAGGTCCACACTACCATCGTGAGTTTTGCGTGTTCTATGTCCTCTGGGGAAAGTACCTGACACTAACAGGCCTACTATGGAATGGCAATTTCCTGGCTGACCTTTGGTATGGCTGACTTACCAAGGCAAAAACAGGTGGGGAAGAATTGAGTGCCAAATGTTGTTAAGTTGACATGCAAGTGCATATGAGCCTAGGCAAGCACGTACGCCAGTGTAACTTGAATCAGCAAGCCCCCCGGTCACCCCGGACTAGTATTGTCGATTACGTAGACCACTCTGCCATGTTACCGTTGTAAGTAGCGAGCAGATACCCAGGTGAAGTGGAAACACCCAAAATTTCCCGCACCCAGAAAACTTATTATGGGGTTGCGGGGTCAATGCGAGGACGGTGTCAAGCAGGGATCAGAATGCCGTGCCCACCCAGCCATCATGGTCACATTGTCTAACGACCACATAGGTAGCTACCACGACCGTCTTGTCGCTGAGTCATACAGGGCACAACAACTGCTATCCCAATGTCACAGTATTTAAACCCATGTGGGCAGCTTTTCATGCTCCTTGCAATCAACCATTCTGACAAATGAGCGTTTGACGTGTTCTTGCCCCACTGTAGGTGTACAATGGGCGGCATCCCTGATATTAGAATTACTATATTAAATGCATTTAGATACAGTGCCTCTAAATATAACCTTTTTTATAGCGTGTTGGTTTTCCTGCCAATCTGTCATGGGTGCAGCCCTCCTGTGCCTACATTGGACCTTCCTGATTTAACCAAAAAAGATAAAATTCTTCCCATTTCAGCCGGCAATTTATTATGGCCTTGACCCATCCTTTTGAATAACCTGTGAGCTAACATGGCCCATTGCCATATTGTTATCACCAGTAGCCGGTGGTCACCCTGGCCAACTATGTCCTGAACCCCTCGTTTGTAAACAGGTGTGATGGGATGTGGGATAGTACACAACCTACCCACACAATTCTACTTAACATTCCCACTGCCTTATTGCAAACCCCAGTAGCAGGTGGTCCCCCGGTCAACAATTCCCTGGACCAATTTGCTTGTAAACAGGTGTGATAGGATCTGGGATAGTACCTATCCTACCCCACTATTGTACTTAAATGCAAATTCGTGAACGTCAGAGGCTGGCAGTTGGTGGTAACTTGAGCCCAAAACCCCCCAAGACGGGGGATTGACCCCTGGTCCCGGGCTAGACCTCTGCATCAGGTTCTGCCACTCTAACCATCGCGCAACCCTTCACCACCAAACTGGAGCAAAACAGTACTACGCCTCAAGCAGTACCATGCCACCCTTCACC
Organism: Lissotriton helveticus; assembly: GCF_964261635.1. Taxonomy (NCBI): domain Eukaryota; kingdom Metazoa; phylum Chordata; class Amphibia; order Caudata; family Salamandridae; genus Lissotriton; species Lissotriton helveticus. The sequence goes on from NC_136065.1 coordinate 1,861,102,577, forward strand.
ACCAAACTGGACCACAACAGTACTACGCCTCAAGCAGTACCATGCCTGGTTAAACCATGCCTTGTAGAGGGCCCGTTACATTTCTACTCCCACCTTACACTCTAAGGAGTATTCACCTAATATGAATCATGCACTGTAGGGACTAAGCATTCATCCCGCCCTCATACTAAGGATGCAAGGGAGTGAGTGTTAAACAGCACTTGCGCCAAGCACACTGTGTGATGTACCGTAAACTAGTCCCCCTTTAATGTGGTATACGGAATCCATATTCATTATGACGGACACTCTGCACTATAGTTCAGTATTTAAACCAGGTATTGACACCACGCTCCCTTTTTTTGGTCCTTGACGCTAGATGCCGGAGGTTACGAGTCAGCTCCATTTAATCAAGATAATGCCGTTTGGCACCAGACAACGGAGCAGCCAACTGTTTTACCGAGTGCAATGAAATTGCAACAGCGAGAAATTCCCCTGCCATACTAATTTTACAAATGCATACCTACATATGCATAAACATCTACATACCCACAGATGAATGCAAAGAAAATCTCAATAGTCTCAGCCCTGGGCCCATAGTCTGTCTCCTGCACTACCACGCTTTTAATGGGTCAGCACTGGTTTAATGTTCGTGCTACACAAGCCCCTTCTGCCAATCTTCTTTAATGGTCGATACCTGACACTCGGTGCGACTGTTCGAGCAGGGCCTACAACATGGCTATTCATTTGGGAACTTACATCGAGCGTGGCAACAGATGACGCTGTGTGGCAGACCCCATAGGCTGGCCAATCGTGCTTGATTATTACCCCAGGGCCCCCCCTTAAAAGGAGGTTAAGTGAATGTAGCGCCGCCTCAGATAAACATAAGGTGTGAGCGCCAATGCAAGCGGGGTGCCCAGGGTCGCAGCGAGTCATCGGGTGAAAGACAGGCACAGTATACGCGTACGGACTGCCTTCAATCCCGTTGTGAAAACGGCTAAAAGTGCTCTGTAGAGATGGTCCACCGAGTTAGTGAAAGTCTTTGTCGAAAATCTCACAATGCTGGGCAGTTTATAAGGCCACACAGATACACCCCCAACGCGTGCCTAATATTTGCACGTCTCAATTTTGCCACAGCTTAATTCGCTAGTCTTTCCCGCCCTTCTTTATTGAGCAGGATGATAAGACTGCATAAATTTGTGTTTAACCTGAAATTGAAAATAATGCCCCCTACGGGGATTGAACCCCCAACCATAGCATCACCCCAAATTGCTACCATCGCCACCTGGGCTACCTTCTAATGACGGCACCTGACGTTGGTATTTTCTTTGTTCTTTCCTATGTATTTTTGACTTTAAATCATGTCAGTTTTCACTCTACTACCTTGCCACAACCTGAGAAAAACATCGTGAGTTCTTACACCAGAGGCAACCTTGCAAAAGAAAATTCGGGAGCAGAGGCCATGGTGTGTATTAACAGTCTGGGTAATAAACATATATTTTACAACCAAATAGCCTAATCCACACAACACCTTCACTTTATAAAATATTTTATGTATCAGTGTATGCTGATGTGGTGACCGGGATGTCCGTATTAAACACCCCCTGATGTGGGGACGCATTCATCTCCTGGCCTGATGACTACATGGCCATAACACTATTAAGGCAAAACATTTTGATCAGCTCCTCATGGGGCTATACTGACCTTTAGAGGTAAGGTAAAGAACACATGTGCCTTCTGACGTACATTCCCCCATTGCAGCTTAAATTACATGAAGTGCGCACTGGTCACCATGCTCCAGAGTCGGCAAGTAATCGATAATCATGCACAGCTGTACACGTGCACTGCAGCAACCCAACCCCTGCAGAGTGTAATCTGTGCTGTACCGTTAGGAAAGGGGACTCCCTCCCCCCCACCTATCTCGGACTCTGCACCCGTTGGTCGGCTAAACCGCAAGAGCGGCCAAAATACTACGGGCAGTAATTAGAGGCGAAAACATACAGTGAAGAAAAGATTATTAGCCTGGTGCACTCTTGTGAATTAATTATCTCTGCGGGCCGCTGTAAATCCCCCCGTATTGGTATTAAACACAAACCCAAAGAGGAAGCTTTAGCGGCGCCCTCTCAGGCACGGCCCCGGCACTGGTATTGTAATAATCCCCCGGTATGTGCCCCAGTAAACACACGTGATGGCAGCCTTCTATTGTAGCGTGCCCTCTCGCAGCAACTTACTTTAAAATGTTCCTGCCTCTTCGCGCATGGCTCCCCAGTGACGACGCTGCTGCTCTCCCTTGGACCGGAGATCTGAAAGCGGATTCACCCGCACTTCGCACCACTTCACCCTCGCGCTGCACTATTCACCCGCAGCTTCGGGCCGCCTCCACGCTGTCCGCTCCTTCCCAGGATGTAGCTCCTCCGCCATTCCGGCTGACTTGTCGTAGGAGACCGCACACCTGCAGAGGGGACAAAATAAAAGCAATTACGGGCCGCCGGGGGCCCGGGTGCTGCAGCATGTTCCGCCACAGTTGTCCGCCCTGATGAACGTCGCTCGACGTTGTCCGCCCCTTCCAGGATCTTGCTCCTCCGCCATTCCCGCACTGTTGGCACCAGCTGCTTGCAGTAGGGGACTTGAAAACCTGCAGGAAGGACAAAAAAGGCAGAAAATTACACGGCCCCACGGCGGGGCGAGGAGCGAGCCTGGGAGCGCGGGCACAAAGAGGCCGCTTCCCGAGCTCCCCAGGCTTTTAACCCTTTCGCCGCCGCGACCCCGCCCCCTCGCCCCGGAAGCACACAAGTACTTCCGGGGCGAGGGCGCGGGGCAAGCGGCCCCGAAAGGGACGGGGTGTGGGAGGGGCCGGGCCCCGCCATGCTTGCGTGGGGGCCTATTGGCCCCCCCTTGTATTTTCATCAATCGTTGCAGGCTATCTAAGCGCACTGAAGTGCCTGGAAGGCAGCGTGTTGGCGCTACGCAAAACACCAGTAACTGCATTAATGTGTCTTTTACTGGGTAGGAATACAGCATGGCGAGCCTAGCTCCCTCTATCACTCTAGATTCACAAAATATTCTGATGACCACGTTGATGTTCTACAAAATACGAACCAGTAGTCTAGTAATATTTATGTGCATCCGGCTGGAAAACACGAGAGTGCACTCTGCTCTTCTGCTCTGGAACATCGTGCGCTTTGTTGGCGCTATACCAAACAGCAATACACAGTGGAATCATGTAGATGTCGACATCTCCTTTGTGATGGTTCAGCACTCTGACAGCACCGACCACACAGTCTGTGGGTTGCATAAGGGTCGGGGTCAAAGAGATACGATGTTGCTTTCATTTTTAAACCGTTTACATATGTGTCTGTATTTTTGCCTATAAAGCGCTGCGTTTCGCCGAACAGGAGAGCCAAACAGAATACACCAAACAACCGACCATTGAAGATATCACAGAAAGAAAGGAAAGATTAATAAAACAGTAACAGCAAGATCACACAATGCACCGTATGGATGTCAGGAATTTGTTTTTATAGTTCTTTACTGTTTATATCGAGGTGTACCTGGTTTAAAATTTTTAGAGTAGTAAACCAATGCGACGTGTGTTGTTTATTGAGTGCACAGTAACTTACACCCACATCTGGAAACTTGTGTAATAGTAGCGCAATGGAGCCGTTCGTTTCTAGGCGCATCTAGGCTCAACGGGGCAATCGCTTTATCACAAACACGCGCTTCGTGTTGGTGTGCGCATCATTTGTGAATGCTTCTGAGCACGAGAACGGGGTCACCAGTGGATGGCTTTATTTGCCTGGGCTCACACACTTTTGTTCTGTAAAGCCGGGATTAAAACGAGCCCGTCTGGTTCCATAGCCGCCAGACCCTTTCAACCGCACCCACTGCAGAGTGGTCTCTGGCACAGGAGAGCAGCCCTGCTGTGAAGGGGGCCCGAAGGGTTGCGGGTGGGGGAGGGGTCGTCACATTAGCAGGCGTGCGTGTATGTGCACGCACGGCTGGTGGTGCACACCCCCGGGTCTGATGACGTGCCGGGGCTCCTCTCTGTGGAATGCGCTCAGACACGGCCCCGACCACTGTCCTCGGGCCCGGCAAGGACTGCGTGTGAAGCTTCTGGGCTCTATATATCCAAGAAATCCAGCTCTCTCGGTGACCAGTGAAACGTATGTCGGTCACAATTCACCTCCCAAATAGTGTTTTCTTATGTTTTAGATAAGTGTGGCTCCTTCTTTCAGACGCCCGAAACTTTTAAAAATGCATTACAGTGGTAGAATGGAAACATAGTTCAGTGTGGTGCGGGGCTGAGTGGTGGTGTGATGTGGCAGGGCACCGCATCTAGGCTCAACGGGGCAATCGATTTATCACAAACACACGCTTCGTGTTGGTGTGCGCATCATTTGCGAATGCTTCTGAGCGCGAGAACGGGGTCACCAGTGGATGGCTTTATTTGCCTGGGCTCACACACTTTTGTTTTGTAAAGCCGGGATTAAAACGAGCCCGTCTGGTTCCATAGCCGCCAGACCCTTTCAACAGCACCCACTGCAGAGTGGTCTCTGGCACAGGAGAGCAGCCCTGCTGTGAAGGGGGCCCCAAGTGTAGCGGGGTGGGGGAGGGGTCGTCACACTAGCAGGCGTGCGTGTATGTGCACGCACGGCTGGTGGTGCACACCCCCGGGTCTGCGGACGTGCCGGGGCTCCTCTCTGTGGAATGCGCTCAGACACGGCCCCGGCCACTGTCCTGGGCCCGGCAAGGACTGCGTGTGAAGCTTCTGGGCTCTATATATCCAAGAAATACAGCACTCTCGGTGACCAGTGAAACGTATGTCGGTCACAATTCACCTCCCAAATAGTGTTTTCTTATGTTTTAGATAAGTGTGGCTCCTTCTTTCAGACGGCCGAAACTTTTAAAAATGCATTACAGTGGTAGAATGGAAACATAGTTCAGTGTGGTGCGGGGCTGAGTGGTGGTGTGATGTGGCAGGGCACCGCATCTAGGCTCAACGGGGCACTCGCTTTATCACAAACACGAGCTTCGTGTTGGTGTGCGCATCATTTGCAAATGCTTCTGAGCATGAGAACGGGGTCACCGGTGGATGGCTTTATTTGCCTGGGCTCACACACTTTTTTTCTGTAAAGCCGGGATTAAAACGAGCCCGTCTGGTTCCATAGCCGCCAGACCCTTTCAACCGCACCCACTGCAGAGTGGTCTCTGGCACAGGAGAGCAGCCCTGCTGTGAAGGGGGCCCGAAGTGTAGCGGGGTGGGGGAGGGGTCGTCACACTAGCAGGCGTGTGTGTATGTGCACGCACGGCTGGTGGTGCACACCCCCGGGTCTGCGGACGTGCCGGGGCTCCTCTCTGTGGAATGCGCTCATACACGGCCCCGACCACTGTCCTCGGGCCCGGCAAGGACTGTGTGTGAAGCTTCTGGGCTCTATATATCCAAGAAATCCAGCTCTCTCGGTGACCAGAGAAACGTATGTCGGTCACAATTCACCTACCAAAAAAATAGCGTTTTCTTATGTTTTAGATAAGTGTGGCTCCTTCTTTCAGACGGCCGAAACTTTTAAAAATGCATTACAGTGGTAGAATGGAAACATAGTTCAGTGTGGTGCGGGGCTGAGTGGTGGTGTGATGTGGCAGGGCACCGCATAGTTCAGTGTTGTGCGGTATCTGATTGATGGCCTCGAGTGGCGGTGTGATGTGGTCCCTATTGTGAAGCGCTCTGCACCTTCGGGGGGAGGGGAAATGCGAGACACGGCCTGGCGGCCGTGAAAGTGAAAGTACGGCCGGCCGGCCGTGGGAGGAGAAATGCCTGAGGCCGAGCGCACGCTCTGTGAAGCCCTTTGAAGTGAAGCCCTAGGAGGTAGGCGGCTCGGGGAGAAGCGCTTTCACAAGCACATGCACTGTTTGAAATCCGCCGTTGGTTTGAGAACGATTTTGCCCACTAAAATTCTCCCCTATCCATTCCTTGCGGAATGGGATAGGCGAGACCTAAAAAATTACCACTGGCACCTGAGTCGATCAAAACAGCCAAACTGTGTCTTTTTTGTGCAGTAATAATTAATTTTATTCTAATTTTCAAATGCTTGGGAATGCGATTGAATACCTTTGTGGCATACTGTGAGATCTGTAGGGACCCTTTCCTCGAAGAGACGATCTTGCTCATCTTCGAGACATTTAGTTTTCTGACTCATTCGAGGGCTTCTCAGCAAGAGCGATTACTTTCTTTTTCTTTGGTTCTACTGGGCACTCTTTAGCAAAATGACCAGCTTTGCCACAGTACAGACATAAATTCCCTTAGCAACTTCTGTCATTCTCTCCAGAAGAAAGTGGACCCTTAATGCCACCAATTCGCATTGGTTCCACACAATTGTTCTTGTTTTCTATTTCTTTTTCCAGAGTTTTGAAATGTAAACTTCTGGGATCACCTCTGGGATCACCTCTGGATCTTTCACTTTTTCTCTCGCCTAATCTATGATCGAGTTTTACTACTAGATCCAAAAACTCAGTGTAGTTGTCAGGTAACTCTACAATATATATGTGCCAAAGAATCCTTTAATTAATCTTTAAGGCCCCAATAAAATAAGGAGATTATTTTCTCGTCGGGCCAATGTGTCTCAGCTAACAACCTGTTGAAATTAGTTATGTAGGTGATCAAATCCTTTGACCCTTGGCGTAAATTCAATAACTCAATATCTGAGGCTTGAATGAAGGTATGCTTTGCGAATAAACGTGACATGGCGGTCTTAAAGGCAACTAAATTATGTAGTAAAGGATCATAAATGTCGACAAGGGGCATAGCCCAGTTAGCCGCTACTCCACCTAAGTATGAAATTATAAGGGCAACCTTGGTTGTGTCTGTGGTAAAGATCTGAGATTTGCACAAAAAGTGCAACTGACACTGACTCATGAAAGACTCAAAATGATTACTGTCTCCCATGAACCGTTCTGGATTTGCTGGAGGAACAAGGTTGGGGGAACTATGGTAACCTGAAGGTGTTGGTCAGCATTAGATGCTGTCGAAGTAGTCGGATTAAAGGTATTGGACCTAAATTTGGCGGGAGCAATAATGGGTCTGTTACCTGTAGTTTGTGTGTCTCTCCAACTAAAGAACTCAGATTTAGTTTGAGCTGCCTGCCTAAGTGCCTGATTCTCCTGACTAAGTTCCTTTATGTCTTCGGTTAATTTCTGAATCAGTGCGGTTAACTGTGAAGAGTCCATGCTCCCGTGCTCCATATCACAGAATCAAGGAAGGAACAATAAGGTTGAATGGCTTTGCTTTTCTGCTAAGCTTGCCACTCACCTGCACTCCTGTTTGTTCCTTCTGTGATGCTGAGTGTTCCGGAATCATTCTAGGAACTACTAGAATGGCAAGGAATGCACGCTTACCCCTCCAATAGTTTCCGGGGGATGGGTGAAATGGGATGGTGAGACAAGAGAAGACAAACTGGACTTTGTGGCGACTGTTCTGCGTATTTTACTCTCTCTCTAGATCTCTTCTAAGGAAGGGGCGAAGGAATCTACAGATTTGCAGGATATTCGGTCTGGATTGTTTGAATATCACTAAGGGAAGAAATACAAGTTACATTTGTCACTTGCTACCATTTATAATGTATATCATTACATGAATTTGTATACATCAGTTACCCAATGCGTGAATGCCTACCCATTAAGAATTGTAGAGAGGTTCTGAGTGGTATTGTTTATATTTAACTTATTATGCAAATCGAAAAACACAAAACACAGCATCAGCTATCTTGCTTTACATTAAAATCATTGTTTTGTCTCATAAACAATTGTTTACTCTGTTAACATACCTGTTCCTGTCTTGTCCAAATCATAAAAGGGGTTTCCTATATTTAACATAAAAAATAAGCAAAGAAAAAAGAGCAGCAGAAATAACATGTAAATATATCACTTTTAAAAAGACAGAGTTTATGTCCTTTATGTCTGTCTTCAAACTGCTTTCACTTTGATGCCAGATTGGAGTTTCAAGAACACTCAGTAATTGTTATTGTTCTAATAATAAAATTCTTGGATCAAGGTTTATCCTCTTGGCAGATCAGCAAATAAATCTGTATTTTACCCCTTCCCTGCGGCGCGAATTTTGCCGCGGTGCAGTGCTCTAATTAGGGGGCGTAACCTCTTGCGTACTCAGGACGGCCCCCGGCCGTCCTACGTCATGCTAGGCGTGTGCACTGGACGGCGGGGGTCTGAACTCTGCCCACTAATTAATTCTCCAGCGCAGGCGTGGAATTCACGCCGCGCTGGGGAATCGGCGGAGCTCGGGTGGACCCCGGCCATCCTGAGTACACGCCAAGCGTGACGTAGGATGGTCGTGCCGTCCTGAGCATGCAAGTGGTTAACCCCTTCCATACGTCAGATGCGCAGAAGGGGTCCGACGCATAAGTTCTCCTGTGCGTCGGACGGGTCTGGCGCTTCTGACGCAATTACAGAAGAAATCCCTCTGGTGCAGGCACCGGAGGGATTTCCTTTACTTCCCCAAAGCCTTGGGAGCTGGGGAAGAGCTTCCCCAGCTCCTGAGGACCCGCACCTCGTTTCTATGAAATGACGATCAGCACCCACATCGCGCTGACGTCATTTCATAGAAATGATGATGTGAGCCTTTTGGCTCATATCAATTTCCCTTTCCGCATGCTCAGCCCCATGAGCACGTAGAAAGACAGGAGAGGTATCATTGGAAAGTGGAGAATATCCCCTTTCCAATGGTACCCCTCCCCAGTGGATCCCTGCTTGGGGATCACACCAGGAGGGCGATCCCCAAGCAAGGATCCACCCACTAAACACCAGGGAGGGAGGAGCGGCCCCTTGGGCAAGGGTGTAGTTGTAAAAAGGTCAGGCTACCAACCAGAATAAAAGATCCTTAAGTATTGCCCGGCGGTGTCGCCTCTTAAACCCACAAGATATTAACCAATGAAGAGGCAGGCGCTGGAGACTGGAAGGCAGGAAACAAAGGTTTATTCTCTCCGGAGGAGAACACATCAGTTCGGACAGCAAGTATCGTCACGAGGTGCTCTAACCGCATCTCTGAGGCCCGGCCTCTTATACACATTTTCATGATCTTTATTGCAGGTAACACATTCTTGTAATGCTTTGAAGTATGAAAGGACATCCTCTGAATCTCCCCTTCAGGCCCGTTCCCACACACATTTACAGTTGAAGTCCCCACCCCGGTCACAACAGGTGATGATTATCCGCAGCTGGACATCCCGCCGATTCACGGGATGTGGGGGGGTTGATCGGATCTCATAGGGTGGGGGCTTTGATCAACTCGAGGGTCCTTTGATGAGGGAAGCTTCCTACTGTACGGGGGGGGGGGCAATAAACAGTATCCGCAGAGCTAGGTGGCGGCCTGGGAACGAGGAAGACAAACGGGCACACAGGAAAGGGGGGTTTGTATCAAAGGGCCTGGGACCATGAAAGGAATGAAGGGAGGTGTCGCGCTGGGAACAGGATGGGGTACTGAGGCAGAGCTGCGCTGAAGAGGGGTTTATGACCCAAGGCATGCGAGAGCGGGGGGGGTTTGTGAGGGCGAAGGGCTGTGCTGGGGGCCAGCGGCGTGCAGAGGGTGGTTCTGATCGAGGCACCTAAGATGGCGGGTGCGCACGACAAAAAGTGTGGCATCAGGGGAAAAGGCACGATGGCGCAGATAATGTTTACCAAACCGTACTAATTTTCCACAGTCCTCCCTTTAACATATCTAGCCAACTTGCCTACTCAATGTCAATCTTCATCAAATTCCTAACCTCGACATCATATAATGCTCCCATGCGTTCGTTTCCAAAGTCCACAGTCTTAGGGCAAATACAGTTTGCACATAATGAACACAGGGGTGGCAGACATTGGATTCCTAAGCATAGACCGCATATTACAACTACAGGAATCAGGATAATGGTGAACAGTCTCCAGCCCCAGGTCTTAACAGTGTTCCAAAACCAACCACCAAGCGACCATTCTTCCTGATCCTGGTGGATTTCTGAAGAGAGTCTGTGAAGATGTTCGATGGCTTTGTACACTGAGGGCGAGTTGTCCGGTATGTATGTACAGCAGCTGGACCCAATAATGCGGCATGCTCCACCACGGTCCGCAAGAACCACATCTAGGACAAGGCGGTTCTGGAGGGCCATCAGGCGGACCGCTTGGAGTTCGGCGGTGTTGTTAGCAAAGATACCAGCTGTGATGTTCATCGTTGTCTCAACTGCCTGAGTCAGATGTCGGATGGCACGGGTGTTTGCCATCGGGCCCCAGAGAGGAACAAGTCCCTTCATAGCATCGAGGAACTGCGCTCCTGTTGAGTCGGCTTGCTCAATGTCCTTGGCTCGTTTATGTCTATGATGATTCGCTGGGGCCACATAAGTCGGAGGGAGGATGAAGGAGATGAAACAAGTGCCCCCCCAGCCTTTGGGGAGCCAGGTGTAGGCCTTTGTGCCGCAGACGAAATACATGTTTGGGGACGACACAAAGGAAGGTGGATCCGTGGAGTCCAAAGTTCTGGTAAACCGGCAAGTACTGCGGCCCACCAGCTGTGTCCCATGTCCTTCTATGCACATGTGGCCTGTGACGTTGATGACTGACAGGGCCACAGTCAGAGTGGCAGCCGTTCGTTTCCGCAGGTAGGAGAAGGTGGGTCTGGTTGGATTGTTGAACACCTGCATTTCAATTCGTTCTTTAGCAGGGATGTCCATGTGGATCGAGTCGTTGGAGGTCTGCGGGCAGAAGTGTGCCTTTGTTTTGTTTCGCCAGACCCCGTGGAAGAAATGCGTTACGGTTTTGCTGGAGGTGGCATTGTCCTTATAGCTTTCTTGCAGGAGGATCAGTCAAGCAAGGCAGGAGCCATGAACTGAGAAGGGTGAAGGGATGAAAGGTATCGAGTGTCCAGTGGCGTGGGGCAGCAACCCACAGATCCAACAGTTGGTGGCATTGGTGGCGAGATTGTGCTGGTGAAGGAGCTGTACGAAAGAGTTATTCCAAAACTCCTTCCGCCTCTCTCTGAGTTGAGGAGAGAGCGAAATCAGATAATGTTCCTTCATGGTGGTAGGCTGGGCAGTGGTCAGGAATGTTTCGTGAGCAGGTGCATTTTCTTCCACAATCCAGAGTGTGGTCATGAGGAGAAAGCAGAAAAGGATTGCGATGAAGAGTGCAATTGTCTTTGAGCTGTGGAGTCTGTCTGTTCTTGGGTTTCTGTAGTGGGTATTTCCTGTTGCCTCCATCATCTTCTTATGTGGCGCTTCCATCATCTTCTTATCTGGCGCTTCCATCATCTTCATCTTCAAGGTGCTCGGTAGTGGGCAGAACCACAGACTTAGTTTAGCTTCTCTCCAGGTAACCCTTGGTTGCTTTGGGTCACCGTTCTGAGATTTAACTTAGTTCGTGGTCTACTTAGCCGAAGCTCCCTCCTTTCGACGGAGGAAATACCCTTCTCTGGATGGCACAGTGGGATCAGAGAATTTTGAAAGTTCAAGTGCTCCGGTATCAGGATAGCAGGTTAGCGACGGTCGGTCTTTGTTCAGGAGCTCTTCTTGGTTGTCGATGTTTTCCGTCGTGGCCAGGGTCGAGGAGACCTTCTTACAGTGGTGTGCGTGCAGCCAGTGCCGTTTCCCCTCCACACGAAGAGCCGTCCGGGTGGTGATCAACACTTGCCAGGGGCCCGTCCACCGGGGTTCCAGACTCTTCGACCGCTGAAAGTTCCGGATCAGCACGAAATCTCCAGGTTGGATGGCGTGACCCGGACCCCTGGAAGCATCGGGGATGGCCTGCTGCACCTGCTGATGAATGACAGACAGAGTTTCAGTCAATTTATACAGATAATCAGACATTAGGACGTCCGGGACGTCATGAATGGAAGTTGGTTTCGGTGCAGACCAGACACTCATGGGTCGACCGAAAACAACTTCATAAGGTGTTAAGTGATGTCTGGTGGGGGTGGAACGCATCGATAGCAATGCCAGTGGGAGGGCGTCGGGCCATTTCAGACCCGTGGTAGCCACTATCTTGGCCAGTTTAAGCTTTAGTGTGGCATTGTGTCGCTCAACAAGTCCAGCAGACTGGGGGTGGAAGACTGCGTGAAATTTCTGCTTGATGCCCAACCCCTTTAAGATGAACTGAATGACTTCGGCTATGAAGTGGGGGCCATTATCGCTCCATAAAATACGACAAAGGCCGTAACGGGGGAAAAACTCCTTTAACAGTACTTTTGCAGTGGCCATAGCAGTGTTGTCACGGGTTGGGTATGCTTCCACCCATTTGCTAAAAGCGCACACCACGACAAGTACATATTTCAGGCCTTGGCACCTGTCTAGCTGGATGTAGTCCATCTGCAGGACTTCAAATGGGTGATTTGGGACCCCAAATCCCCCCCGGGGTACTACAGTTCCTTTCCCGGGGTTGTGTTGCAGGCATATCAAGCATTGTTGGACCAGACGTTTGGCGGAATCTGTGATTTTATCATTGTGCCAAACTCTGGAGACAAGTTCAATCATGGGGGCTGATCCTATGTGGGCAGGGGAGTGTGCCATAGCCAGTATGGGAATCAGGTACGAGTCAGGTAGCAACCATTTGTTTGTGTCTCTTGTCCGCCAGCAGCCTTCATCATCTTTTAATCCCACCCGTGTCCATTCAATCAGCTCGCGTTGTGTGCTAGCTGTTTGAATGTCTTTAATAGTGGAGATCGAAAATTTTTCAAGAAGGTGAGGTTGAAAACGCTACTAACACAACTTAAGTTATGGGTACAAATCAAACGCAAAGTGGGGTTGGCGTACTACTCTAACTATGCTCAAATTTGGGATTCCCCAGGGCTCCCACTGTGCATGCAAGATTCTCTGGCTACCCCCTTAATTACAGCTGGGCTTTCTAGATGGGGTGAATTGCTTTATGAAGGTATACTGATACGGTGGGATATCCTTAGGGAGAAAGTAGGGCTGACACTGTCGAGATTTAAGTACACGCAGATGAATAGCTGGGCCACAGAACTATTCAGGAAAGATTCTAATACCGGGAGAATTAGTCTCCTAGAACAACAGCTCGTCGAAAAACAGACAGGGGGCAAAGAGGTGGCTCTTTGGTATTGGTCCATACTGGAAGAGATAGATGGTGACTTTCATCTCCCAAAGGAGCTATGGGGTAGAGAAATTGCGTCATTAGACGAGGACCGGTGGACAGAATCTTTTTCCCTTCTGTATAAATTGGTCAAACCGGCTTGGCTTAGACGAAACCACCTGTTTACTCTACATCGGGCCTATCTCACTCCTTTACGTCTATCTAAATACCAAGAGGGGAAATGCTGCAACAAATGCCTACTGCCAGCAGCCTCCGACGTACACATGTTCTGGGATTGCCCTTACGTATCTACTTTTTGGATGGAGATCAAAGTAACTTTGGATTCAATTACTAAGACCAATATCTCCTTAACTTTACAACTTGTTATTCTTGGTCTTGACCAGAACATCACTGGGGCAGTACGGTCCTTTATATTTTATGCCATTCTGCTGGCAAGACGGCAGATATGCATGCACTGGGTGGACACCACCCCTCCCTCTCACTCAGCATGGCTAACCTCACTTTATGAAACCTCCAAGGTAGATTTGAAAAGATCATGTAGAGTCCAGAACCTCACATTTTGGAAATTCCTGACAGAGTGGAAGTGATTTTTTTTTTTTTTTTTTGTGTTATTTCTCCTTGCCTCTTGGGGTTTTTTTTTTTTTTTTTTTTTTTTTTTTTCCCCAAACATCCGATGATTAAGCCCACCTATCTAATGGTTCAGTATGGTGGTCCGCCCAGATTCTGACACCTAAATACTGGAATTATTGGCACGAAGCTGCTCGGAGATATCGTCACAAGATGCATGGTTGTTCCCACCAACTCATAAAAATTTCTGCCTAGGCGTGTAGCGGCTCAATTCTCAGGGCATCGCTCCCAACGGCAGTGAGCTGGTCGGGGGGCCTTTACTGTATCTAAAGGACATGTGTTGGGCAGATGAGGATACCAAAAAAAAAAAAAATAGTGTCCCTAGCGTCAGTCCATTTTTCTGCTTGTGACCTGGTCACGTACATACGTGTTGTCGTCCTATTTTCAGCTGTCGTTCGGGCCGTGATGTCGGCTAGCGCATTTCCCTGCCCAATGATGTCTGTCACCTTTTTGTGTGCCTGGCATTTGACGACTGCAAGCTTTTTGGGGAGAAGGACAGCTTCGATCAAGGCGGAGACTAGATCCCCGTGCAAAATGGGGGTGCCGTGTGAGGTCAAGAATCCCCTTTCCCTCCAAAGGAGCCCAAAATGGTGAACCACCCCGAAGGCATACTGGCTGTCGGTGTAAATGTTTGCTGTGGTTCCTGCTGCCAGAATGCAGGCTCGTGTCAGGGCGATCAGTTCTGCTGCCTGGGCAGATCGTTGCGCGATGCGGGCTGTCTCGACTACGGTTCGAGCCGTGGTGACCGCATAGGCAGCGGAAGTGGTGCCATCGGGGAGTTTGATGCAAGAACCGTCCACCCACAGCTCCCCGTCAGGGTCAGGGAAAGCCGCGTCTCTGAGGTCAACCCTACTTCTAGTCTGTTCGTCCGTAAGAGTCACGCAGTCATGTACAGGGTGCACATTGGGATCGTTCTCTGGCAAGGGTAACAGAGTTGCCGGGTTCAGTGTGGTGCATCGTTTCAGGGCGATATGGGGTGCAAGCAAAGTCAGTTCGTATCCAGTCAGTCGTGCACTCGTCAGGTGTTGCGTCTTGGTTTGGTTCAGGAGGGTGTCAACTGCATGGGGTACCAGTACCGTGAGGGAATTCGAGAGTACGATCCCCTCACTCTGTCGGATAGAGATTGCAGCAGCAGCTACAGCTCGAAGGCAGGCAGGTACGGCTCTGGCTACAGGGTCAAGAGTGGCAGAGAAGTAAGCGCACGGTCGTTGCTTTGGGCCAATGGCCTGGGTCAGGACAGATAAAGCGCACCCCTCCCTTTCGTGAGTGTAAAGGGAGAAGGGCTTTGTGTAATCAGGGGTACCTAGGACAGGGGCCGAACAAAGGGCATCTCGTAGTTCCGTGAAGGAGGTTTGACACTCAGGGGTCCAAGGGAGTGGGAAGGGGACGTCTTTACCTAACAGAGAAAGCAGCGGTTTCACAACGAGGCTAAAGTTTGGTAACCACTGTCGGCAGAAGGAGGTGAGGCCTAGTAGGGAGCGAACCTGTTTCTGGGTCTTAGGGACAGGAGTTTCGAGAATGGTTTGGATTCGATCAGGAGTGAGTTTCCTTCCTTCTTTGGACAAAAGGTGGCCTAGGTAAGTGACCTGGGGTTGGCAGAATTGCAACTTCTTCTTGGAGACCTTGTGGCCATTTTCCGCAAGGAAGTGCAGGAGTTGAATGGTGGCTGTAACTGCTAATGGAGTGGTGTCGGCTGCCAAAAGGATGTCATCGACATATTGCACTAACACCACTCCATCGGGTAACTGGACTTGATCCAGTTGTCTCTTGAGGGCCTGGCTGTAGATGCTAAGGCTTTCGGTGTAGCCCTGAGGTGCTCGGCAGAACCTATATGAGCGGGCCTTTAGGGTGAAGCCGAACAGATATCGGCTGTCTGGGTGGATGGGGATGGAAAAGAATGCGTTTTTGAGGTCAATGACAGTGAAGGTGGTGGCAGTAGAAGGAATCAACATCAGGATGGTGGTGATGTCTGAGACCACAGGGTACTGGGGTACCACCACTTTGTTGATCTCTCGAAGGTCAATGATAAAACGGTATGCTTTCTCATCTCCCTCTCCCTGTTTCTTGATGATGGGCAAGATAGGGCTGTTGCAAACGTTGCTAACCACTTCCTCTATCACTCCTGCGTCTATTAGTGACTGAATAATCTTTACCAATGCCTTCTCGCCCTCGGGCGATATCCGATATTGTGGAAGTTTTGGGAGTGTTGCGTCTGGTCGGACAGTAATGTGCACTGGGTCAATCAACATGCGCCCTACGTCCGAATCCGCCTTGGCCCACAGATACGGAGGCAGAGTGTCAAGCAGGGATGTGTCAACGTCGGTGATGGAAAACATGCGTCGGGGAGGGCAATGTCTAAGCAGAACGGGGTTGTCGTAAAGGAAAACTCGAACTCGGTCTTGAGAACATCTGATCGTCGCTCGGAAGTGTTTCAATAAGTCAAGTCCCATAATGGCGTCGGGGCTATTGGAGGAAAGTAAAAACGTGGTGTCCGTGGTGTTGTTTTCCACGTCAAAGAGGATCGGGGCGGACAAAGGGTTAGTGGAGGGCGTTCCATCGAAACCCGTCGATGTTATAAGTGAGCCAGACAAGGGTGCCCCCGGAATCAGTCGTTTAGATAACGCACTACGTGTTGCGCCAGTGTCTACCAGAAATGGAGATTTTGTACCTAGGACCTTAGCAGTGACGTAAGGGCCTTGCTGGTCAACATAGAGCTCGACTGGATCCCTCCCTTGCCCTTGGCAGTCCTATGCAAAGTTGTGGGCGTCATCGTAGTCAGATTGCTGGTATTGGTTCTGTCTGGGTCGATCAAATGTATTTGGTCTGCCTGATCTGTCGTTAGTCGTGTCATTTGGGGGCCCTCGCTGTTGTCCCTTATTTCTCGGTCCACTTGCTATGTCCTTGGGGTCTTTGTTCCTGATTATTTCCAGAAGAACTGGGCACTGGGATTTCCAATGGCCAGTTCCTTTGCAGAAAGCACACTGGTCCTCTCTAAGGTCTGTACGTCCACTGTGGGGAGTCAAAGTGCGGTCCTGGGGAAATGCAGCCTTAGGGGCGTTTGTCTGATAGTTTCCCCGGTATTGGTCTCGCCCTATAGTCACCCCTTGCAGTTGGGCCATCATCACCCTCTCTTTCAAGTCCTTCTTCTTTTTCTCTGTTGCCCTATCGTTTTCATTTTTCTGATGTTCATAATATTGGGCCATCTGGAGGATAGCCGTAGGTTTGGAGGCTGCCCAACTACTCTCGCTAGCCTGCAGTTTCTGGGAGACCTCCGATGACAGACCCTTAACATAATTCTGGACAAACAGATGGTGTCCGGTTGCAGTGGTCATGTCCTGGCCGCTGTAATCAGAGAACACCGTTTCAAACCGGGAGAAGTATTCCGATACATCCTCCTGGGGTTTCTGGTGACAGGCCGTTACTATCGACCAGTCCACTTTCTTTTCTGGGATCAGGGTTTTTAATTTCTGTACGATTTTATCTGGAAGGTCTAGAATGGATTTCAAAGGCTTTTGTCCAGGTCCTCGTTGTTTATCGATGTTATCGAGTTGTGACCAGGTATGCCCAAACAGCTCAAGGTGGTCGACTTTCCGGATTTGCTTCCACACATCAGCTGGTAGACATAACCCGAAAAACAAGTCGATGTCAGCCAGGGTCATGATCGTTGAACCTAGGGCTGTACCCAATTCAGTGTAGAAGGCCGTGGGGTTTTTACGTAGGTCAGGCAGAGATTTCCGGAATGTCAGAATCTCTTGCCGGTCCCATGGCTGGTAGACCCAGTTGTACACTACCCTTCCCTTTGCATCTGGGTGGTTTGCATCATCGTTAGTCCCTGCACCTCGTGGAGGAACCCAGTACGCGTAAGGAGGTCCGTCACATCACACTCGCCCTCATCCCCGATATCGACCTTCTGGTACAGAGTCGTTAGGCTCTCGGGACCTTTGTCTCGATATCGGTCCTCGTATGCGTTCAAGACATGGTAACACAGTCGTACGGAAAAATGTCGTCTGTGACTCCCGGTATACGAGTTAAACATATCCGTGATGTACTCTTCATCTTCCTTCCTTTCTACCAGTGTCCTTGCTATCTTGTCGATCCCTGTTCGCTCATCTTTGCTTAGTCTGTTTGTTCTTGCAGAACCAGCCCTTCGGGTCTCGGGGTCGCCTGACGTTGTCGTTTGTGTAGTATTTACTACAAGGGGTTCGGCCGGCACAGAGGCCATGGGGGCCGAAGCTGTGGCGCTACCCTCGTTTGTACCTGGGGGTGGGGAGTGCTGTGCTAAGGGTTGGGAAGGGGCATATGGAGGGGGCATGTAGATGGTCGGAGGACCTAACAGCAGATCATCGTTGGCTCGTTGTCTCGAGGGTAAATCGGGGTAGAGCATGGAGGACGTTCTAACCGGACACTGACTTGATGTTTCGATTTCTAGTTTCTGTTTGGCTTTCTCTCTTTCCTTTATCTCTCCTTCTAGTTTCTGAGCAGCTAGGTGGGCTGCTTTTCGCAGCTCTTTTCCCAACCTACTCTCAGTTTTCTTTTTACGTTGTTCAGTTTCTTTGCGCCACATGCCGAAACTATCAAGCATAGTGGGCGTTGTCTTGTTTTTACCAAGGGCTGTTTCTAGCGCATTTATTTTGTCATCATCGAAGGATCCTATCAGTGGCCACTGACTTTCTCGGTCCTTTTTCGTATATCTATGCCACAGCTTGTTATAGGCTATAGCGGTCAATCCATGCTTCATGAACATGTCCTTATTAGGGGTGCCTTCCAGTGGAGCCGAATGGTTCATCTCTAATAAGCGGTCCGGGCTAAACAGGCTACCAATCAGTGGGGAGAAGACAGACATGACGGAGCACAACGGGGACAAAAAGTCAGCACTGCCTATCTTATCACTGCGTGCAAAGACTAGACAGAATATTCCTATTCTACGTTGTTTGCAGGCAGTGAATACCTCATGAACCAATATCAAATAGTCAACGTTCGGTCAAAACAATTCAGTGGGGAGAATAAGTAGGCCCGCAAAGGTCTGCGTTACCTACCCTTTCACTATCTGTAAAAAGGGGGGAGGGGGGCTCTTTCCTGTTTGCAGACAGAGAATCTCCAGAAAACAGTCTGCGAACAATAGTTCAGTTTCAAGTAATTAATCAGTGGGGGAGAAAGATAGGCGCAATGGTTGCATTACCTATCCTCCACTGCTTGCAAAGGGAGAGCCTGTTGTTTCTCCGTTTGCAGACAGTGGATCTCCAAATAAATTAACAAAGAGTAATACTAGTATTTTCTAAACAATTCAAATAATCATTTCGCAATTCGTCGTGTTTACACGACCTTACCCGGACCGCATGGACAGTTTCTTGTCTTCCGAATCCAGCGCCCGATCGTCCTCTTTTCTTCGTAATCCTCGCGGCACTCCTGATGGTTCCCAGTCAGGACCGTAGATCACTCGAGAGAGGTCTGTTCGGAACCAGTGAAGTTCGGATGATCGGCTGTCAGACGAGGGTCTATCGGACAGGTGCACTCCCGATCGTTGCAGTCATTCACTCCGTCGTCAGGACCTCTCCCACTGGACCCACGAGTCACTGATGGGCCCCACGTTTGGGACGCCAATTGTAAAAAGGTCAGGCTACCAACCAGAATAAAAGATCCTTAAGTATTGCCCGGCGGTGTCGCCTCTTAAACCCACAAGATATTAACCAATGAAGAGGCAGGCGCTGGAGACTGGAAGGCAGGAAACAAAGGTTTATTCTCTCCGGAGGAGAACACATCAGTTCGGACAGCAAGTATCGTCAAGAGGTGCTCTAACCGCATCTCTGAGGCCCGGCCTCTTATACACATTTTCATGATCTTTATTGCAGGTAACACATTCTTGTAATGCTTTGAAGTATGAAAGGACATCCTCTGAATCTCCCCTTCAGGCCCGTTCCCACACACATTTACAGTTGAAGTCCCCACCCCGGTCACAACAGGTGATGATTATCGCGCAGCTGGACATCCCGCCGATTCACGGGATGTGGGGGGGTTGATCGGATCTCATAGGGTGGGGGCTTTGATCAACTCGAGGGTCCTTTGATGAGGGAAGCTTCCTACTGTACGGGGGGGCAATAAACAGTATCCGCAGAGCTAGGTGGCGGCCTGGGAACGAGGAAGACAAACGGGCACACAGGAAAGGGGGGTTTGTATCAAAGGGCCTGGGACCATGAAAGGAATGAAGGGAGGTGTCGCGCTGGGAACAGGATGGGGTACTGAGGCAGAGCTGCGCTGAAGAGGGGTTTATGACCCAAGGCATGCGAGAGCGGGGGGGGTTTGTGAGGGCGAAGGGCTGTGCTGGGGGCCAGCGGCGTGCAAAGGGTGGTTCTGATCGAGGCACCTAAAATGGCGGGTGCGCACGACAAAAAGTGTGGCATATGGGGAAAAGGCACGATGGTGCAGATAATGTTTACCAAACCGTACTAATTTTCCACATAGTGAAGGCAGGACCCTGCTTGCAACCATTGCTATGTTAGTATAGGCTTATTAGAAGTTTAAATGCCATTTTACTTTTT
The DNA here is from genome assembly GCF_964261635.1 of Lissotriton helveticus. Taxonomy (NCBI): domain Eukaryota; kingdom Metazoa; phylum Chordata; class Amphibia; order Caudata; family Salamandridae; genus Lissotriton; species Lissotriton helveticus. The sequence goes on from NC_136065.1 coordinate 1,861,122,793, forward strand.
TGCTGCTTTTGCACACAACACTGCATGTAACTGTTGTTGTAAGTTGGGCTGCTTGAATTTTGTCACATGAGAACAGCTTGTTTTCAACATCCCTAGACTTACATCGCGTCCTTAGTCTGTACGGTAAGTGCAGAAGCCTCCAAGGTTACCATAACAATGTTAGCTGTTATTCGGGCTGATCGGCCCACGCTCTAGACACAACATGCGCACAACTGCAATTAACTACAATTTTAGCGCCTTTATTATTGCACTGCATGCATGAATAGGGCACTTGGAGAAAATCATCTTCCAGAGAGAGAGAGAGCTGTGCTGATCCTGATGTGATTCACTTCTGCTGATCTTGGAGGTATGGAGTTCCCCATTCAAGCCTAAGAGACCTTCTATTATTATTAAACCTAGTTCCTAGCTGGGGAGGGTGGTATACAAGGCACTATAGGACCTGCTTTCACTGTCATTATAATATGATTTCTCCCTTTGTGTTTAATGGAATTGTAACAATGCTGATCGTATTATTTTAAATCATATGCCTGCTTATGTTAGCAAAAATACTGCATCTTAGAGTAGGCCTGGGTGGTAAATTCCGTTAAGCATCGCAAACAAGCAATTCCGCCTGTTCGCAGAATTTCTGCATGTTCGCGGAGATATTTTACCGTATCGCGGACATTTATGTAACGCAATTATGCAAATTCCGCCCATCCGTATCTTAGAGCACGTGGTTGAAATAGACATTTTAAACTTTTCTGTGTCTCTATTTACTTGTGTTGTGGACTGGTATGAGAATAAAAATGAAAGAGTGTTCTTGATTCCCACCATTCCTGAGAGTAACCTAAGTAGAATGTTCTGGGTTGGCTAATCATTGGTATTTTTGCTATAGGACAGAGAACAAATTAGACACTGATGCTAGTCGGTTAGGGGTTCTAGGTACTGAGGTGAGTTTTTTGGTACACCACAATTCACTGAGGTCCTGAGTCTCTGTGCACAGTTCTGTGTATGAGCAGAATCCCCGCAACATGGCGCACCTAACATTGTGGTCTTATATTTGAGACTCCTGAGTAGTGTTTAAACAGTCCACAACACTCTCACTATTGTTTCTGGTTGACGGTGGTGACGGATTAACCTACCTATATAGTTTAAGTATATGTTTATTCAAGCTTGATATTTTAAAAAGGTTCGTACTTTGAAATATTGCCTATTTATGCTACAATTCATTTGCATTGTCTTTTCCCTACTGTGTCCTCATGTTTGACGTTGAGATACCCCTGCATATTAGGGTGACCATCCGCAATCATTTGCAGGCATTTGGCGTCACCTTGGAAGGCATGGCAGTTGTTTTTGTGGTGAGTGCTGAAGCTGCATACCTATTTGAGCTATTCTACTCGTGGGTTACCTTTCCTGCAGTAAATGCTTCTAGTGGTATGTTTTTTACTCTCCCCCTGCCGTGCCTCTGGACTACACTCCATATAGGATACTGGATTCTGATTACGGCTTGGCAGCATCGAGTTTGGTTTAATGACGCCCTTCCCCAATGGGTAATGGCAGTTCCGATAGGTCCCTTGTCTATTCCCGGGGCTTCTTGGCCGGTTTTGGCTGAGTATACACTGCATCTGCGTTATCCAACAGTCACTATAGCTGAGATACGTGTACTCTATGCCTCCTTGGTTGGGGTGCATCAGGCTCTACGTTTCCCGCAATGTCCTGGTGGGGCCACCTGGTGCTGCGGTGAAACCAGCTGGACCGGCCTGGATGAAAATTAATCCCGTCATGGTGAATTCGGTCATGGGCAAGCACCCCCAAGATAAAGACAATATGCCTTTTTGGCTTGCCGAGAAATTTGACCAGCTGGAAGCAGTATTTCCTAATACGACTCCTGTTGAGAAACATAGGATTCTAACCATTAGTTTGCAGAAAGACTTAGTACCGGAGGTAACAGATTGTGAGACCTGGGGTAAAATATTTGGGGCGGTCTACGCTAAGTGCTTCGGCACCCCGTCCAAGGCTGTCCTGCCCTCCGTGATCAAGCATGTTCAGGATCTACACGGTCCGGAGGCGGTTGTTGAATTGGGAATGAGACTCGTTGGAGTGTGTGACATAGTTTCTGATCTCATCCTTGCTAATGTCAAGGGGGATGCGATGAGCTTTCAGGTGTCCTAATGCTTTACGCAATGTCCCCGATGCCGATAAGCCCCGGCTGTTACCGAAAATCATTGCAGAGGATTATAAGACCATTGGCCGCAATAGTTTGGGGGTTCAGCCTTTTGCTAAAATAACAGCTCAACCGCAAACTCCGACGGCGAAGTCTACTAAAGACGACCATCCAGCCTTTTCTAAAAAGAATTGGAACAATAAAAAACAGGGGAAGCAGCAACAGAAACAGGGGTCACGTCCTGCATCACCAGTACCTTTGTCTACTGAGCGCACATATGATTTGCATGACCGCGTTAATATTAAGTCACCTGATTGATTTCAGGTTCCTGATCAATGTTCTCCTCGCTCTTTACAGGATACATCGGTCTCACAAACCGGTGGAGGACACTGCGGCAGAGGCCAGAGTGCCCAAAAAGGCTCTGAGCAGCCCCGCCAGATGGAAGGTAAAGGCAAGCAGGACAACTTTCAACATCAACGCCCCCAGGGGCATATCAGCAAGGGCCGGCGATGATTATCGCTAAGCGCACTTAGCGCTAGTATAATTATCGCTGGCTAACTCTGAATTTTATCTTGGAGATAGCGTGCTATCAGCAATGCTTATCGCCAAAGCGATAAATGCAGAGTTCAAGCTGCCAACTGTGCGATTATCGCTGGAAATACAGCGATAATCACACAACTTTTGGCAATAGCTTGCTGATAGGGTTACACATACTTAGCCATGATATCCACCTTCCATAGGATATCATGGCTAAGTCAGTTTCACAGCAGGCGTAAGGAAATTAGCAATAACAAAGGTTATCGATCCTTTCCTTGTCGCTATGCTTCTTTGCGTGAGGCTTGATAATAGGAGAAATTAAAATGTTGCTTAGCGACATTTCTCCCATTATCCTGGGGAGGAACGCCCACTTTGCATCTCATTGGAGATGCAAAGCTGGGAGTTAAGCCAAAAGGCGAAGAAGCATGGGTACACGCATTAGCGTGTCCTTGATAATAGGGTGTTAAAATTATCGCCGCTATTCGTCTGAAAACGGATGCTAAAGCGGTGATAATTTTAACTCCGGCCCTTGCTGATATGCCCCCCTGTTTCAGAAAAAGAAGGTTGCTGCCTTAACAGCAAGATTTGCCACGGATAGTGAGAACACAGCTTCGGAACCTGACATGGGCACTGACGTTGCTCGACAGCGCGGTGGAAATTACAGTAGTGCGGGAAGCACTGCGTCCGTATCTGAAGGCGACAGCAACTGACTCGTTCATTGCTGTTGAGACAGCTGACACTAGAGTGGCTCCCCCTGACAGGCTTTATGATATAGTCCTTTTAATTGAAGGTGACATACAAGGTAAAATAAAAGGTATTTTTGGGGAAAATCTAACCTCTACTTATGACATATTGTTAGTGGAGCAGACTGGTCCCCACCCTTCGTCTTGGCCGATCCGAGAGGGGAGGAGGTAATCCTCCCTAGTTTCGCACACACTGTGCCGAAGGAGCAGGCCCTGCAGTTTGCAGAAGAGTGGGCTATGGTGCTTTCCTAGCCCTTGTACTGTACTCAATGTGGATGGGACAAACATTCGCCGAGACATGAGATTCCATTGCGGTCTATGCCACAGCCACAACCCCAATACCCCAAGCGGTGTGAAGCGAAAGCTCCCATTTCAGAAATCCTTGAACAATTGGAAAATCAAGGTGTGATTGAAACGTGTGTCACCGATGAATAATCCTATTTTTACTGTGACCAAACATGATGGATCGAATCTTCTAGTTTTGGATTACCTGCATTTGAACTCTCATTGTTGGTCCTGCGCAGTACAAAATACTCACAGTTCTGCCCTTGTGGATAGTCTCGTGCGTAAACGGCTTAAGACCACACTTGACATATCCAATGGCTTTTTTAGCCATAACCTGTGCTCTCTCAGTAGTCAATGGACAGTGTTCACCTGTGGCGGCAAACAAAAACAGTTCAAAGGATTAGCCATGGGCTAAAAAAAACAGCCCAGGTGTCTTTTCCGCCAGCGTAGTCTCTCTTTTAGAGGGATTGATGCGTGCTCGTATGTTGATGAAATCTCTCTCACAGATAACATATTATGGACGCTTCTGTGTCGCCTTGACCGCATCATTTGTATATTCGCAGACTTCGGTTACAAATTTAACTTTGCTATATCACACATTGCAGAGTATACAGTGTTGTTCCTGGGCTATAAGCTCAACAATGAAGGCCGAGGTTTAGCACCTCCCTTCCTGGAGAAATGTGCACATTTGCGTGCTCCTACAACTCTGAAAAAGCTACAATCTTTGCTGTTTTTTTTTTACTGTGGGCGTACTTACATTCCCGATTTTGCCCAGCGTATCAAGCCGCTTTATGCCTTGATACATCCTACTTTTACCAAATTTTGCTGGCTGCCAGAACATTCAGCTATCTTGCAATCTTTGCAGGCTGATTTTCTTGAATCTAAGTTCTTACCGACTGGTGACAACCACACCAATCTGGTAATAAGAATTGTGCCTGGGGCTGTGGGTTTCACGTATCTGACTTTTAATGAGGGTGACACAGTCCCTATTGCTTACATGTCACACTTGTACACTTCGGCTGAAATGCGATTTTCCACGGAAGAAAAAGTTTTGACTGCAGTGCAGATGGCGATTCTAAAGGAAAGAGCGCTGTTGCAAGGGAAACGCATGGTGGTTGTTACACCGTATCCTGCCCTGGAGGCAGTGACTAAAGCCAGTGAACCAAATTCGAAAGCTTTGCACCCCCATTGGATACAATGGGCCACATCCTTGACATCTCCGGATGTCACGTTTATCTTTGATTCCTCCTTGCAAACCCATTAGTACTTGCCGTATGAATTTGTTCATCCGGCTCCTTTGTCCTTGCGCCCGCTGGAGGATTTCCATTGTATCATTTACAATGACGGTTCGGTGCAACCATCGACGGTGTGAAGGCATGCTTATTCAGTGGTCTGCGCAATAGTGGTGGGTACTATGGTGAATGGAGAGTTCAAGTCATACACAGATATTAGGGGACTGTACCGCCCAGTTGGCAGAGCTACGTGCTTTGGTGCTTGCACTGGTGTACACTGACCCTTGTGTGGCTACTCTAGTTGTAAGTGACTCTTACTACTGTGTTCAGTCTTACAATGACAATTTGTTCTTTTGGACTCAGAATGACTATCGTGGTGCCAAAGGTAGCACAATCAAACACAAAATGCTTTGGGTTCGAGTGGCAGAGCTTAAAGAACGTCTGCCGCTTGTGTTTGTAATTCAAACTCTTGGTCACCAACGCATTGGGGGTACACACTGTTGGTAACAGTCTTGCTGATTAAGCAGCCAAGATAGCAGTGGCGACATATCTAGTAACAGCAGTTACACGTTCCAAAAGTAAGATTGATAATGACATCTTGGCAGCCATTGCTGCAACAGAGAAGGGAGGTAATTACCCGAGAGGTTTCCCTTCTAAATACTTTTATCATTTAAGTCCTGATAAAGTTCCCTATGTGAGAATTAATGATGTTGGAGACTGATTGATTCCCAACGCAGACCGCAGGCAAACCTTGATAACAGCAGCTCATAAGGGCATGGCCTCGGCCATGCCGGCGTTTCAGCGACTGTATCTCTCTTACAGCAGCGTTACTGGTGGCGCGGATTTACAAACAGACCCAAGAATATGTTCTTCCTTGTGACATTTGCCAGCAGATAAAACCTTCAACTGCTGCGCGCCCGCTCCAGACACAGTTGTACATATTTAATTAACCACTTGTGTGTGTTTATTTAGATCTCTGCGGTCCTTTCTCCTCAGATACTGCGTATAAGTACATCTTAGTTGCAGTGGATTTGTGCACACGCTTTATTTGGCTCCGGCCGTAACGAAGTGCTGATGCCCGAACTGTCATCAGGGATTTGCATGTCTTTGTGGGAATTTTTGCATGTGGCACCCTTCATTCGGACCAGGGTCCAGCGTTTGGCTCTAAGGCGTACAAGGATGCCATGGGTTCATTGGGGGTCCAAGTCAAATTTTTGTCTCCATACAGACCTGAGGGTAATAGTATTGTGGAGCGAATGAACCGTGACTTAAAGCAATCCTTGACAGCTAGGGTTTTAGGTACAGGCAGGAATTGGCTGTCTCATCTGTATAGCGTTCAACATGCACTTTAAGGCAGCCGGTGAGTCGACCTCCCTAAATGGAGGGGAACAGCCAGGTTTTAATTTGTTTCCGAAAGAGCCAATGGTCTTGTGTGGCGCGTGCCTCAAGTGGGATGGAATTCCATAGGGCTGGGGCCATGGACTTGAAAGATCGGCCACCTGCTCTGCTCCTGCGTACCCTGATGGTTCGGGCAAGGTGGAGATCTGCAGAGCGTAAGGCCCATGTAGGGGTGTAGAGGGTGCAAAGTCCCTGCAGTATTTGGGGGCCATGACCATGTAAAATTTTGTGGGTTAAACAGTGTCTTAAATTCAATTCTTTGTTTCACAGGCAGCCAATGCAGCCGGCGCAGAAGATGTGAAGTGTGACAGTGTTTAGGTAGGGCAGCTGCGTTTTGAGCCCTCTGAAGTCTTTTAGTGACCGTCTTGTTGGTTCCCAGCAATAGTCCATTGCAGTAGTCTAGGTGGGATAAGACCAGGGACCGGACTATTACTTGACGGGTGGGTGGCTCGAAGAAGCCCAAGATGGGTTTGAGGCAGCGTAGGCGGCCGAAACAGGTACCAGCAACCTTTTTTGCATGCGACTCAAAAGATAGTGAGTTGTCCATTAAGACCCCCAAATTCTTAACTACCTCCTTGGGTATCGAGGGAGGACCCATTGATGGAGGCCACCACTGATGGTCCCACTTCTGTGAGTCACGATCCATCAGGAGCAGCTCCGTTTTAGAGGAGTTAAGTTGGAGATAGTTCTCCGTCATCCAGTTTGAGATGGCCAGAACGTCTTCCTGAAATTTGGCCTGGTCCAGCATGGTGTTATTAGAGAATGGTGAAAATAGGCTGCGTGTCGTCCGCATAGGAGATCATTTTGATCTTTCGTTCCTTGACCAGGGTGGGCCAAGGGGCGGACGTACTCGTTGAACAGCGTGGGACTGAGGGCGAGCCCTGAGGAACATCGCAATTGAGAGGGAACCTGCTAGATGAATAAGGTGAGCATGAATCTGAAAGGAGCGGTCAGATAGAAAAGACGCGAACCAAGCCAGGGCCCTACCATTGACCCTGATCTCCCCGGGATGATTGAGCAGAATGTCGTGAGAGACCATGTCGAACGCTGCGCTCAGGTCAAGCAGGATCAGAGCTGAGGTGTTCCCTACGTCTTGTAAGACCCTCAGTTGCTCCGTGACTTCCAGTAAGGCTGACTCTGTGCTATGTTTGGCCCGGAAGCCATTTTGTGACTCATCTAAGATCCCATTAGCTTCCAGGTAACTGGTCAGGATGGAGTTCACATGTGCTTCCATCAGCTTGGCCAGGTACGACAGAAGGGAAATGGGTCTGAAGTTTTCTGGGCGGGAAGGATTCAAAGAGGGCTTCTTCAGCAGAGGGATAACTTTGGCATGTTTCCATGACCTGGGGATTATAGATGACTGAAGTGATCTATTGATCAATTCCCGTCCCTCACTCAGGATGGAGTCCTGGAGTAGCCTAAAGGTGTCGGGTTTAACAGGATCATCGGGAGACCCAGACTTCACCTTTTTGGCCAGGAATTTGAGATCTTTATGGGCCATGGGTGGGAGGACTAGTAAGGAATAGGGGGAGGACAGGTCGATTGGCCAGAAGTCGAGGTAGACCTTCTGATATCCAACAAATTATAGATTTCCTGAACTTTATTGATGAAGAAGTGGACCAGATCTTCGCATTGCAAGTTGGAGGCAATTGTGTTGTTGGTACCCTCTGGTGCTTTGGTCGTGTCTTTTATCAGGGAAAATATGGTTTTAGAGGGGTTGGGGCTGGAGTTAATCATGTTAGTATAGAATACAGCTTTCGTTTTTTGTATGAGTTTATGATAAGCTTTAGTGGCTGACCTATAACTGTTCTTTGTAAGAGGGTCATAGTAATGCCTCTAGGCGCGTACGAGGATCTTGCAGTGCTTTTTTTCTGTCGCTTGTATCTTGGTGTACCATGGGTGCGACTGCTCGCGTTTGGGCTGGGACATTTTTTTTAAGTATGGGCGTAAAATCCGTTCCGCTCGCGGAATTTGCGGATTTTCGGCAAATCCGCGAATTCTCGTGAATTTGCCAAAAATTCGCAAATTCGCACGCAGCGGATTTTTTTGCTTGGTCGCGCTTGACAAATACAATATTGCGGCGCGCGGCGTTCACTTACCGTCATTCAGCGTTGTTTTTCTCCATGTTTGCGTGTGCTGCGCCATTTTGGATCTTGCTGCGTGATCCCGTGGGAGTTTGTCGACCGCGATTACGTCATCGCGGCCCGCCCCCTTGCACAGCGAGAGTTTGTCAACGCGAGTACGTCATAAAGGCCCGTAATCACGCATCGCGGGAGTAAACAATTGCGAACACGTAGATGCGGCGGGCAGCAACAATTTCGCGCTCGCTAAATTGCAAAATTTGCAATTCTGCACTAGGAAAACACCAGCAGGCAGCATAAACCTTCTGAAAATGATGATTTTTATCAGAATAACTCCTCAGGTTGACATTTGCCTGCACTTTTTTTTGCAAGGAGTCCATTTTGGGGGGGGGGGAGGAAGGAAGTGCCCCACAGTCTCCAACTTCCCGTTCCTGTCCAGCAGGCTCCTCCCAGTGCTTTGTTCATGTCCTGGTCACTTTGATTTGGATCTTGACCTGGAAGGATTACTTTTTGTGGATGCTGCTGGATATTTGGATTTGAGGCCTTTTTGAATTTCTTTGGATCACTTTTGGATTAGAAACTTCACAAGTAAGTTGATGTTGTTTGTTTGGGGCATTACAGTTGCTGCAACTACAATTTTGGAACTTTTTCAGAACATTAAATAAAATATATTGTGGGTAGCCACAGTATCCAATAGGACCAGGGTTAGTTATGGGTGCATGGTACAACTGTTTTGTTGAATATCAACATCATTTAGGGCATGGATGGCATTGGATTGTGGTGATTTTTGTGTGTTTTTCGATTTTTTGGCTGTGTTTGGGGCCTTTTGCCCAGGGGTACTCAGTGGTGCATGGACTGAGTCTTTCTGTGGGGTCTCTTTAATGTAAACATCATGCAGGGCATGGATGGCATTGGATTGTGGTGATTTTTGTGTGTTTTTCGATTTTTTGGGGTGTTGATGGGGCATGGCCATGTGGGTGGGGGCCATTTTGAGGACTGGAACAGGCAGGGTTGGCCATGTGGTGGGGGTCAAGAGGCCATTTTGAAGGCAGGCAGTGTGCTTTGTGCCATAGGCCTGCATCCAATGTGCCTTGCTTTCATCCATTATGCCCAGGGTTACTCAGTGGTGCATGGGCCTAGTCTTTCTGTGGGGTGTTTTGAATGTAACCATCATTGAGGGCATGGGTGGCATTGGATTGTCTTGATTTTTGTGTGATTTTCGATTTTTTGGGGTGTTGATGGGGCATGGCCATGTGGGTGGGGGCCATTTTGAGGACTGGTACAGCCAGGGCCTGGCCATGTGGTGGGGGTCTAGGGGCCATTTTGAAGCCAGGCAGTGTGCTTTGTTGTGCATAGGCCTGCACCCAGTCTGCCATGCTTTCATCCATTATGCCCAGGGGTACTCAGTGGTGCATGGACTGAGTCTTTCTGTGGGGTGTTTTGAATGTAAACATCATTGATGGCATGGATGGCATTGGATTGTGGTGATTTTTGTGTGTTTTTTGATTTTTTGGCTGTTGTTGGGGCCTTTTGCCTAGGGGTACTCAGTGGTGCATGGACTAAGGGGCATATTACCAACGTTAAACGATATTTATCGCTAACGATGCTTAGCAACGAATTTTTTACTGCTAAGCATCGTCAGAAATTATCGCAGATAAACCTTGCTATTACCAAGGTTTATCGCAAATGCGATAAAAAACGGCCGCAATGCATGAATATCGCTGAAAAATCAGCGATATTCATGCATTACCAAGCTAATGCTCTTAGCCATGTTATCCACCTCCCATTGGATAACATGGCTAAGAACTGCTCAGGGCAGGTGTTAGCTTTTGGAGATATTCACGCTTAGCGCGAATATCTCCAAAAGTTGGTAATAGGAGGTAGCGATGTTAGCGACTGTTTCCAGTCGCTAACATCTTGGCACGCCCACTTTGCATGTCATTAGTGATAAATATCACTGACATGCAAAGTGGGGCCCAAGATGGTCGCTATCTCCTACTAGCGGTCACTAACTGGTGTTAGCGACAGCTAGGTAATAGGGAGATAATTTTATCTCCGCTTTCTTGGCTTTTAAAGTAAAAAAAGCGGAGATAACCCCCCTTGATAATATGCCCCTAAGTCTTTCTGTGGGGTTTCTTTAATGTAAACATCATGGAGGGCATGGATAGCATTGGGTTGTGGTGATTTTTGAGTGTTTTTCTATTTTTTGGCTGTTGGTGGGGCCTTTTGCCCAGGGGTACTCAGTGGTGCATGGACTAAGGGGCATATTACCAACGTTAAACGATATTTATCGCTAACGATGCTTAGCAACGAATTTTTTACTGCTAAGCATCGTCAGAAATTATCGCAGATAAACCTTGCTATTACCAAGGTTTATCGCAAATGCGATAAAAAACGGCCGCAATGCATGAATATCGCTGAAAAGTCAGCGATATTCATGCATTACCAAGCTAATGCTCTTAGCCATGTTATCCACCTCCCATTGGATAACATGGCTAAGAACTGCTCAGGGCAGGTGTTAGCTTTTGGAGATATTCACGCTTAGAGCGAATATCTCCAAAAGTTGGTAATAGGAGATAGCGATGTTAGCGACTGTTTCCAGTCGCTAACATCTTGGCACGCCCACTTTGCATGTCATTAGTGATAAATATCACTGACATGCAAAGTGGGGCCCAAGATGGTCGCTATCTCCTACTAGCGGTCACTAACTGGTGTTAGCGACAGCTAGGTAATAGGGAGATAATTTTATCTCCGCTTTCTTGGCTTTTAAAGTAAAAAAAGCGGAGATAACCCCCCTTGATAATATGCCCCTAAGTCTTTCTGTGGGGTTTCTTTAATGTAAACATCATGGAGGGCATGGATAGCATTGGGTTGTGGTGATTTTTGAGTGTTTTTCTATTTTTTGGCTGTTGGTGGGGCCTTTTGCCCAGGGGTACTCCGTGGTGCATGGACTGAGTATTTCTGTGGGGTCTCTTTAATGTAAACATCATGGAGGGCATGGACGGCATTGGATTGTGGTGATTTTTGTGTGTTTTTCGATTTTTTGGTTTTTGTTGGGGCCTTTTGCCCAGGGGTACTCAGTGGTGCATGGACTGAGTCTTTCTGTGGGGTCTCTTTAATGTAAACATCATGGAGGGCATGGATGGCATCGGATTGTGGTGATTTTTGTGTGTTTTTTTACTTTTTGGGTGGTGTTGGGGCCTGTCCATGTGGTTGGGTGCCATTTTGAGGCCTGGTCATGGCAGGGCCTGGCCATGTGGGTGGGGGTCTAGGGGCCATTTTGAAGCCAGGCAGTGTGCTTTGTTGTTCCATAGGCCTGCGCCCATTCTGCCATGCTTTCATCCATTATGCCCAGGGGTACTCTGTCAGTGGTGCATTTTATTGGTCTTTCCATTTTGAAGGGGTGGGTATAATAAAAATGCTTACTTGCAAACTATTAATTGAAGCGCTACATATGCAACATTTATTTAACTGATGTTCCTCTGGCTTTGTTTGCTTTTAGGTGCAGAAAGACGAATCATCAGCCTCATCGTTCCTCATCAGTGCCAGGAAGAAGTCCTGCTGCGGTGTGTGCAGCACAACGTCACGTGTGGCCACAGACACCTCTGCAACTTGTGCAACTGCGGCCTGCTGTTCTGACATCTGAAGAAGATGGCCCCAAAAAAAAGTTGCCTGTAGCTCCTCTAGCAAGAAAGTTGCAAGTAAGGAGCAGAAGAAGCAAGTGGCGCCACTTACCAAGGAGACTGGTGTGCCGACCACCGCATTTTTTGGGGAAAAGAAAGTACGCCTGCAGCAGCAGCGGGGTCTGCTGGGGACCAAGCTGGGAGCAGCACCTCCGCTCCATTGGGCTCAGTGCCACCACCACCACGCCAACTTAGGTCCAATTCTTTGAGTGCTGCAGAGGCAGCCAGTATAGTTGTTCTATCACCATCGACCAGTGATGTTGGCTCATCGCAAGAAAGTAGCAGCATCCCTCAATCAACACAGGTTGTTGTAACTCATTCAACAACCACAGCCGCAACAACAACCACATGTGCAAGTACAATCCCAAGTACATGTGGAAGGAGAGGCGGCGCAAGGAGAGGCGCAAGCAGAGGTGCATGGAGCGGCACAAGTGCCCACAATAGTTGTTCCTCCCGTAGTAGGGGCACATCAGGAAATCGACATTCAAGCCGAGGTATCATCTGAGGAAGCCACTCCTCCTGATGATTCATTGTCTTCCAGATCCCCAGCAAGGAAAAGATCAAGGACGGTATCTACATCTTCTTCAAGCCCCCTTCCTTCTGATGATATGGATGAAAATTGGGAACCACCAGCGCTGTCTGAGAGTGAGTCACACCATGATCTGACAAAGGTAGCTAGGCGTAAAAGGAAGGTCCCCGAAAGTCTCATAGTTATGGAGTGTGATGATGACGCTGAACAAGAAGTGGCGTATACACCTGCTGATGAAGACTCTCACGACGACGACGCAGTCATCATAGATGTCACTCCAGCCTCAGCGGGCATGCAGCAAACAGATATTTTTACCCTATCCTGAAATGCTGCTGAGCGTGATGTTGGCGACGTGTCAATGGGACCACCACCAATGCAGTTAACTAGTACACCACCACCTACAGCTTCTATATTTTCTTGCCAGAAGGGACCACCATCCACCTCGACCTCCATTTCCTCAATTAGTGGTGCTGTAAGTGCACAACGTAGTAAATTTCGGCAACACACATCCTCCACTTCATCTGGCATTAGCATTCCCAGTATCACCTCCTCCGCCCCCCACAGACATTTGAAGTCCGCAGTTTGGGACTTCTTTAGTGTTAGCCCAACAAGGGAAAACATAGCCATTTGTACCATTTGTAAGGTTCGAGTTAGTCGTGGTAAGCTTGGTACCAACTATGGTACCGGAGGCCAGAGAGGTCATCTTGAGGAACAGCACACTGTCAAATGGCATGCGCACCTAAGGGAGATCAAGGCAGCCCGAATTGCAAGTCAACAAATTGTATCCGTTGATGTTTCATCTGATGACGAGGAGGAAGAAGCGTCAAACATTTCTTCAGTTACACCCAGTACCCCTGTCAGCAGCACACCCCCTGCAAGATATATGAGCCACACTAAGAGTGTGGGAGAGAGTGAGACAACAATGCGAAAAAGTTCATCACTGAGCGTAACTGGTTCGAAGAAGTCATCATCATCCTGTAAAATGGTCCAGCCCACCATTAGAAGCATGTTGTTATCAGATGCGGCATTTGAACGCAACCACCCAACGGCGCGTCTGTATAACCCTAAGCTTGCTAAAATGCTAGCGCTGGACCTTCTCCCTTTTTCTTTTGTGGAAGAGGTGGGTTTTCTTGAAATGGTGGCAACGCTCTGCCCTAAATGGAAGGTTCCTAGCCGGTTCTATTTTGCCAGAGTTGCGGTTCCAGCACTACATGAAGATGTGCTGGAGGTGATTGGGGCAGCTTTGCAGAAGAGTGCTGTTCACACTATACATCTGACAACAGACATGTGGGCCAGTTGCCAAGCCCTTGATTACATGTGGATCACTGCACACTGGGTCTCTTTTTCAGGGGTTAAAGCAAAGCTAAGCGCAGGTGTTGACACGGACAAAGTTTATAAAGCTGCTCGGAAACATGCAACAGTAGCCATGTTTGCCATGGAGAAAACTCATACAGCAGAAAACATTTTGCATGAGTTTAACACAAAGGTCTTTCAATGGCTGTCCCCAAGAAAACGCAGTATTGGTTATGTTTCCATGGATAATGGCGCCAATGTAGTTAAGGCCATGGATAAGGGTAAGTATTTCAGAGTGCCTTGTTTGGCGCACTATATAAACCTGGTTGTTAAAAAATTCTTGCAATAAGAAAGAAAGTCCAGTCTACGACCACCTGCAGAAGAATGTGCACACTTTTCAACCATTCTTTTAAGGCCAGGAAGCAGCTGAGGTGCCTGCAACATGAACGTAAAGTGCCAGTGAAAGCACTCATCCAGGAGGTGGTAACACGTTGGAACTCAACCTTCTACATGCTTGAGCGTCTGTATAAGCAGTATGCGGTAGTCGATCAGTATTTCTTTAAACTGGGTACACCTATGATAGACCTGAGGATACAGGTGGAGCAATGGGAGCTAGTTAAAAGCCTGACAGACATGCTTCGTCCTTTTGAGGTCTTCACGCGTGCAGTCAGCAGGGAAGACTGTAATTTGGGAAAAGCTATCCCATTGTTGCGCATGCTAGAGCACCAACTGAAGCAGGTGTCTTCTACGTTTCAAAAAGATGGAAAGCAAGAAGCATTTGAGTTGGTGGAGAAGGTATTACAGCGCCTACTTCGCAATGAACGTCTTGGAAAGATCCACACAGAACAGCATTACATTTCTGCTACTATTCTGGATCCATGCTACAAAAAGGCAGTGGCAGGCAGAGTATTCTTTCCTTTTGATGACGCAGATGTTACAAAGTACAAACATTGGCTAGCTGTGTCAGCCACTCGGTTTGAAAGAGAACGGCAGGAAATTGAAGGAAAAGGCAGTAAATCAGCATCAGCAGGCCATCCGGAATCAAAAAAATCCACTTCTGCATCTGTGGCTGTGGCAGAAGTGAGTGATTTTCTCTCTCAGCCGTTAACGACACCAGCAACCGTATCATCTGCACCAGACACAACAGTAATATTGTGAGAAGAAGAGGATTGGCTAACTCAGCTTGGGTTTGCTTCTCAAAAGGTCCCAGAAAAAAGTAAGCAAAGTGGAGGAACCCTGGAGAACCTTGAGTCGATGGTGCAGGCCTATCTGAATGACTCAACAGAGGTCTATGTTCATCATGACTAATTGGCGTAGTGGCATGGGAAAAAGATGTGTGGCCAGAGATCACCAACCTGGCTATAAATTACTTGTCTTGCCCACTCGCAAGCGTGTCTTCTGAACGTGTTTTCAGTGCTGCTGGTGGCATTGTAACTTCCAAAAGGACCCGCCTCTCGCCCAAAAATGTGGAGAGGTTAACAATGATCAAGATGAATCAGCACTTCATATCACCAGATTACAAAATAGGAGAATGCACGCAGGAAGAAGACGAGGACACCAACTTAGATGAGGGAAGTTCTTCTCTGTTAACTGACCTACTCCTGTCTGAATTCGCAGAGTTTGAGGATGAGCTCTTCTTCCCTGACACCGAGCCCTGAAAATGAGTCAATGAATCACTAACTTTCTTTTTCATCCTTATTCACTTTTATTCCTGTGTGTCTGTCTTTCTTTGTTTTGCAAAATCTACCTAAAAAAAACTTTAATCACCTAATCACAAAAACAAGCCCATCAGCAGAACTGTCTTCACTTATTTGCTTATTGATTTGAAGGTGCCGCAGTCTGCATTCCTCAGGTTCACAAGTTCACAAGAACATGCTCCTCTATCCTCCTCCTCCAGACTCCTATTTCCCTCATAGCAGATGGCTGGATTACGCCCAATGAAGAAAGACTCTTGTGGGGGTGTTCTACTTCTTTGCGGGTGAGTTGACGGGTCTGGGGCATTGCTGGGGCATTGCTGTGAAGGTCTAATACTGGATAAAAGTGGTTTGGAGAAAATCGGAGCAGAAAAAGTTTTTGTGCTTTTGATCACTTGCCTGTCTTTGGGGTGCTGTTTGGGGGGCTTTTAGGTTGTTGGCGGTGGGTTTTGGGGTCTGGGAGCACTGCTGCCACAGTCTAATGTTGATTGCATTTGTTTTTCAGAAAATCCGTGGTGGAAAAGGGGAGTTAGGGCCTAGCTGCCAAGCTCATATGGACTGCATTCCAGGTAAGCCCAAAGTTTCCTAAGTGTGGCTTTTCCCGGTTTCGCTTTTCGGCTTTTTGGGGGGGTGAAACTTGTTTTTGACCGGGTTCACGGGTCTGGGGGCCTTGCTTGGAAGGTGTAATACTGGCTAAAAGTGGTTTGGAGAAAATCGGAGCAGAAAAAGTTTTTGCGCTTTTGATCACTTGCCTGTCTTTGGGGTCCTGTTTGGGGGGCTTTTAGGTTGTTGGGGGTGGGTTTTGGGGTCTGTGAGCACTGCTGGTTCATTCTAATGTTGATTGCATTTGTTTTACAGGAAATCCATGGTGGAAAAGGGGAGTTCGGGCTTAGCTGCAGAGAGCATTTGGACTGAATTCCAGGTAGGCCCAAAGTTTTTTAAGTGTGGCTTTTCCCGGGTTTTGCCTTTTGGCTTGTTGGGGGTGTTAAACTTGTTTTCGCCCGGGTTGACAGTTCTGGGGCCATTGCTGGGAAGGTCTAATACCCGAAAGAAAGTGTTTTGGAGACAATCCCTTGGGAAAAAGTTTTAGCATTTTCTGAGATTTCGCTCACTCTACCGTTTTCGGGGGGCTGTTTGTGGTGGTTCCTGGTCTTTGTGGGGGGGTTTGCGAGTCTTGGAGCAATGCTGGGTATGGATACTTTTGCTTGCTTGCAAGTGGTTTGAATACAATCCATGGTGGGTAAGGGGGGATTTGGGCCTACTTTACTTTCAAAGTACATTTTGTCACCATTTTCTACTAGGCCTCTGACAGGTAGCAGTATCGCATGTTTTTTGAAATCTGATTGGGGGTCTTCTACATTTTTGCGACTGGGTTTAGTAAGGGTCTGGGAGCACTACTGGGAAGGTCAAATTTTGTTCTAAAACACAGTTTACAGTACACCTAGCTTGAGTGGAAAGATCCGCTAAATTAATTCGCCCATACTTATTTATCCTTTAAAAGGAGACTCAGACAGAGCACGCACTTTCAAAAATATTGTACTGTCTATTAGGAAACTCAAAGTGTGACTATTTGCACTACACAGCGTACATACCTTATATTTATTTGTCAGTGGTGTTCTAATATCACTTCCTGTTTTTCCATCAATAATTACAGGCCGGGTTTCAGCCTGTGCGATGGGAAAAAAAGGATGAAGTCAGGCTTCACATTAGCGAGCCGCAATTCAGCATCCGCCAGGCAGGCAGTAGACAGGGTGTCTTCTGGTCACCAACATTGATGGACGGAGCGTCAGATGGAATGGCGGAGTCCCGCTAATAAGAGGAATGGTTGGATGCATGCAACTTCCAAAATTCAACAGGACAACTACAACAACATACAGATACATACTGACCTTCAAGAAAGCTCTAAAAACTCATCTGTTTCCAGCCATCTAATATCCTGGCCTCCCTATGTTTATGTTTCTGATCTGGCATCTTGGAAGACCATAAGCGCGGAGATACCCTATGGGTCGATTCCTGCGCTATAGAAGACCTTAAATAAATAAATAAATAAATAAATAAATACAGTATCCGTTCTTTTCTAATTATCTTTTAAGTAATGTTATTGCTGTGAACTCCTATGAGTGTGACTCTGCATTTCTTTGATCTCTGCTTCTAAATTCATCCCTACAGCCATCGTGGAGAAGTGTGGCTCACTGGTTAGAGGAGGCAGACCCGGGCGCTGAGATCAGACCCGGGACCAGGGTTCAATTCCCGACGCGGCAGGGTCTTGAGCCCAAAATGTCCACGGACTCGGTAATTCTCGCTTCGGTGCCTACTCGAATCACAGGTTCACACCCTGCAACTCTGGGCAATAACTCGCTTAATCTCCACCATGGACCCCGGCGGTGGGATGCCTGGCTTTCACCTTGGGGATACCCAGTAGGGGCTATCTCACAGGGAAAAACCAGGACGGGTTCCCAATGCAAAGCGCTTTGAGACCTGGCGGTGATATTGCGCTACATAAAAACCTATCCATCCATCCATCCATTGTACAGGTTTTACTTCTGCTATTTTTCAAACCTAATGTAATGTACGAAGTGTTTCTCTGAGTGCAGAGATAGGCAAGTGAAAACGCATAATTACTGCAGCCCTGTACTGTCGCATTCTTTCATTCACGGTTGTCGAAAGTACTACCTACTTTTCAGTAGCCATGCATGCAGTAGTGCATGCACTTCCTTCATGTCACTTAAAAGATTTATGGATAGCTTTGTACCGAAAGATTTGTTTATCTTCAATTATTGTTTGTCCATGCTGTGCTTTTTTTTCTTCTCTCAACAAAACTTTCCCAAAAACCCCCATTCCCATCCATTTTTCAAACCCTAACCCTCTTCCCCCGGGCTGTGTGCTTTTGATTGATGTGTGACTAAATGACAGCAATAATTCCGCACACTTGCTGGGGAGGATAAGGTCATAGCAACAGGCTGGTGAAGGAATCCGAGGATATATTCTTACTCAGCTTGACACAGACCCATGACTATTGGCAAATGAAAGTAGATTTTCATGTGCGCCATCAACTTGATTGATCATCAAGAACATCCTCCTCCTAGACGTGGCAAATGATTACCCTGCCGTGTCCTTCACCTTCAGTACTATTTCTTGTACTAGTAGCCAATGTCAAAGAAATTCAACGCAAGTAGTAGTTATACTTTCAATACTTTACCATTTGTTAGGCTACATTGTGGCACTGTTCTAGTGTACTGTCACCTGCTATATTCTCTATTGTACCGTTCCAATGCTACAGTAAGGACAAACAAGGTTTCATTTTCTTTTTTTCAGATGCTGCAACTGCCACTGTGTAACACCACTAGTACCACCGCAATGATGACATTTCATCCGCCCAGTATTGCCAACCTTAATCGCCATTTCCCGTGCAGCCAGCCCTGTGCATAGCCCTATTTCCAAACACAAATTACAGGTAAGATAAGCATTTGGAGGGAGGTAGTATAATGGAGTATTAGGAGAGACGAGAGACTGACGGTAGTACTAGTAAAGTCCTAGGACTATTGAATTCACTTACTCTGTGAGAGGCACTTAGTTTTGAAAACATTTGGGCAATTACTTACACAACTTGAATCAAGATGCCACTTAAGTTTCAGGAAAACAAACTTACTGTTAAACCCCCACCCACCAGCCTCAAAAGCAGTAAAAAACACACATGCTAAGATAAAGGTTAAAGTATATTTATATCCCTAACATAAATAAGCTCCTGCAAGACCCAACCCACCCCCCCTCCCTAACCCCAACGAATGTCAGTGAAAAGTCCAAAAAACCCAACTCCCAATTCCCACCCCCCAGAAGTCTTTAAAAAAGGGGCAAGGGACAGTCTCCTCCTACTGCTGGCTGCTGTTCACTTTTCGGGCCAGGTCGGCATGCTCCTTGCGGAGGGTCTCGAGCAGGGTTTTGGTGTTCAACAGCTCCTGCTGGAGGTAGGACACCCTGAGTGAAAGGCGGTGCAACCTTTTTTTCGTACTGCTGTGGGGGGCAGCTGATTTTTTTGCTGCTCGGCGGTGGCGGGTGGCTGCGGTACCCCGGCTCTGTACCGCTGGAGACCTGCTGCGCTGACTGGCTGACCCAGGGAGCGCGGAGGAGAATGCAGCTGTCCCGGTCGATGTTGTGGTCGACTGCGTGTCCCCCTCCTCCTGGGCCACCAGCTGCCGATATTCGGCGACAGTCGCCTCCAGCCTCCGTTGCCGGGCCCTTTTAGCCAGCTCCTTCCGTGTTGGTTTGGAAGGAGCATCTCTATGAAAAAAGAAAGACATAGTCTGTCACCAATGCTCTTTAAGATTAACACAAAATGATTCAGCAGAAAGTTGTGTCACAGTAGAACTAGCAGCTTGCAAGGGCAGTACATAACTATTGTGGCCAGTATCTATCTAACCTCTCACTTCTTCATCCTTGCTCTAACATTAGTGGGAGTTTAAGGAATCAATTCTACGAGCACTATGGACACACTCCATTAGAGTCGACTATGACAGTACACCAGTCTTATTCTTCTTCTTCTCTCTTGTTTAACAAAATTGGTACGTTAACTTCTGCAAGCCGGCATAATGCCAGCGCAGTCCACTTGCACCCGAGAAAAACAGACTCCCGCCATGATGAGTGAGACAGACTTGCGTTACTGTACCGGTCCAGTACATGCAGGTGGTGATGCTCTTACTTTTCTATTATGGGTGGCACTGAAAATACTCTGTTACAAGGGCTACTGCTTAATTAAGTTAACTTTTACCCTACAGTGCCAATGAATACTAGAAAAGGAAAATGAAGAAGATAAATAATCAGATTATCTATCAGGGCACATGGTATGTATTTGCTTACATATGGGATGACTTTAGGTGCTTTGCTTTTTATTGAGTGAACAGTGATACATCCACACATGAATGACCGAGTTCTACTAAACTTATTAACAGAGGTAGTGAGTGGCCATCGTAATAGCCAGATATATGCTGTGCTTGCAATACAAACTACTGCTAATATTCATGGTAGTATTCGGACAAAATTAAAACTTCTTTTCCTTGCCTTTCCTACACTGGAACGGACGTGTGTGTGCGGTGTTACATAATCTTCAAAGTAACACTTAGTTCATCCAGTGACCGTCTACTTTCTCTAGATACACATATGCTATCTAAGAGTCAGATAGTACCATGATCCAGGCATCCATCCATTCAAACTATATGTCAATCATTCTTCTTCATGTCTCTCATCTGGACAAACCTTACGTTTTCTCACGGGAAAACAACCTTTTCATTTTATTTGGGAGACCGCAAGCCATACATCCGTGCTTGACTTGCATTTGAATTTCAACCAAAGGATATATTGCGCACACATGCAGTTTCTGTTTCACCCACCCAGGCTGTTCTCCTTCCACCCATCCTTGCTTCATCCTTCACCCAGCCATGCATCATATTCCTTCCCAGCCACCTCGGGCACCAATCAAAACACGTATCATTCTTCTTTGTCAGTCATCATTACTTTTAACTTGCTCGTCCTTCCACACTTACTTACACCCTTCTTTCGCTTTTCGTTCATCCCATCCATCAAGTTCATCTCAGATCTGATTTGGATTCTCGAAAAAAAAATTCACCGCTGAGTTGAAGTAAATTTAGAGGAGGCTACTACCTGGTTGATAAAAACTTTGTTCTAAATTTGAAAGTCTTCTTAACAGTATAGTAACTTAACTGTACAACATATATACTACACCCGTGCAGAGAGCACACTCTGCAGTCTGCAATCTCAATAAGTAAGGAATATAAGAGCTTACCACTGCCCGCCACTACCGTGGCAACCCTCACAGCAGTTTCCTCCGGCACTTGCACCGCCTCCTCCCCCAGAAGTGTCCTCCTCCACCACAGCGCTGGCACCGGCACCAGATGTTCCACCTACAAAGTACATTTAAGAATGTTAGATGTCATAGACATACACCACTCACTAGTATTTTGTCTCGGAATGAAGAAATGTGAATACAGAAACCAATCTAATAATGTGTGATTGTCTACTCTAAAGTAGAAATGCCCCTTTTTCCAGGGACGGGTGTTGTCTTGCTGCACTTTTTGGCACAACTGATTTTTCTCATAACAGACCGAAGCTTCACTTCTAACAACAAGAGCAAGATCAGATCATCATCACTAGGACGGAGTGACCAACGATTCAGCACCAAAAAGAAAAATTATAGTTCAAACCAGGTGAGGGCTGGGCTCGCCCACAATAAATGTGTGAAATAAATCACTAAGCACTTTTCCATTTTTAATCAACCGTTTATGTTTTATGACAAACTTGATTTTAATAAATGTTATTACTTTTAATAAAGCTTTAAAACTTAAATAGACTCTGTGGTTTTTGGTCAAGAGTGACTGAGCAAAAGGTTTTGCAATTTGCAAGCATGAGTCCGTGCCTCTGACACTTCTGGACTCTGATTCCTTACTCTTGTCCTGCGTTGGTTAATCATCATTGGGGATCAATCATCGATTAATTCGGGAGCTAAATGACTCTGCCACACTATCTAGTCAGTAAGGAGATTGGGGGTTCTTTGAAGTCTGTTATCACTGAGGTATGTGGAAAGTCTACCTGCGCCTATTATAATTGATAAACAATGCACTATTTAGTGTCCATAGTTATGTTTGTGCAGATTTGTCCCTGCAACAGTAGTAGTATGGATTGTCCTCCGATCCAAACCAAAAGTAAAGTAGTATCTTATTCTTTCTTGGTGGTCATTCACATTTTATTGTTGGGAATTGTCAAAGCATAAACATTTAGAAGACTTGAAAAGACATTATGGACAATCCCAGTGGACTGCACTCAGTGCATAGAGCTATTGCTGACTAGAATGGGAGTTTCGTTTAACACTTTTTGCCAACTGTGCAATCTTAGTTAGCTACACAGACAGACTAATAAGAATAATCTAGTAATACCACAGGGAGTCATAGTAGAGGCAGGATAAGAATTTAGATACAGTCTACAAGAAGATCAAAGACGATTTAGAAAAAATCGAATGAGGAACAATAGGAAAAAATAGGTACTCTATATTAAAATGAAAACTTACCGGGGCCAGCAAAGGAGCCCTCGCCTGACCGATCCTGGCCTTCTACAGCAGCAGCAGCCGATAACACCTCCACCTCTGTCCTCTTGCCCCTGGGGGGAGCTGATGTACAACATGAAAGAAAGAAAGACCCGAAAACATGGATGATTGTTGTCAACCAAATCAAACATTTCAAAAGAATAATAACAAAATATTTTGGCGAAGTAGCAAATAGACAACTATTCCATGGGATATATTGTTGACCTATCTCATGTGGTATACTACGATATTAGTATTGCTTGATTTGCGGACCGTCGACTTGGAAAGTTATGTAACTCACTAAACAAACTACTAAAAAGGTTCGCCTAGGACTGGCAGGCAGCAGTCCGCAGCACGCGAAGTGACAGACAAACTCCATCGTGATTGCAGATCCGTGACAACACTAAAAAGTTCCCTACTACATTAACCAGTCATTAAAATACTCAAACTATCAATCCACCACCACTATTTCTTCTTATTGCCAGGTGTACAAAGGAAGGACTGGACTTGAGTCTGTAGGGGCAGATTTACAAGCCCCTTGCGGCTCTTTTGCTCCGTTGTTGCGTGACTTTTGTGACGCAGCGGCAGAACAAAAGAGGCGACATGGTGCGGCGTATATTAACAACGTGACGCATATGGGAGATGCATCACGTTGAAAAGCCCTGCGTCATCAGGGCGCGTTACGGCGCGAGGGAGGGCGTTCCTGCGCAGGAACGAATCCTAAAAGTGGCTGAGGGAAATCTACAATTTCAATCAGTCACTTTTAGGACAATGATGGGTCACTCAAACCCTGCGCCTGCTTGAAGCAGACGTACGGCTTGACGCAGCATTGGGAAGATAAGGAACCCCAGAGCATTGCTGGAGCTCCGCCACCGTTGCGACTCAACTCCAGCAATGCGCCGCCTTTACGGCACAGATGCGTAACGCTTCGGTGACGTTTTGGGCCCATGGTGCGCCGCATTGTAAATACGGCGCACCATGGGTGGTGGCGGCGTGGCGCACAATTACTGGCGCATCCCTGCTACTTTGCAGGGATGCGCCGGTAATTACCAATCTGCCCCTTAGTGTCTAGCATTACGCAGTTCTGTAAACTAGACTCATACATAATTTCTCAGGCCAATGAAATGAACACAAAATCGAAAACAAATAAGCATAGTAGCAACCCTACTGAGAAGGAGAGCAGTGCACCTGAAATGCACAGAAGATTTTGAAATATAATTTACCAACAATGTAATCAGCAGCATTATTGCTCTTGATAAAAAACAAAAATTTGCAATATAATAACACACAGAGCAGGAGAAAACAGAGTAGTGATGAAATAGCTACTACTACTCACCAAGCCCGGGGATCTCGACGCCGAGCAGGTCGAGCAGGTTGCGTTCCCGGTCCAGGAGATCCGTCCAACGGTGGGTGGCATGGTTGTAGGTGCGCCGGACCCGAGAGTGTTCATACATGGCCCGGCACACCTTCTCCCACCGCTTCTGGCGCTCCCGGAGCCCGTAGCCGCTTGCGATCCTGCCGCCTGCCGCGATGGTCCTTGGGAGGCAGCGCTGTACATTGTACACTAGTGCGGCCACCTCCTCCGCGCTAAAGATCTCCTGTGGCATCACTAGCTCCCCCCTCAAACGCCCGCATGGGAGCCTGGCACGGGGTGCTGGACCCTTCCCTTTCTCGGGCTGCTTCCCGGCTCCCTTTACCATGGTCTGGGCAGAAAGGAAGGTAAATAATAAATAAGAAATAGAATAGGGAAGAAGAAAAGGAAAGAGTTTAAAAAATAGTTTAAAATTAACCAAAAGTAGCAGAAAACACAAAAATATAGAGCTAGAAAAATAGAGGGATAGATAATAAGTAAAATAGATCAAAAAAAAACTTCAAACAAGCAAAGGATGGCAGAGATTGAGAGAGGATACAGGAAGGATGCCCAGAACCATAGCAATGAATGAAAAACAAGATGGCCGTGCCCGTTCACGACCGCGTGGGTAAGTTTGCGCGAGATTTCCCCCGCGATCACACGCAAACTTGTACTAGCGAGCCGCACACTTCGCGAGATTACACATAGCGCCCGGAAACGGAAATACGTCACGCAAACAAGATGGCCGCACCCATGTACGACCGCTAGGGTAACTTCGCATCGTTGCGCTACAAGCGGCTCGCGAAAACGCAAAAAACCACGTGAACTAACACGCCGCAAAAAACAAATCGCATATTCGCACGAATTCGCGGCTTCCGAATTCAATCTCGCGCAAATTCGCGCCCCGCGAATCGCGCAAAATTGCAGAAAAAACATTTTTGCAAAACTGAAAGCACACAGCAGGTGCAAAAGTTCAAGCTCATCATTAGTAACCATTCCCTGTAGTGCCTCCTGAGGGGCCCCTCCAGAGTTCAGTTGCCTACTTGCAACTATTCTATGACCCTGCTCTGACCCTCACAGCAGGCTCAGAGAATAGCTACAAGTATGCCACAAAGGTCCTGTTAAAACAAATTACACTGCAACAGAAAGCAATTACAGATAAGGAAGCAGGTGCCAGACTGGAAGTTCAAATTCAGTGACACATTAATCAGCCCCTAATTCATTCATGTCAGTTGAGGCAGGGCAGGTGTGCTAACTAATTTTGAAAAACTGAAAGCACTTAGCAGGTGCAAAAGTTCAAGCTCATCATTTATCAGGAAGCACTTACAGCTAAGGAAGCTGGTGCCAGCTCAAATTCAGTGACACATTAATCAGCCCCAAATTAATTCATGTCAGTTCAGGCAGGGCAGGTGTGCTTTTCCCCCCATAATCTACAGTGATGAACCAGAGGGTGGCAGTGATGAACCAGAGGGTGGCATGGGTGAGCCAGAGGGTGGCAGTGGTGAAACAGAGGGTGCTGTGATGAACCAGACGTAGAAACAACATGGTCGCGACCGTTGCGACCCGACAAGTAAGTTCGCGTTTGTGAACTGGTAAAAAACCCTCACGAACTGGCAAAAACCCTTGCGAACACAAAAAAAATTCTGCAAATTCGCGAAAGTTAGCGAATTTTGCGGATTGCGAATTCGTAAATACGCAAATTCCCGATCCGCGAATTCACAAAATTCGCCCATACTTAATTTTGGGGGGGATGTGGTGGCCAAGCGAGTTGTTGATCCACCCCCTATAGGCATTGTCTGCTTCCTGCAAATTGCTGGGCCAGTCCGGGCGTGAAGAGTTAAGGATGGACTCGAAGCTGGAAGCGTCCAGTTTATGCCTGGGGCGCCTCCAAGGGGGGGGGGATTCTGACGAGAAGTGGCTAAGGTGCTAATGCATATGTGGATAAGGAAGTGGTCCGTCCAGATGAGAGGAAGGGGGTGTGGACTTTAATTCCCTCAATGTTGGAGAACACAGGGTCAAGCAGGTGACCTGCTGTGAGAAGTTGGCCTGATAGGTGATGTTTCCAATTCTGGAACCACCGGTTATCAGACCAAGCAATCCCTTATGGTGTCTGGTTGTAAGTCAACCTTATTAGACAAGCTATCCTAGGGGTAGCATGGACTAAGCAGCCTAAAGGCTTAACTTAAGAGGTCCGGTTAAGCGAGCTGTTTTACCAAATACAATCCTGTAATATCAAATGAAAGGACACCACACAAGTATATATTATAAAAATATATGTATTTATTACTAAAAACAATCCCCAGTATTCTTTATGAATAAAGGGGCACAAGCGTTAAATCAAAAGCACAGTTTAAACATACAAAGTTGCACAATTATGGATGAGGGCGGGGGGCCACTCAAACCATATACTAAACAAGTGGTATAAGAGATACCAATCGAACAGTGGTTAGGCCTAGGGCCTAGAGAATCGCTGGGAGCAGTCAGGACAAGCAGTGCTGAAGTCGGGAAAAGCCCGCGGGATTCGGGTGCAGTGCAGAAAGCGCACGCATGCACCAATGTTAACCAATGGTGCGTAAAAGTTGTAAAGTTAAAGTTTAAGGACACTTCCGCTGAACCTAGAGGAACAAAACTTAAGACACAGACCCTAGAGATGTGTACCAGTGTGGGAACACCGGCGGAGCAAAGTTACCTCACCCACAGGAAGCGGGTGCACAGGGTCGAAGTTGAGTCGGGTTTCGTCACGCAGGCTCTTGGTGCTTGAAGCTGAAAGGGCTGCAGGCGGGGTGAAAGAGAAGTGTCCGGTGGAGTCCAAGGGTGGACTCGAGTCGAAGAGTACCTGAAAGCAGAGGGGACAGAGTCTGGGTCACTCAGCAGTGACCAGGGTGGAACCAGGACGGAACCAGGCAATGTCGGGCGCAATCAGGTGGTCGTCGAGGAGCTTCTCTCCGCTGTCACGTGGGCTCTGGGGCATCTGCGACGTCCAGGAGCGGTTCACGATCTGTCCCACGAGGGCTCTCACCGTCGGTCCAGCCGGCTTCAAGTTTGGAGCAAACAACACTTGGCAAGAGCAATCCACGCGGAACCGGGAGATTGCTTCTCACTCGAACCAGGAGGGTCAGAGTGGGGGCTCCTTTTAAGGGAGCTGGTGCAAGTCTGGGGCAACCAGAATCGCAAGTCGGTTTCAAAGTTTCGTCGGCACAGGGGCCACTAGCCGGCTGGCAAGTGACCGGGCCAACGCATTGAGCCAAATGGAGCAGAAGGGCCCCACGCAGCACTCGTCGAGTGTGGAGGGCTGAACTTCGGTGCAGGAGTGGCTCAGGGTTGGGGCTTCTCAAACCCCGGTGTACAGCTTCGAGGATCACTCGTGGGCTGCACGGTCAGCGTCTCGTGGTCAATTCAAGATGGCATGCCCCACGCTTCCGGTCGCCTCCACGGGTCTCAGCTCTGCAGGGACTGTGGATCGGGCTGTTGGAAGGCAGGCAAGCTTGATCTCGTTGATCTCTGTCGCTCGAGTTCCGGCGGGAACTGCGACAAAGCAGACGTCGAGGGCTGGATGGTGCCTGTTTGCACAGGGTGGTCACTCCTTGACCACAAGGGAGATTCTTCGGGCTTCCACGTTGAGTAGGATGTCGAAGGGTCCAGAGTTTCGTTTCTTATGTTTCGTCAGGAAATCTGAAGTGCATTGGCACTGCTCCCACTCTTATTCGAATCTGGGGGGCGTGATTACCTGCTAGGTCCCCTCCTATGGGTGGGACCCAGGAAGTGGGTGGATACACCCCCCTTCCTTTGATCCAGGCCACCCTGGCACGAGGGCTGGAGTGCCCCAGAACCGGTTTGGCCGGATTATGCAAGGGGCAGCCTTGTGTGCCCCAAGCAGTGTCTGGTTTCTTTCAAACCTCCCTGCTACAATCCACTATCTCCTGTCTGGAGGGTGGTAACACCCCCCTGCGACAGGAAACCCTTTGTCCAGGCCCCATTTGGCTGAGTTTCGGTCAGCTTCAGGGGGTCAGACTTCTGTCTGTGGCAGAGGCATCCATTTTGTGGATCTAAGGTCCTTTTAGAAATTAACCGCATTTAAGTAAAGTAAAATGTCTTACCCCTCTAGAGGGCTGGAATGCTATCCCCGTCGCCAGAACTGGCGAGGGGATAGTATTCCAAATCGTATGACACCTTACACGACATGTTTTGATAAAGCCAAACCAGAGTTGCTATATAACCGCGAGGATTATAAGGCACTTAAGAGTATATGGTATGGCATTATCTTGAAACAGCTTAGGGAGTTGTTCCCGACGGCTGCAGACAGGCTCAGCTCCTGCTAGAGTTCCATCTCACATTAAACCACGCACTCTGCCTCCAGGATTGATGAGGCCTTCCATAGGAGTGGCTCACAGGTTAATATGTGTCCAGATATAGGTTTAGATATAGGTATACTATATCTAAGTAAGGGGTGATTACACCACCTTACCTCAGCTGAGTGATCAGCCAGTTGTGTCAATTTAAGAACCAGCCAGGGGTGGCAAAAGATATGCTGCAGCCCCTGGTAGGCCTTGGTGGCCCCTATGCCCTGGGCACCTATAGTGCATTATACAGGGGCTGACAAGGAGTCCATTTCCAATTGTGGTATGTACCTAGGGTACATGGAATCCATTTTACAGAGAGAGCAGATGGCCTGGGGCCCTGATTAGCAGGGAACCAGGTCAACTAAGTCAAAAAACCAGCTAAACACAGGCAAAAAATCAGGGGTAACCATAGTCAGGTAGCCACCTTCCTACACCTGCCAGGTGAGATGGACCTTTGACTAACTGAGTTAGCTGGCAGGCTTCCAAGTCTCCCAGGAAGTTAGTAATGTCATGGGAGTCAAGTCGCTCCAAATGCAAGTTTAGGTCTCCCAGTATACTGAAGTTGGCTGTCTGCAGGGCAAGGGTAGAGATGGTCTGGGTCAGAGCTTCCTGAAAGGTTCTCGCTGATACAGTCCGTTCTTGGTTTTTCAAATCTTTTTGATTATTACTTCAGAATTTTTTGCTCCCAATTATCCAGTTTGGCAAATTTTGAACTTTGTTCTGTCTCA
Organism: Lissotriton helveticus; assembly: GCF_964261635.1. Taxonomy (NCBI): domain Eukaryota; kingdom Metazoa; phylum Chordata; class Amphibia; order Caudata; family Salamandridae; genus Lissotriton; species Lissotriton helveticus. The sequence continues at coordinate 1,861,151,920 of NC_136065.1, forward strand.
CTCGACCTTGAACTCTGCGTTCTTAAATTGCCTCCCTTCTTATGCATGTTCTGATCAAGGGAGGGTGTAGTGAAGACAGGGCCCTGCTTGCAACCATTGCTATGTTAGCATAGGCCTATTAGAAGTTTAAACGCCATTTTACCTTTTTGCTGTTTTTGCACACAACACTGCATGTAACTGTTGTTGTAAGTTGGGCTGCTTGAATTTCTTCACATGAGAACAGCTTGTTTTCAACATCCCTAGACTTATATCGCATACTTAGTCTGTACAGTGAGTGCAGATGCCTCCAAGGTTACATAACAATGTTAGCTGTTATTCGTGCTGATCGGCCCACGCTCTAGACATAACATGCACACAGGTGCAGCTAACTGAAATTCTAGCACCTTTAATACTGCACTGCATGCATGATTAGGGCACTTGATGAAAATCCTCTTCCACAGAGAGAGAGCTATGCTGATCATGATGTGATTCACTTCGATGATCTTGGAGGTATGGGATTCCCCATTCAAGCCTAAGAGAACTTCCATTATAATAAAACCTAGTTCCAAGCTGGGGAGGGTGGTACACAAGGCACTATAGTTTCCACTATCAATATAATATGATTTCTCCCTTTGTGTTTTATGGAATTGTAACAATGCTGATCGTATTATTTTTAATCATATGCCTGCTTATGTTAGCAAAAATACTGCATCTTAGAGCACGTCATTAAAATAAACATTTTTAACTTTTCTGTCTCTCTATTTACTCACGTTGTGGACTGGTAGGAGAATAAAAATGGGAGTGTTCTTGATTGCCACCATTCCTGAGAGTATCCAAAGTCGCATGTTCTGGGTTGTCTGATCATTGGTAAATTTGCTATAGGTCGGAGAGCTAATAAGACACTGATGCTAGTCGGTTAGGTGTTCTAGGTACTGAGGTGAGTTTTTTGGTACACCACAATTCACTGAGGTCCTGGGTATCTGTGTACAGTTCTGTGTATGAGCAGAATCCCCGCAACAAGGGCTTTTACCGCCCCCAATATATTTTGACCATATTCCGTCTTTCTGTCCCCCCTGGGGGGAGGATGGGGGCAGTAGCCCCCAATCTGCCCCCCTGGGGAAGCAGAAAGCCCACTAAACACCAGGAATTGTTTTTGGCTCTTGTTCATAGGATGTAGGCTGCCCACAACCTGGTGGGCATACCCACCCCTGCACCACAATGACAGCCTTTCTGCCCCACCAGGGGGCAGATGGGGGCAGTCACCACCAATCTACCCCCCCAGGGGGGGCAGAAAACCCACTAGACGCAGGGATTTTTTACGAGAAATTTTAATTAGGATTGGGGCTGCCCCCACACCCCGCCACATTTACAGACGTTCTGCACCCTCGGGGGCAGCAAAAAGCCCACTAGACACCAGGGATTTTTTTGGGCAATTTAATTAGGGTGAGGGCTGCCCAGAACGGGCATGCCAATTCCTCCAACCTGCCATAATTACAGCCCTTCTGCGCCCAATGTGGCCCACAGGAGGGGCAAAAAGCCCACTAGATGCCAGGGATTTTTTGGAGGGCAAGTTGAATTTGGGCGGGGGGCTGCCCAAAACAGGCATGAAAATACCTCCACACTCCCCCCAGAGAAATTCCAGACTTTCTGCCCCCCAGGGGGGCAGATGGGGGCAGTGACCCCTGATCTACCCCAGGTGAGCAGAAAACCCACAAGGCGCCAGAGATTACGCTGGCTTTTTTTATGCATGGGGGCTGCCCAGAATGGGCAAACCATTGCCCCCACCCCCACAAAGAATAGCAACTGTATTTCTTCCCCATTTGGGGGCATATCAAGGCAAACACCCCCCGAATTCCCCCCCCAGGGCGGCAGAAAGTCCACTAGGCACCAACTCTTTTTTTAGCAATATGCCAAGCTCTAGATTTTGAACCCTAACTCTGCCAGCACCTAAGGAACCTAGCAAACCTATACATTTTTGAAAAGTAGACACCCAGGGAAATCCAGGCTGGGGTGACTTGACTGGCTCTCACCACGTTCTGTTACCCAGAATCCCTTGCAAACCTAAAAATGTGTCTGAAAAAACAAATTTTCTTCACATTTCTGTGGTGGAACTTCTGGAATCTGCTTGGACCCCGTGTTCCCCAAAGTCTTCAGAGAAAAATGGTACCTCACTTGTGTGGGTAGGTCTAGGGACCGCGACAGGAAACGGCCCAGAACACAACATGGACACACCACATTTTCCCAATGAAAACGGGCCCTTTTTGCCAGAGTGCCTAGCTGCAGATTTTGAAACCCTAACTTTTGGCACATATCAGTTTCACTTTCGACGTGCTCATGGGACTATCTCAGCCCCCTGAGCTCGTAGAAAGACGGGAGAGGTATCATTGGAAAGTGGATTCTTGCTTGGGGATCACCCCAGGAGGGCAATCCCCAAGCAGGGATCCACCCACTACACGCCAGGGAGGGTGGAGCAGCCCCTTGGGCAAGGGATTTTGCTGCCCCCAATAAATTCTAGCAATATTCAGTCCTTCTGCCCCCCCTGGAGGGCAGAAAGCCCACTGAACACCAGGGATTTTTAATGGGAAATTTTAATTAGGGTGGGGGCTGCCCACAATGGGCATGCCAAAGCCCCCACACCCCTTCCACATTTACAGACTTTCTGCCCCGCCGGGGGGAAGATGGGGGCAGTAGCCCCCAATCTGGCCCCTTGGGGAGGCAAAAAGCCCACCAGATGCCAGGGATTTTTTTGGGGGGCAAGTTGAATTTTGGGTGGGGGCTGCCTAAAACTGGCATGAAAATCCCTCACCAATCCCCAGAGAATTTCAGTCTTTCTACCCCCCGGGGGGCAGTGACCTCTGATCTGCTCCCGGGGGGGGCAGAAACCCCACAAGGAGCCAAAGATTACGCTGGCTTTTTTTATGCGTGGGGGTGGGGGCTATCCAGAATGGGCATACCAATGCCCCCACCCCCACAAAGAGTAGCCACAGTTTTTATTCCCCCCTTGGGGGCAAATAGGGGCAACCCCCCCCCCCCCCGAACCCTCCCAGGGCAGCAGAAAGGCCATTAGGCACCAACTTCTTTTTTTTAGAAATGTGTCTAGCTCTAGATTTTGAACCCTAACTCTGCCAGCACCTAGGGAAACCTAACAAACCTATACATGTTTGAAAAGTAGACACTCAGTGTACTCCAGGCTGGGATTGACTAGACTGTCTCTCCCTAGGTTCTATTACCCAGAATTCCTAGCAAACCTACAATTTGTCTAAAAAAACACATTTACCTCACATTACTGTGGTGGAAAGTTCTGGAATCTGAATGGATCCACAAAATGCCACCCAACCCGCATTCCCCAAAGTCTTTAAAAAAAAAATGGTACCTCACTTGTGTGGTTAGGCCTATGGTTCGTGACAGGAAACAGCCCAAAACGCAACGTGGACACACCACATTTTCCCAATGAAAAAGGACCCTTTTTTTGCAAAGTGCCTAGCTGCAGATTTTGAATACTAACTCTACCTGCACCTAGGGAAACCTAGCAAACCTATACATTTTTAAAAACAAGACACCCAGGTAAATCCAGGATGGGGTGACTTGACTGGCTCGCACTAGGTTCTGTTACCCAGTATCCCTTACAAACTTCAAAATTTGTCCAAAATAACACATTTTCCCCACATTTCTGTGGTGGAAAGTTCTGGAATGTGTGTGGATCCACAAGATTTCCACCCACCCCGCATTCTCCAAAGTCTTCTGGGAAAAATGGAGTTCACTTGTGTGGGTGGGTCAATTACCGGCAACAGGCAAGGGCCCAAAACCTATTGAGCCGACATCAAAATTACCTATCACAAAACAACCTGGTTTTGCAAGGGGGTCCTATGAGTTTTTCGCCCTGGGCGCGGCGGCCATCTAGAATAACCACCCAAACCCACACATTTATGAAAACTAGATACCCGGGGGAGTCCAGCAAGGTATGGCTTGCGTGGGTCCCCCAACATTTCCCTACGCAGAATCCCCTGCAAACCTCAAATTTAGCTGAAAATATCACTTTTTTCTCAAATTTCTGTGTGGGAAGTTCTGGAATCTGCTTGGATCCACACATTTCCTTCTACACAGCATTTACCCAGGTCTCCCAATAAAAATGGTACCTCACTTGTGTGGGTGGGTCAAGTACCTGCAACAGGCAAGGGCCCAAAACGTATTGAGGAGACATCAAAATTACCAATCACAAAACAACCTGGTTTTGCAAGGGGGGTCAGCTTGGTTTTTGGCCCCGAGCTCGGCGGCCATCTGGGAAAACATACCAAGCCCACATATTTCTGAAAACTAAACACCGGGGGAGCCCTGCAAGGTATAGCTTTCATGGGTCCCCTAACATTTACCTACCCAGAATTCCCTGCAAACCTCAAATTTTGTTGAAAAAATCTATGTTTTCTCACATTCCTGTGTGGGGAAGTTGCAGGATCACCGGGCGGACACAAATTTCCTACCACCCAGCGTTCCCCGAGGGCTACGAATAAAAATGGTACTCACTTGTGTGGTTAGGCATTTCTGCAACAGGAAATGGCCTAAATCGTACTGTGGGGACTTCCAAATTACTTATAACAAAACTACCTGATTGGGGGGCACCTGGTTCTTTGGCCCTGGGCTTGCCACCATCTAGGGAAACCTATCAAACCCACACATTTCTGAAAACTAGACACCCTGGGGAGTCTAATGAGGTATGGCTTGCGTGGATCCCCCAACGTTTCCCTACCCAGAATCCCCTGCAAACCTCAAATTCAGCTGAAAAAAATACATTTTCCACATATTTTTGAGTGGATTCACCATGCTGGCACAAATGTTCTACCCCACAGCGTTCTCCTTAGTGCCCCAAGCAAAATTAAACCTCACTTGTGTGGGTGTCCAATGCAGAAACATATTTAAAAAAAATATATAGCGCTTAGAATTCTCGGTGCTAAACCCTTATTCCCTATGTTTTGGGTTCTTCCCAGACACAGGCTCTTGCCTCACCCACACAAGTGAGGTATCATTTTACTCGGGAGACTAAGGTGAACGCTGTAGGGTAGGACATTTGTGCCAGCACGGTGATTCCCCCCAAAAATATGTGGAAATTTTTTTTTTTTCTCCTGTATTTGAGGTTTCCAGAGCATTCTGGGTAGGAAAACGTTGGGGGATCCACGCAAGCCATACCTTGCTGGATTCCCCGAGTGTCTAGTGTTCAGAAATGTGTGGGTTTGGTAGTTTCCCAAGATGGCACCGATCCAAGGGCCAAAAACCCAGGTGACCCCCGCATGCAAAACCAGGTTGTTTTGGGATAGGTAATTTTGATGTCTCCTCAATACGTTTTGGGCCCTTACCTGTCGCAGGTACTTGACCCACCTAGGCGAGCGAGGTATAATTTTTATTGGGAGACCTGGGGGAAAGCTGGGTGGTAGGAAATTTGTGGATCAACGTAGATTCCATAACTTTCCTACTCTGAAATTTAGGAAAAATGTGATCTTTTTAGCAAAATCTGAGGTTTGCAGGGCATTCTGGGTAGGAAAACGTTGGGAGACCCATGCAAGCCATACCTCGCTGGATTCCCTGAGTGTCTAGTGTTCAGAAATGTGTGGGTTTGGCAGTTTCCCAAGATGGCCGCCGAGCTCAGGGCCAAAAACCCAGGTGACCCCCCCCATGCAAAACCAATTTGTTTTGTGATACGGCATTTTGATGTCTCCTCAATACGTTTTAGGCCATTGCCTGTCGCCGGTATTTGACCCACCCACGCGAGTGAGGTATCATTTTTATCGGGATGTGTGGAGGAACACTGGGTTATAGGAAATTTGTGGATCCATGTAGATGCCAGAACTTTCCGACTCAGAAGTTTGAGAAAAAAGTGTTTTTTTCAGGTAAATATGAGATTTGCAGGGCATTCTGGGTAGGAAAACATTTGAGTATCCACGCAAGCCATACCTCGCTGGACTCCCCCGGGTGTCTAGTTTTCAGAAATGTTTGGGTTTAGTAGTTTCCCTAGATGGCCGCTGAGCGCGGGCCCAAAGCTCAGGTGACACCCCTTGCAAAATCAGGTTATTTTTGGATAGGTCATCTTGATGTCTCCGCAATACGTTTTGGGCCCTTGCCTCTCTTGGGTACTTGGTCCCACCCACGCGAGTGAGGTATCATTTTTTTCAGGATACCTGAGGGAACACTGGGTTATAGGAACTTTGTGGCTCCATGTAGATTCCAGAACTTTCCCTCTCAGACGTTTGAGAAAAAAGTGATTTTTTCAGGTAAATTTGAGGTTTTCAGGGCATACTGGGTAAGAAAACGTTGGGGTATCAACGTAAGCCATACCTCGCTGGACTCCCCCGGGTGTCTAGTTTTCAGTAATGTCTGGGTTTGGTAGTTTCCCTAGATGGCCGCTGAGCCCAGGGCCCAAAACCCAGGGGAAGCCCCATGCAAATTCAGGTTGTTTTGTGACAGGTCATTTTGATATCTCCTCAATATGTTTTGGGCCCTTGTCTGTCTCCGTACTTGGCCCACCCACACAAGTTTGGTACCATTTTTATTGGGAGACCTGGGGGAATGCTGGGTGGTAGGAAATGTATGGATCTATGTAGATTCCAGAACCTTCCCACACAGAAATATGAGAAAAAAGTTATTTTTCAGCTAAATTTGATGTTTGCAGGGCATTCTAGGTAGGAAAATGTTGGGGTATCCGCGCAAGCCATACCTCAATGGACTGCACTGGGTGTCTAGTTTTCAGAAATTTCTAGGTGTAGTAGTTTCCCAAGATGGCTGCCGAACCCTGGGCCAAAAACCCAGGTGACCCCCTTTGCAAAACTAGATTCTTTTGTGATAGGTCATTTTGATGTGTCCTCAATAAGTTTTGGGCCCTTGCCTGTGGCGGGACTTGACCCACCCATGCGAGTGAGTTACCATTTTTATTAGGAGACCTGGGGAAATGCTGGGTGGTAGGACATTTGTGGATCCACATAGGTTCCAGAACTTTCCCACAAAGAAATATGAGAAAAAAGTTATTTTTTCCGCTAAATGTGAGGTTTGCAGGGCATTCTGGGTAGGAGAAAACGTTGGAGGATCCTCGCAAGCCATCCGTGTGTCTAGTTTTCAGAAATTTGTGGGTTTGGTTGTTTTCCAAAGATGGCCGTCGAGCCTGGGGCCAAAAACCCAGGTGACCCCCTTGCAAAACCAGGTTGTTTTGTGATAGGCAATTTTAATTTCTCCTCAATACATTTTAGGCCCTTGTCTGTCGCGGGTACTTGACCCACTCTCGCAAGTGAGGTACCATTTTTTTCAGGAGACCGGGGGGAATGCTGGGTGGTAGGAAATGTGTGGCTCCATGAAGATTCCAGAACTTTCCCTCTCAGAAGTTTGAGAAAAAAGTGCTTTTTTCAGGTAAATTTGAGGTTTGAAGGGGATTCTGGGTAGGGAAACTTTGGGGGATCCACGCAAGCCATACCTCATTGGACTCCCCAGGGTGTCTAGTTGTCAGAAATATGTGGGTTTGATATGTTTTCCTATAGATGGCGGCGAGCCCAGGGCCAAAACCCCAGGTGCCCCCCCAAACCAGGTAATTTTGCTATAGGTAATTTTGAAGTCTCAACAGCACAATTTGGGCCATTTCCTGTTGCAGCCACTATGCCTACCCACACAAGTGAGGTTCCATTTTTATCGGCAGACCTGGGTGAACGCTAGGTGGTAGGAAATTTGTGGATCCACGCAGATTCCAGAACTTTCCCACACAAACATTTTAGAAAAAAGTGATTTTTTCCAGCGACATTTGAGGTTTGCAGGAGATTCTGTGTAGGAGAATGTTGGGGGACCCATGCAAGCTGTAACCTCCTTGCAAAACCAGGTTGGTTTGTGATAGGTAATTTTGATGTCACCTCGATAGGTTTTGGGCCCTTGCCTGTTGCGAGTCCTTGACCCACCCACGCAAATAAGGTACCATTTTTATCGGGAGACCTGGGGAAACACTGGGTGGGAGGAAATTTGTGGATCCACGCAGATTCCAGAAATTTCCCACACAGATATTCAAGAAAAAAGTGATTTTTTCAGCACAATTTGAGGTTTGCAGGAGACTCTGGGTAGGAGAACGTTGGGGGATCCATGCAAGCTATACCTCGCTGGACTTCCCTGGGTGTCTAGTTTCCAGAAATGTTTGGGTTTGGTGGCTTTCCCTAGATGGCCACCGAGCCCCTGGCCAAAAACTCACGGGACCCCCGTTACAAAAGCAGGTTTGTTTGTGATAGGTAATTTTAATGTCGCGTTAATAGGTTTTGGGGCCTTGTCTGTCGCAGGTTCTTGACCCACCCACACAAGTGAGGTACCATTTTTCTCTAAACACTTTAGGAACGCGGGGTGGGTGGATATTTGTGGATTCACATAGATTCCAGAACTTTCCACCACAGAAATATGAGGAACATGTGTTTTTTTGACAATTGTTTAGGTTTGCAAGGGATTCTGGGTAACAGAACCATGTGAGAGGCAGTCAAGTCACCCCATCCTGGTTTTCCCTGGAAAATGTATAGGTTTGCTAGGTTTCCCTAGGTGCCGGCAGAGCTAGGTTTAAAAATCTACACCTTGGCACTTTGCCTAAAAAGGGTCAGTTTTCACTGTGAAAATGAGGTGTGTCCACGTTGTGTTTTGGCCGTTTCCTGTCACGGACACTTGGCTTACACACCCAAGTGAGGTACCATCTTTCTCTGAAGACTTTGAGAAATGCGGGGTGGGTGGAATTTTGTGGATCCACGCAGATTCCAGAACTTTATACCACAGAAATGTGAGGAAAATGTGTTTTGTTTTTTTACAATTTTTTTAGGTTAGCAAGGGATTCTAGGTAACATAATCTAGTCAGAGGCAGTCAAGTCACCCCATCCTAGATTTCCCTGTTTGTCTAGTTTTCAAAAATGTGTAGGTTTGCTAAGTTTCCCTAGGTGTCGCCAGAGCTAGGGTTAAAAAACACCAGCTAGGCACGTTGCCAAAAAAGGGTCATTTTTCACTTTGAAATTGTGGTGTGTCCAAGTTGCGTTTTGCAGTTTCCTGTCGTGGGCACCAAGCCTACCCACACTAGTTAGGTACCATTTTTCTCGAATGACTTTGGGAAACGTGGGGTGGATGGAAATTTGTGGATCCACTCAGATTCCAGAACTTTCCACCACAGAAATTTGAGAAAAATGTGTTCTTTTTGGACAACTTTTAGGTTTGCAAGGGATTCTGGGTAACAGAATCTGGTGAGAGGCAGTCAAGTCACCCCATCCTGGATTTTACTGCGTGTCTAGTTTTTAAAAAATGTATATGTTTGCTAGGTTTCCCTAGGTGCCGGCAGAGCTAGGGTTAAAAAGCTACAGTTAGGCACTTTGCCAAAAAAGGGTCATTTTTCACTGTGAAATTATGGTGTGTCCACGTTGCGTTTTGCGCCGTTTCCTGGCGCAGGCACTAAGCCTACCCACACAAGTGAGGTACCATTTTTCTCGGAAGACTTTGGGAAACGTGAGGTGTGTGGAAATTCGTGGATCCACGCAGATTCAAGAACTTTCTACCACAGAAATATGAGGCAAATGTGTTTTTTTTTTACAATCTTTATGTTCGCAAAGGAGTCTGGGTAACAGACCCTGGTGAGAGGCAGTCAAATCACCCCATCCTGGATTCCCCTGGGTGTCTAGTTTTCAAAATTGTATAGGTTTGCTAGGTTTCCCTAGGTGCCGACAGAGCTAGGGTTAAAAAACTACTGCTAGGCACTTTGCAAAAAGGGTAATTTTTCATTGTGAAAATGTGTTGTGTTCATTTTGCGTTTTGAGCCATTTCCTGTTGTGGGCACTATGTCTACCCACACAAGTGAGGTACCATTTTTATTGGGAGACTTAGGGTAATTCAGATTTGTAAAGCAACTGCTATTACCTATTGACTTTCGATGCATTTCTGCCTTCCAAATAAAAGACAATGTGCAAAAAATAAGTCATTTTGAAAAATGGCAGATAATTGTCATGCTAGTATGAGTATTCCCAATTTCGGAAATGTGCAAATATCTACTGTTTATAAACTCTATATTTTGTTCCCATTTTAGAAATACATAGGTGTCTTTCATACAGATTTTTCCATGTATACATTTTCCTAGAATATTTGGTTAATACCCGGTACATAATAAAAAAAACCATTGCAAGTTGCTGCTCAGTATTTGGCTCTGGGGTCATCGGGTTCTTGGTGAACCTACAAGTCCTATATATATCCCCACAACCAGTAAGGTCAAGCGGATGTAATAACATTGCTTTCAAAGAGCTGTCATAATTAGTAGAAGTTACAAGTGAAAACATTGAGACAAATAGCTTTTTTTTCAACTAATTTTCAATTTTTCCTATATTTAACTGTTAGTTCCATAAAGAAACCTTGAATGATCTACACATATCACCCCTTGCTGTACTCAGAATTGTGTCTACCTTTCTAAAATGTATAGCTTTCCAGGATCCATTATTGCTTTCATACCCATTTCTACCATTAACTGGAAGGAGGTTGAAAGCACAAAAATATCAAAAATAGGCTATGTCCCAGAAAAATGCCAAAACTGTGTTAAAAAATCTGACAAAAGTCTGTCATTTCCTAAAATCTGGGGAAATGGTGATTCCAGCCCAACACACCCTTTTTTGATTCCATTTGCAGGGAATAAGCCAGACGCTTTCATTTGCAGCACTTGTTTCCCATTTTCCCCAATAAATAAAAATGTGGCTGTATTTGGGCTAATTTCTTGTCCCTTCCACTGGAATCCACAAACCCTGGGTACCTTTAGAATCCTCATAATGTTGCAAGAAAAGGACCCAAATTTGGCGTGGATACCTTATGTGGTCAAAATGTTACAGGGGCCTAACCGCGAACCACCCCAAATAGTCAAAAAAAAGGCTTAGCACAGAGGTGGGAAAGGCCTAGCAGCAAAGAGATTAAAGACTCTTTGAATTAAAAAAAACATTTTTAACATACAGAAGAATTTCCCCTTAGTACATTAGAGTATATCACTGCATTGATAAGCATGTATTACTACTTATAATTAAACAGGAACTTAGAAACATTTATGTCACCCAAGCTTGACAAAAATGCCATTAGTGAACTGAGAGGCAAGTCAATTGACATGTGCACTCTAAATGTAGCCTATCTTGTTATTATATAGGGATTTTAGTGTAGAAAGACAAACACTAGAGATTTTTGTACAGCATACATCCTGGCCTCGTGTGTTTCAAAATGCTCTCGTGCAATAATGACGAAAAAGGAGGCACAGTGAAATAAAATGTTTGCCTAGGATCACACAATTTGGTTATGTGGTTTTACATTCTGCAATTCAGCCACAAGATAGATATATTTTTCTCTCTCATGTTTTAGATCGAAGGTTAATTCTTTGTCCTTAATTCTTGGTACATGAGGTTGAGTGCACATGAAAGCTTCACCCATTTTCCGCTCGAGGGTCCAAGAAGACCTCGAACTGAGTCACAGACAGGCCTCTGGCTTGAGTCTGGATCAAACCTTCAGTGGCTTACCCACCTCTAGTTTAGTAATATATAATTATATAAATATATAATTATAAAATAATGACTACATATTCATAGTGCTTTCAGTTGCCGGCTGGGACCTTGTAGCACTATAAATACACATGACACTATTCTTCAGTGCACCTACCAGGATTCAGATTTGTGACTGTATGGTTATACACATAGACATCCACAGCAATTACATTAGCCAAATGAGCTGCCCTAACATAAAGAATACATTTCTCATAAGTTATTTTAACTTATCCTTATTCTCATTTAAAGGGTGTGTGTTGTATTTTAGATGCATTTACCTGAAGGTTTGTATGTATTTACCTGAAGGTTGCAGAATTTATTTTTAGGTCTCAGCTCTAGACAGAGCATGCATGAATATACTTTGTGGAATCCCTCATAGGCTTCCCATTTGTTGGCTTCATTGACACTCTCATATTCTTTCACCCCATCTGTCCATGGCATGCAAGCATCATGCCTCTTCCTGTGTTTTGCCCTCCCCAGGAGCATGGACCAATTACTACTATCCATCCACTGCTCACAAGTTAGGACATGTTTTAGGAACTACAATTTTCTTAGTTTAACAGCACTTAACACAAGGGGCTGTGTTTTTGCTCTGACCTCCGTTTCTGTAAACAGGGCTCTAAACCTTGTTCTTATCTCTTCACATTTGCTGTGCATTTAAAGACCAAGCTCAAATGTCAGATGGAGTTTTCTGCGGCGTCTGTTTCTCAAACTTCAAAGTGTTGCTATTTTAAGTAGAAATTGCAACACAGAGCAAGAACCATTGAGAAAGAAAAGTGAGAGGCAGTTTCCCAGCAGGCTTCTCCTATTCTCTCTCTGCCCCTCCCACCTTTCTGAAAAGCCATGGACTTTTTTCAGTGTAAATCTTTCTTGCTCTCGTCATTTCACTCCACTTCTCCGTACATAGATTCTTGTTTAAATGTCCAACTAGAACACTTTGAAGGTTCCACTTGATAAAACAAACTGATCTGAAAGAGCTATTCTGATAGAATTATATAATGGACCGCTTTGAAAGATCTAACCGACTGCTCTAAATCAAAACATCCAGCACATACTGTCAATGTGCAGTCTGTTTCTGTAAATGGCAACTGATCTAGTATTTCTCGGCCCACCCACTTACCGTTTGTCCCCCGATGGTCCTTTCTTAACAGCACTGGGAGGTGAGGAGCATTACCTTTTCATCAATCAATATTAATTAACAGTGTAAACCATTTAGCTACACAATAAGGACCAGCAATCAGTAACTATAGTTAAAGAGGTTTATATAAAGGTAACAATAAAGTTAAGGTACACTACTGTTAGCACCATGCTACAAAGGTACAGAACAACAACAGGGAAGCCCAACCTCCAGAAGAAATTGAGGACGACTAAGATTAGACAAACAAGCAATTCAGTCACAGCAATAAAAAAGATCAATGAAAGTAGCTGATGCTCAAAGAAGAGGCTCACTTTTTCTCTTCTATACATTAGGAAATCTAAATTAGAGCCCCAGTTAAGAGGATGGTTTGGAACCCAAAAAATCTCAAAACGAGGGCAATTCCATAAAGGAAAAATAGAACACGGCAGGAAAGGTTAAGTAGGAAGGTGTCAGCATTGCAGAAGCTTGGTCAAGAGTCTTCTCTGGTCATGGAGTAAGTGTTAGCCTAAGCCTCACTTCAGAAAGCATCCAAGGGAAGCATAGAGGTCTAAAACTCTCATGATCAAAAGGAAAAGAGCTTTCCAGGGTTGGGACAGGTTCTGGAAGCATTAAAAAAAATCTGATCTCAGACATTGTGAATACTAAGGGCCAGACCTAGATTCTAGCGGACGGGAATACTCCATCACATTGGTGACGGATATCCTGTCCACCGAAATATAAATCCGATAGGATATAATGGGATTTATATTTCAGCAGACAGGATACCCATCACCGTTGTGACGGAATAACCCGTCCACCAAGATATAATTCAGGCCCTAAGTTAGAACACATAGGGAGTCTCTGGAGTAACACCCCAGTGCTTGCATCATCAGGGGTCCATTGTCTTTCTCCGTTCTAATATTGCAGTCTGCAACATTCGCAAAGTATCCCACACAAGACATGGGAACAACACTGTCTTCTCACACTCAAGTTATATGGTAGCATTGCTGAATAGAACTATCAGTTAACACTCTAACTCCCCATGTTCTTTCATCAAGGTCTTCTTCTCAGGCTCTCTCTTTCTATCACTAGTATAATAATGTACCTATTCTCAAACTAACAGTGTATGTGAATACCTGCAAGAAAGGTCATGTTAGCAGAAAATGGGAAACAGGATTTTACTCAGCATGGTGAAATATGAGCCTACTAAATGTACCTTAGATTCATATTAGATATATCATACAGTAAAATCTTGAAAGTAAATGCAATATGTTAAACATTAGTGCACACATTATATAAATCGTTTGTCGTTTCTAGGATAATCACATTGTACATATGTAATGATCAAAACAAACCATACATAAACTTCAGGTTGTCCAGCATGCTGCGGTCAGACTTGTTTTACAACTCCCCAGATGTTCCTCAGCTTCAACAGCTCTTGAGGCCCTACACTGGTTCCCAGTGCATAAAATATTTTGTTCAATATTCTCCTATTCACCTTCAGAGCGTATATATCTACAGGGCCTTGCTATTTAAAGATGGGATTCTCTCACTACACAACCAAAAGAACTTTGAGATCTTCCTTTGTAAAGCTACTCAAGCCCCCCTCGTTCGGAATCAAAATACCTAAGGTGGTAAATCTTTCTCAGTTCTAGGCACCAATCCATGGGACCATCTTCCCAACCACCTAAGACTCATTGAGTCTGAATTACTGATTAAAAAGCAACTAAAGATATGGCTCTTTTCAGCCTGTGATGTATCTTGTTATTCTCTGATTCTTTGAGTTAGAGCCCCTTGTCTGGGTTCCTCTTTTACTTAATTGGGTCATCTTCTTTCGTACAACGTGAAGATGTTCCCATGGGAATGATAGTGTGCTTTATAAGTGTCACATTCATTCAGGACGGTTGCGATTCGATCACCTAAGAAATAAATGTTTTTCAATGTATTAAGGGCACCCCTCAAGTAAAGTGAACTATTTGTATAGTGAGTACATGTCTACTAAGTAAGGATGGTTTATTACTACCCTATTTAATACAGTTAAGACACGCAATATTGATACATTCGCTAATCCTACAGTGAATGCACTTTAGTAATATTGTCAAGTGCAACACTTATTTTAATATCGTTAGACCACACGAGAAACATGTGCTAAGTGAACGTTCATGCAATGTATTTGTGACCTTTAAAGGTTTTTTAGACAAAATTGTGCTTCACCAATCCCCCCTCTAATGGTGAATAAAGCCATCACAGCAAAGTCTTCTCAGATGGACAAATCACAAACCGTTTTTTTTATCACCTTTCTTCTGGACTCCTCCAGAAATATCATGTCTTCATAATATTTGCTCAGTATATCTTCTAGTTCTACATCTGCTCTCTTCCTCTTCACTTCTTTGTTTACGTGTACACGTTTGTATCCCTTATATATTACGAACAAGAATAATCCACAAAGAGCAATTTTCACTAAGGGTTTCGAAATGCTTCCAACTGCCTAAGTTTCCAAACCTTCTGCCTACAGCAGAAAATCCATTCCCTATTCCATCCCAGGCACCTGTTGCTTCTAACCCTTTCAAATCTTTCTTTAAGTCAGTAATGTTCTTTATGTATTTCTTCAGGTTCTTCTTTCGTCTGGAATGTGAGTGCAACATTGTTGAACTTTTAACACCCGGCTGAGTCTGCCCTATATTGTGAGAAGGACATCTAATGTAAGTCGATTCTGCCAAAAAATAGATCTCATGGCAACCAGCGGTCTAGTGGCTGGGAGGCAGACGGGCTGAGGGATATAAAAGGCACTGGAGATTTCGCCCGCGTGGTGGTGAGTGGGCAGTGGCAGGGCTCATAGCTGCTTGTGTGGCGCCAGCGCGCTGACATTTTTAAAAATTGCTAATCGTGTGTAACGTGTGTTTTAAAGCGGACTCCGCAGTATTTTAATCTTTGCTGGGTATTTCATCGGACATCTCTGGTGGGGCTAAACCCTTAGCGGCAGAGGCTTTCCACCGCCCCCCGCACTCCCCAGACTTACTTGGACATTTGGAGCGGCTGTCTTGTCTTCCCTTCCTCCACGCCTCGGTCCGACAGGGTGGCTAGCACCGTTGAGCGGAGGGCGTGGAGGTGAGAGACAGTCACTTCCGCTGCGCGAGGGGCCGGTTAGCGGTCTAGTGGCTGGGAGGCAGACGGGCTGAGGGATATAAAAGGCACTGGAGATTTCGCCCACGTGGTGGTGAGTGGGCAGTGGCAGGGCTCATAGCTGCTTGTGTGGCGCCAGCACGCTGACATTTTTAAAAATTGCTAATCGTGTGTAACGTGTGTTTTAAAGAGGACTCCGCAGTATTTTAATCTTTGCTGGGTATTTCATCGGACATCTCTGGTGGGGCTAAACCCTTAGCGGCAGAGGCTTTCCACCGCCCCCCGCACTCCCCAGACTTACTTGGACATTTGGAGCGGCTGTCTTGTCTTCCCTTCCTCCACGCCTCGGTCCGACAGGGTGGCTAGCACCGTTGAGCGGAGGGCGTGGAGGTGAGAGACAGTCACTTCCGCTGCGCGAGGGGCCGGTTAGCGGTCTAGTGGCTGGGAGGCAGACGGGCTGAGGGATATAAAAGGCACTGGAGATTTCGCCCGCGTGGTGGTGAGTGGGCAGTGGCAGGGCTCATAGCTGCTTGTGTGGCGCCAGCGCGCTGACATTTTTAAAAATTGCTAATCGTGTGTAACGATGCGGAATGTGCTCACTGTCGGTTCCGTTTCATTACCACGTTGCAGGCTACTGGGGAGCAAGCCGCGCTATTATGTGGTCTTCTTAATGTAAGATCACTGCGGAAGCATAGGCTTGACATATTCGAGCAGCTTACGGACAGAAAGTTTGATCTTTTGTTCCTCACGGAAACGTGGTTAGATCAGTTCTCTGACTCGGATATTATCGAGGCGATGCCAGAGAACTACTCCATGGTTAGGCAGGATAGGCCAGTGGGGAAGGGAGGGGGGATAGCGATTATTTAAAAAAAAAACCTTGGTTGTCTTTTGGAGATGGCCCCGATTGCATATAGTGAGGCGGGAGCTTTCACCATAAAAATTAATGGGGGAACGACGATTAAAGGCTATCTCATATATAGACCCCCGGGGTCTTGTACCAAGTTTAGGGATAGTCTGCTAGACAATGTGACAGAGGCAGCGCTACGTAGGGACAAATTCCTCATATTGGGAGATCTGAATTTGCACCTAAATAGCCCAGGGGATAAAGTAGCGGAGGAGTTCTGCAGGGACATTCTAGCCCTTCAGCTAGAACTTAAGATCGCAAAACCCACTCATCGTCAAGGCCATCTTTTGGATCCGGTCTTTGCAAACTGGGGAGGGGTGGAGGTCTCTACAGTGGAGCCGATCCCCTGGACAGACCACTTCTTGGTGGTATTCTCCATAAGTTGTACTAATGCCGTAAAACATACTCAGGCACCCCTGAACTATTTGAGGAGAAAGTGGGCAAAATTCTCCTTGGAGGATTTTAATGATGCATTGACACGGGAAGGTCAGCCAGGAGGAGAGGACATAGAATCTGCTGTTTTTAATTTGAATAAGCGCATTAAAGAGGCGCTAGATCTTACCGCACCACTGTGCCGAACTTCCGCGAGCGGCCGCATGAAGAGATCAGCCCCATGGTTCAATGGAGAGCTGCGGCGGACTAAGGCGGAATGTAAGCGAGCGGAAAGATCGTGGAGGGTAAAGTATGACTCTCAGGCCAGGGAACTGTTTTTAGAAAAAAGGCGGCTGCATCATAGGCTGATTAAAAAGTCAAAGGCGGCCTTCTATTCAGGAAAAATCTCAGAGGCAAAGAACTCGGCTAAGGAGCTCTTTTGTATATATAAGTCTTTGACAACTATAGACTCGTCGGCTGACCCGCAGAATTGTTCGACGGAAACATGCGATCGCATCGCCGACTATTTCTCCACAAAAGTCGCAAAGATCTATTCGACCTTCTCTAATCCTCCCCCCACAGGGGTGGAGTTTGAGGTAACATCTGAAGGTACGGAGATTCTGGGGCTCCTCACTAACTTCATCACTCCCCCTCCGGAAGAGCTAGTCAGGGTATGTCTTTCGGTAAAATCTGGCTCCCCTTTGGATCCGGTGTCCCCTAAACGGTTGGGGGACAGTTTGGAGGTCCTGGAGCCTTATATAAGGAATGTCCTGGATGTCTCCTTTATGTCTGGTATGCTACCTAAGGGGTGGAAACAGGCAGTGGTGCTCCCTCTCCGGAAGAAACCTCACATTAGTTTTGAGGTGTTAGAAAATCTGAGGCCTATCTCACTCCTGCCTTTTCTGTCCAAAGTGGCTGAGAAGGTGGTTAACACCCAAGTTATGGAATTTGTGGAGGAGGCAGGGTTGCTCCATACTACGCAGTTTGGCTTTAGACCTCGCCATTCAATGGAGTCTGCCCTACTGATGGCAACGGAACATCTGAGACAGGGTGTAGATGAGGGGCAAACGATGGCCCTGATCCTGTTAGACCTCAGCGCGGCGTTCGACACTGTAGCACATTCCACCTTGCTACAGTGTCTGAACAGAGATGGCATCGCTAAAACTGCGCTGAGGTGGATCCAGGCCTTCCTAACGGGAAGAAGTTTCCAAGTGAGGCAGGGTGACTGCTACTCGAAGGGGGTACTTTTGGGCCAGGGCGTGCCCCAGGGCTCGTCTCTGAGCCCGACCCTTTTTAATTTGTACGTAGCGCCTGTTGCCTCTATTGTAGAGAGTTATGGCCTCCAAATGGTATCTTATGCCGACGATACGCAGCTGCTCATCTCCCTGTCGCATGCGCCCTGTCTTGCTGCAGATGGCTTCCGATCGTGCATGAAAGATCTTGCCGATTGGATGGCCTTAAATTGTTTGAAACTTAACGGCAGCAAGACAGAGGTGCTGGTGGTGGGGAGAGACCAGTCTGCTTGGTCGTCGGCTTGGTGGCCATCCTGTTTGGGATCAACCCCCCCCCCCTGTCAGGAGGCAACAAACCTAGGCGTATGGTTTGATGCGGGTCTTACTTTTGGGCCCCAAATCAACCGTGTGGTGGGCGTGTGTTTTGGAGTTTTGAAAAGGCTGAGGAAAGTTCTTGAACTACTGCCTATGGAAACCCGAAAAACCTTGGTACATGCATTGGTGACCGCAAGGCTGGACTATGCGAACCTGCTATACTTAGGGGCATCGGGGAAGAGTGTTGGTTGCCTTCAAGTGCTGCAGAATGCGGCAGCACGTTTGATCCTCAGGCTGCCCAAAAGGGCGCCTTCGAGGGAGGCCTTGCAGAAGCTACACTGGCTCCCTGTGAGAAGCAGAGTTGAGTTCAAGGCCCTCTGCACCTGCCATTGGATTTTGAATGGCAAGGCACCTCGACCACTGCAGAGCTTGATTGAATCCTACGAACCTGCCCGAGCGTTAAGATCTGCGGGTGGGGGACTGTTGAGAATCCCCAAGGTGAAGAAAGCCCGCATGGGAGGCAGATCTTTTAGGTATCTAGCGGCAAACCATTGGAATAAACTCCCGGTGGATTTGCAGCTAGAACCGGCAGAAACTAGGTTTCGAGCTAAATTAAAAACTTACCTCTATGTCAGATAATCTGCCCGCCCTGCAGCTAAACTCCCTGTTTTCCGCCTCTCTCATTTTAGCGCGGGGACACGCCGGTGTGCGTAACTCAGCGCTCTATAAATGCCCCTATTATTATTATTATTATTTCAGTATCTATAGCTAAAAGTCCTCCAGCTGTACTAACAGGGAACATATCAACTAGAGTAGAAAGCTGTCTAATCTTGTATGAGTTGAGTATCACTCCAACAGAAGGTATTAGAACACCAAAAACATCTCCTACATTTTCACTGGTACCTCTTTTGGTTCCCCCATGTTGTTCCCCTGTTGGATCATCAAGTTGTCCCACATGATAAATCTTTGGAAAAACTATCCCCATGTACTAGTTTCCAGGGCATCTCTTGGGTAACCTGTAAAATGCATTCTACCCACAAATGTAATAAACTCCAGGAAAAACAGAATCTTCTCCATCTCAGTATAATCCCCAATTTCCTCGAACGTCAAAGGTATGAATACATCCACTATTCCCTAAAAAATTTAAGTTGTGAATTTTCTAATGAATATGCATATTTTTTCCCTTTGTGTTGGTAATCTAAAGCTAATGCTGTCCTATTTCCTAATAATCTATGCTCACTTTCATCTTAAGCCACTGGGGTACTTTTGAATGATTTGTTGCTTTAGCCAGTATGTCTCTTTGCCTATCTTCTACTGAATCTATTAATTTTCTTTGTACATCTGCTAATGGTAAAGTTAAGTTGTGCTGATGTGCATAAGCAGTGTGTAATGTCATGGTGAGTTTAAAGAACTGTCCCACTATCTGTGAGATTTTATTTGAGTAATAATATTAAAACTGACCTTTTCTATAAAATTATTTCAGCAATAAGCTACAAGTAACTCCATATATCAAGAGGAGATGATATTTTATCCCCTTAGCTCATCCCCTGAGGCAGGTAATTGAACGCAAACGTAGCAATCCCTAGCACCCATAGTGTCAACATATTCATAAAGCAACTTTGAATAAACATACAAAGAATAATCTCCTCTAGATCCATCTACATGTAAGTCGTTCTCATCTATTGCAGCTAAACTATTGTCAGTAGGAAGTGGTGTTTGAGGGACACTTCTAGATCTAAGCTACTCTTCTTGTGAAGAATGGGGTAAACTAAAAATGTCAAGCAAAACAATTAGAACTAATGTCACAACAACTACTCCTACACCTAGGCATCTACTGCATGAGATTGCTGCTGACATACCGTTTAACTAGAAGATTACAGCACACTCTTTTTCAATTAGTTTCCAGTTGCACAAATAGCAAAACAAAGTCCAAAATGTATTTTCCAGTAAAATATGTACAATGATCTTTGTGAGACATCCTTAGACCTACTGCATGTACTTCTTATGGACAACCTTACACTCCTTCAGCAGACTTGGGCCTTGGTATTCTTCTTTGTAGTTTGAACTCACTAATGATCACCTCCACAATAAATTGACTTATCCTGTTTAGTGGCAATGCAATTTCAAAACTCAGTTCAGCCACAAAGTTCAGTTCAAGGAGGCTCAATTGACTGTGAATTGTTGTAGAAAAAGGTGCAAAATGCTCTCTCCCAGGCATTGACAGCTAGGTATGTCCATTCAGGTGAGGAGTGCCTCCAGTCGGAGTACTCTAGCTCTCTTTGATCTCCTTACTGTTGACCTGTCTTTATCACTGTCACTTAGACCAGATCCTTCATTATCCTCTGGAATAGTATGTGGCACATGCACTTCAGGCAAACTGTGTCTCCTTCTCACCGGTCTCCTTGGCCACCGCTCTCCAAGCACAACTTGTGTTAATGCTGCACTAGGCCCTTCACCAGGGTCTGAATCTGGCACAGTCAACACCACGAGGTGGGGCCATCCTGTACTGACTTCAACCTTTGACTCTCTCAGACACCCTCAAACTGAACAAATGCTGTCCCAGGTTCTTGCTAATCTCTAACAGCTTGACTAACCTGCTCCCTTTGTCTCACTGTTAATACCGGCACAACAGGCGCAGGTGCTGTTTCGTCATTGACATGGGACTGTGCGAGTGTGAGAAGTTGGCCTTGCACCAGTCCAAACAACCCTTATTGATGATAGGTTAAAGACAACCTTTATTGAAAGCTATCCTAGTGGTAGCTATGGAGAGCAGCCTACAGGCTAAGTCTTGAAGGAATGTAAAGCAGCTTGTTTTACCAGTCTATAATCTTGTGAATGACCAAATGAAAGGAGAACCACACCAGGTATATATATATATAAAATATATGTATTTATTCTAAACACATCCCACTAGTGAGGCTAGAGGCAAAAGTGCATACAGAAAACTTAATAGCACACAGTAAATTAGCACAATATACGTTGGGCCCTAGGGGCGTACCAAACTATATATTAAGAAAGTGGTATAAGAACCACGACTTGATTAGACACTAGGCCTAGAGCCTATAGACGTGCTGGGGCCACAAGAAACCACCCAAGGTAGTGACACAGGGGACCCACAGAGGACGCGTGCAGTGTGTGAACACAGCCGTGGATCGCAGTTAACTTCAAAGGGGAAAGTCGCGGTTGGAAATTTAAAGAAAAGGGACATTGAGGAGGACTTTGCGCAAACCCCTTTAGACTTAAGGGATTCTAGAACCAACCCCCACGGGAGCACAAGAGTACTTGAGTTACCCCACCCAGGGAAGCCGGGTGCATAAGTGACTTTTCGTGTCGGGAAGCGCCGTCGTTTCCAATGGCGAATCGCTGCAAAGTGCTGCTGCCGTTGAAGTGGAATGTGTCTGGTGAAATCCAAGCCTGGATCGAAGATGAGAAGAACCTAAAAGCAGAGGGGACAGAGCCTGGGACACTAGCTAGTGACCAGTAGCACGATAGGCAGATGTCCACCGATGTCGGGTGATTTCAGGTGAAGAAGGTGAAGCTTGACTCTTCAGCCATGAGGACAGGAGGCGTCGACTATGACCAGGATCTGGAATCAAGCTGTCCCACTAAGGATGTTGAGTGCTGCGGTGTCGGTGCCCGGATTGGACCCAACAAGCTTTGGCAACAGCAACCCATGCAGTAAGTAAATAAATGATTTTGCGTGGACCAGCAAGGTCTGAGGGACTCACCGTGTAGTGGGGAGTCAGGGCACATCTGGAGCAACCAGGGAAGCCCTAGGAAATTAAGAGTTGCCTTCGTGGGGACTCACCAGTCAACAGACCAGGGATTACAAAGGAGCCTCAAGCAGAAATGCAAGAAGCAGGCTCACAGAACACTTGTGGAGTGTATGCCCACAATCTTTGGTGCAAATGGTGCTCGGGCTTGGGCTACAAGTAAACCAAAGCACAATTTCAAGAGACGTCAATAAGTTAATGCACTAGCAAATGTGCAAAGTGTCCAGGAGTTCTGGTTCCATGTCACTCACGAGGGCTGCAGGTCTCAGCTTTGCTGGGGACTCAGGTCGGACTCTGAGAAGTCTGGAAATCCTCTTCCTGGGTTGCAGGTACTTTGGAGTCCGTCGGGAGCTCTGGAGATGCAGACTGGAAAATGCTTTGTAGGTGCCTGCCAAGCAGGGGAGTCACTCCTTGACCCCAAGGGAGATTTCTTCAGTCCTCTAGTCTTTAGATGAGCGTCTAAGTTCCAGGATTCAGTTGCAGAGTTTCATCCAGGGATATCTAAAGTCCTGTTGCCAGGGGTTCCTTACTTATACCTAAGAAAGGGGTTGGACTAATTCTTGGGACCCACCTATGGGAGGGTTTGGAAAGAGGGGTGGCTGCACCCATTTTCTTTGTCCAGTTTCACGCCAGAGCCGGGGCTGGTAGCCCCTCCAACCGGTTTGTACTGAGATATACACAGTGACACCAAAGGTGCCCCTAGTGCAGACCTCAAAGCACTCCTGGAGTGCACCCACCCAGCCCTAATCCACTAAGGCCTAATTGGGAGGTGGTTACACCTCCCTGTGACAGGAAACCTATTGTCCAGGCCTACCCTGCTGGAGTTTCGGTCAGCAGCAGGAGGCTAGACTCGTGTCTGTGGCTGCAGCATCCATTTTGTGATGCCAGGATTCTTTTAAACTGTTACCAGGCTGACCGGTGTGTACATGTCTCTCCCTCTAGAATGGTGAAATTCTACACCCGCAACCAGAACTGGCAGGGGGTAGGATTCCAAAGTTATTGACACTAAACACTACGTTTCCGTGCAACCATCACAAAGTTAGCATTTACCGCAAGGTTATAATGCCCTTAAGAGTATATGGTCTGGCTGCATCACAGAACAGCCCCAGAGAATAGATTCCGAAAGCTGCAGAGGGGTCCTGCTCATGCATTGCCACCCTCTCACACGAAACCAAGCACCCTGCCTTCAGGAATGATAATGCCTACCTTAGGGGTTTCTATGTGCAGGGATTTAAGGTAGATATAGGTAACCATATCTTAGTAAGTGGTGCATGCACCACCTTACTCAGGCTGCCGTAGCAGTCCTGTGGAGTCATTTTAGAAGGCTTCCCTGGGGTGGCATAATACATGCTGCAACCCCTGGTAGGCCTCTGCGGTACCTATGCCCTTAGTACCTAGTGTACCATATACTAGGGACTCACAAGAGTACCCCAGTAACCGAACTGAAGTGTACCTGTAGTACATGCAATTAATTTAGAGATGAAGCAGATAGGCTGGGGCCCTGAATAGCAGGATCCCAGGCAAACTAAGTAAAAAAACATCAAAACACCAGGAGAAAAATTGGGTGCAACCATGTAGTTAGATTCCACCTTCCTACAGTGAGTATGAGCAGTGTGCACCCAGTTGGGGAGACCTTCGCACTTTGCAGCTGTTGTAATTACCCCTATAACCTAGTACTGGCCATACCACTGAGGCTTCAAGCTTGACTTGTGCACAGGTTTCTTCACCGTAACCCAGTCGCCGGGGCTGACATCATGGCACTACTCCTGTTGAGATGGGGCTGTAGCCTCTTCAACCTGGTGAAACACAGAGAACACCACATCAGCCAGTCCCTGCAGTAATCAAGAATCATGCAATCTATAATGTTCACAAGTGCATAAGCAGGTACACCTGGCAGTCTCATGGCTCTTCCCAAGATGATCTCATGGAGTGCCAATCCTGTCCTCCTATCTGGAGTATTGCGTAGACTCAATTCAATTCAATTCAAAGAAGTCTTTATTCGATTGGTGCATCATAAAAGACATACATTACAAAATATACATCAATAAAAGTTTTATAAACTGGATAAAACATCTAAGACCATATAAAATCACATATACAGGCTTCTTATGAAAGAATAAAAAATTAGCAGTAACACAATAATTCCCAAAAAATCACAAGATAAAAGGACTACTCATATGCAGGTAAGCATAAATCATTGTTAACCCCTACTTATTTATTTTTGATGAACCTGGTTCTAAGAATCCAAGCCCATCCTATATATTTAGCCACACCCGCTACAATTAATGGGGACAGATTAGTTCTTAGGATTCTGCTGGCATTGACAGCCGAGCGGGTGCCTAGGCTTCTGCAGACCAGACTTAGCCATTTGGATCTGGGGGCAGCATATAGTGGACATACAAACATAAAATGGTTTAAACTTTCTCCCTGACCGTGGCAGTTTGGACAATGCCCTGTCCCACCAGAACCCCACTTTTTGGTGAACTCCCTTAGTGGCAGCGAACCACATCTGAACTGGTGGAATAATTTGCGGTCCAAGGGCTTTGTTATCATGTCCCAATATTTTTCAAGCTTTGGGGCGTCTTTAAAGTCAATAAATAGGCTAGTAAGATAGCTTGAACTCAGTCTCAAATGTCTATTAAGAACCACCCAGTCCCAATAATGCAGTTTTAAGGCTTTTTTTTAGAGGGAAGTTGCAGATTCGGGAGTTAACCACAGATCACTATACCCCAGAGCATACAGGGATGATCTTAAGTCCTTAAACCAGCCTATATTTAAAGAACCAGGAAGATCTCTAACCTCCAAACATGCCCTAGCATATAAAAGGAGTTCTGGCGTCGTCCATAGACGTCTCCAAAATGCCAATGGACGAAATCTCGTCTGATCCTCCACAGGTTGGCACCCAAGATCATACAAAAGCGGGGTCCGCGGTGTTGACTGAGGCAGACCCGTTGCCACCCTAAGAAATTTATTTTGGGCTGATCTCAGGGGGTCCAATTTGCTAAAGCCCCATAGTTCCGCTCCGTATAAAACAGAGGGTAGAACCTTAGAACCATAGATCTTAATTAAAGGTGAAATTGGCCGAGTAAAAGAGCCTTCATGCTCTTTGATCAAAGCACCTCCTATCTGCAGGTGCTTTAGAGCCATAAGCTCAACCTGATGGGACCAACTTAGTGTCTCGCTAAAAGTAACACCCAAGTAGGTAAATAACTTGGTTTGTTCCAGGGGCGTACCCCCCATAGTAACCCTTGCACTGATCTGATTGTGTCCTCTTAGAACCATAAATTTTGTCTTGGACACATTCACCTCAAGCTCATGTTCGCTGCAGAATAACTCAAACCTCGACAGGGCCTGTTGAAGACCCTGTCTGGTTTTTGAAATGAAAAGAGTATCGTCAGCGAACATGAGCAAGGGGATTTTGATTCCTGCTAAAGACGGGGCGTCTGTGGGATGATTATCAAAATAATTAGTAACCCTGTTAATATATAAAGAAAAGAGGGTAGGGGCTAAAACACACCCTTGCCTAACACCTTTAGCAACAGGAAACCTATCCGTCACCTCCCCTGGCTTGCCCCAACGTACTTGGGCATAGGTATTTGCATGTAGATTTATCAAAAGGCGCACAAGGGGGACTGGCATACCCAGTTCGAGTAAACACTTCCATAACCCAGCCCTCGGAACATGGTCAAAAGCAGACCTCAAGTCCACGAAGGCTGCATCGAGATTACCCTTACCTAAAAGAACCGTCTTCCAATAGAGAAGCATAAAACGAAAGGCCTGGTCTAAGGTGCTCACATGGGACCTAAATCCAGCTTGAAGTGGGGTTAGGATATTATACTCGTCAATCCATTCCCGAATCCTGGCAAGGACAAGACGGGCTGTGATTTTTTGGACCGCGTCTATGAGGCTGATCGGCCGGTAGTTGGATGGAACCGACCGATCGCCTTTCTTGTATATAGGCAGGATTTCGGCCCCTGCCCAGGATTCGGGAACTCTTGCATCTGTGGCCAAGCATCAACCAACTGAACCAAATAGGGTACCCAAAGGTCTTGGTCTTGTTGGAATAAATCGGCTGGAATGCAGTCCGAACCAGGTGCCTTTCCCCTTGGAATAGATTGCAGAACTGTTTTTACCTCTCTGCTCGTAAACACAAGGGGATCAACCAGTAATGGCCAACAGATATTATCCTGCATGCTACTGGAGCACCTAAATTGGTCCTCAAAGTAGCGAACCCATTGTTGTTGATCCACCGAGGCTGGGCTAGGCGATCATCCTGGGACAAGCCCCATTTGAGTAAATGCCAAAACCGTTGCATGTTCCTGGAACAACATGCTTCTGTTAGAATTAACCACCGTTCTTCATCCCAGTTGGCCTTAGCAATATGTTTGGCAGCGTTAAATGCCTTCCTACAAGACCTGATTAAATCAGGATTCTTAAGTTTTAAAGCTTTAAACAGTTCGACATGGGACCGACGGCACTCATCGTTAAACCAGTTGGAAGTTTTCATATTCCCCCTACTACCCCTTTTGGAAATATATTTAATAAACAGTTTTTTTAAAGACATAAACAAACTAGTATGGGAGTCAGTAATAATTGTGTTAATCACCTCCTGTGAATCACCTTTAGAGATTACTGCCAGAGTATTAGAAACCAAAGATGTAATCGTTTTACGTGCTTCAACATCGACACAGATTTTTGGCCAACGTACCCTCCTTGTGTCATTAGTGAGTACTACTTCATCCTGGACTAAATTAGACATACATTTAACTGGCCCAGAAAAACTGAAATCCCTTATTTCCACCACCAGTGGGTCATGATCACTTTCCGGGCGAGATGTTACCTCCATATCTACTACCACAGGCCACAATTTAACATCCAGTAATACATAGTCAATGCGGCTACTAAATCTGCCATTACTGAAGGTGTGTTTGCCCAGCCTATCGGAGCGCGCTCTACCATTTAGGGCACGCAAGCCCTGATCCAAACACAAACCTTTAATAAAGATAGCCGCCTGGGACCATTTTTTTATAGGGGCAAGGTCAAGCTGGGGAATCCCCCAAGCCAAATCCTCAGTCTCGGTTAAAAGGCCGTCATCCAAACTCAGTGGTTCAAAACAGGTATTTAAGTCGCCCATTACAACCTTATGTCCGACTACCGGGACATCACTTAAAAAGTCATCCAGACGGAGGAGGGTTGGAGAGACCCTACCACCCTGGGTGCCCCTAGCATATATACTAATCAATAAGATGTTCAAGCCGCTGGTAGATTTGATGTTAACCAGTAGTATGTCAGGGCTATCAATAAAAACTTCCTCTGCTGTCACACCCTCATATTGGCGAACCCAAACAGTCAAGCCACCCATGGCTCGGCCTCTGTGCCCTCTAATTGCTGGTTTGCTAAAGTTCAGGTAGCCAGTAAGGAACATTGGTAGAAGTACCCAGGTTTCCTGAAAGGACCAAACGTCACCACGACGTATAAAGTTAACCCAATCTGGGATGCACATCCCCATCTCGAGTCCAGCTATATTCCAGCTTCCCAGGATGGTAGCATTTCTGTCTGCTGAAACGCTGGTAATGTCATTGGCGGAGGAGTGAACTTCATCAGACACAGAGGCGATTTCTTCTTGCAAAGGGACGACTCCATGTGTAGAGACACTGTCCACCATTATATCATCAGTACCAATACAAGGGAGCCCACCCTGAATGCCTGGCGCCATTATAGCACTCTCACCAGTTAGATCAGCATGTAACACTGATTCAAGTCTCGAATCCATATCACCAGTCCCGCACAGATAAACAGAGCCCCCCTTAACATTATGGGCTAATTGGCCCATTAAGTCTTTATCATGACAGGGTAAATTAACTAAGGCATCAACAGTACCCATACAGTCTATATTACCCTCTTTAGCCCTGGAAAGAATGACTGGTCAATCATTATACTCCAGCCCCGATAAGGGCTCATAAAGGTTCCTCAACGGGATGTTCCAATACTCATTGGGCTGGATATATTTACTGTGTTTGTTTAAGTTGGAATAAAAACTTTGGGGCTGACGAAAGTTTGAAGAAGCTGGTATAGCGGGATAACCAGAAAACTGGGAATTGGGGTTAACCCAGTTCGTAAGAGAAGAGCTATTATAGGTAGATTGTGAATAAGATCGAAACAGGGCCTCAGGGTTTATTGATGGACCATGAAAACTAGGAGTAAAATTGGACCATTTAAGGGGATGGTGATCTCTTTTTAAGCGATGTTGGCCTTGTGGATTGAGCAGAGTCTCGGGGTAAAAGTAACTTAGATTCCGCGTGGAAATCCCCCCCTCGTTGTTTCCCGCATACCAATCGGTAAGGTGGGGGACGACTCTGTGATCTCTAAAATTATTGATCACGGTATCACCCTCGATATCCTTTGGGCGAGGACCCACCCACTTGCATCTTCTAACTGAAATAATATCCCCGTTAAGATGGGCAGGAAGGGGTCTGTTAGTTTTCAGCCAGAAGATGACTTTATTTTTTAAATTTACATTATTTTCCCGGTTCCCATTAGAGATTGGGGGCACACCCGTCAGGATAATAACAAAATTGGCCGAATCAGGGGGGAGTTCTACAATGTTCCTACGATTTAAAGATTGTCTGTTAGTGGAATTG
Source organism: Lissotriton helveticus (assembly GCF_964261635.1). Classification (NCBI taxonomy): domain Eukaryota; kingdom Metazoa; phylum Chordata; class Amphibia; order Caudata; family Salamandridae; genus Lissotriton; species Lissotriton helveticus. The sequence goes on from NC_136065.1 coordinate 1,861,180,913, forward strand.
TCATGTTTAACTGGCCCTTGTTTTACAGATGGCTTTAGTCCCTCAGAGGATGGCTTATTACTGGTCGACATCGGCTTCTCTTTAGCAGGATTAGTTGCACATGGGGGTTTAGATGACAAATCCGGGGCCTTAGATTTTTTATGGGCTTCAGTATTACTGTTGTTTTCGGAATAACTGCTAGGAGCGATAATAGTGACGCTAGACTTAGATGGAGGAGCTGACTGCCTATCAGAGCTCGTAGGGTGGGGTATAGCCACAGGAGCTAAGAGGCGATCCATTTTTTCTCCCAATAACCTTACACGCTCCATGAGAGGTAACATATATGATTTTAGGAGTTTCTCAAAAATATCGAAACACTCCTTGTTAAACCCGGTAGTAACATCCACAGGTAGAATTGGTATGTGGGAAGTACCAGTGGGAGCCTCAACCAGTGGAAGTACCATAAACTCAGTAGTTGGGTTAACTATAGAAGGAGAAAGAGTTTGTTGACTAATACCTTTTCTCTTAACGCCACCCTTTTTTCTTTTTTTCCTAGGTGGGGAACACACAGCCCTTTTCATTTTTGTAGGCTTAGATCCGGTGATACTATTAGTTAGTGGCAAAATAATCTCACCCGGGCCAGCACTATCACAAGAGCGATTAGTAAGGGTTGAGTGCAGGTTGGGAGTAGTAATCTGAGCGACTGGGGTATTAAGATCGATGAGACTAATAGAGACAGAGGAAGTGTTATTAATATGACCCTCACTATTGATTATGGAACGAGCGGGGGAGGTATTAGGGGCCCGAAATATACTGGGAATTTGGTCAATACTTAACATATCCGCTTCACTGGCCGACTTCCCTTGCACAGCCAATTCCTGCGTGCTATTTAATTCTGGTTCGGTGGTGAGGGGAAATTTTTTAAGATGTTCAATAGAGCGACGACGCTCGGCGCGTTTCTCAGATAGAAGAAGTTCTTTATCAATCTCCTTGTTTGCCTTCTCGAAATATTTATCGAGAGGCCCAAGGAATGAAATGCCCACACCAGATGGAAGTGAACTGGACATATCAACGGCAAGACAGAATGTAACAATCTAATCCTATAACCACAGTCCAGCTACACTGAAGGATACAAAAAGAGAAATAAATAAACAATATAAGTCAGAGACCTGGCCCAGCCCGGCCTCCCTCGGCCCCTGACGGCCACAGACGGACCCGCCCTTGTCCCGGGCTTCTCCCGGTCGCTCCCGGTCGCTCCCGGTCGCTCCCGCGCAGCGGGACACGTCTGTTGCAAATATAGAGTCAGTGAGAAAGGGGGAGGAGGAGCCTGCAGAGAGAGCGGCCCAGGTGGTGTCAATTGGGGCTGGCGGGCGCTCCTGGGACTTGTAGTCCTGCGCCCGCAACTCGCTCGCAGCCCTGCTCGAGCAAATGCCCACAAACACAGGCACTGGCGTGGAAAGACTGACTCCTCAGTCAAGCGTCGCTGAAGATGCTGTCAGGCAAGCCCCACACGAAGCGGACCCGCGCAGCGGGTTCCGCGAGCAGTTGTCAGACGAGGTCTTCCTCAGGATCGGTCGAGTTGATATAAGGGCCCACCTCTCGATACCTCCAATTCTGATTGTAATAAATACACAGAATATTGAAGTGATCAAGCGGGGGGAAAAGGGTGTTGGGAAGGGAACAGCAGGGAGGGAGATCTGAAAAGGAAAAGTTAATGCTGCAAGTTTTTCCTAATATTCTCGAAACTCTGCAACAACTTAAAGAACTAAAATTAAACTCAGCCTAAACTCCAAGTCAGAACATGTGACAATGTTTTGAATTGTGCATTAAAAAACACATTTGAATCTCAGGATCAACACAGACTTAATGACACCTTCCTTGTAAATAACCTCTTTACAATGATAGCCATAAACGTCTCTTTGCCTTGTAAATATCTGCTTTACATGGATAACCTCTAATGTCTCTTTACTTGGTAAATATTCAGTTTACATCAATAATTTTCAAGTTCAAAACCTTCACATGAATATTTTTTCTTTTAGCAAAATAAATCTTTTTGTTGTAAATTGCAAAATGTATTACGACTGTTAAGAATTGCGACCAAAAACCATTTAAAGAAGAACCCAACAAGATAGAGTCTAAACTCTCAGAGAATTATTCCACAAGAAACAAAGAACGTTTTATTTGCGCAGAGAAACAGACTAAAAGCACATTTGCAATGATTGCGCCAAATGTTGGTCTTATAATTAACTTAAATGGTCCTACCTGTAGAGTACGACCTACTCTACTGAAAGAAGGGCGTGGCTGCAGAAACCAAAGCCTCGGAGAAATAACTTACAGGTTAAGCCAAGGTCTCCAAAGCACTCTTACATCTGGATTCGCCTTCTCCAAGGACCTTCAGCTGGATACCAATTACTTGCTGCAACAAGAAGTCAGAAAATGCTTCCCAAACTCTGATTCCCACTCAGAGCATCAGGAGGAAGCTGCCACACCTTCAAAACCCCAGGAATAGTGAGCAAAGGGGTTTGGGCGTGGTCGCGCACGTTTACGTGGCTACGCCCGGTCTTTTTAGCGACCGCTTGCCGTTTCTAACGCATCTCGCGGACGCGTTAAAGCCGCTTGCCAAAACTCACGCATCTCGCGTGAGGCTACCAAACCTCACGCATCTCGCGGACATGTTTAGGGTGCCAAATCTAACGCATTAGGCAGACAAGGGGGTACAATGAGCATATTTCAAGATATAAAAAGTACATTTCACCACAATACATCATACACATCTTAGGGCTGCGCAAGTGAACCACCAACGCCCCTTGGAGGGAAAACAATGCACCTTTCCACACAAATGCCTAAGGCATGGTACATGACGTGGGGCGGGCCCTAGACCGCAAGCCACCCTAGTCCTGACAGCAGTTGAAGGAAAGGCGAGGAGAAAAACAGCAACACGCAGTCCCAACGTGAAAGCACAAGAAAAGTGAAGTAATCCACCAAGTCTCCAAGGGCAGCGAGTTTTACTGAGGTGATGGTGGGGAGGAGCCTGCAGGGAGAGCGGCCCAGCTGGTGTCAATTGGGGCTGGCGGGCGCTCCTGGGACTTGTAGTCCTGCGCCCGCAACTCGCTCGCAGCCCTGCTCAAGCAAATGCCCACAAACACAGGCACTGGCGTGGAAAGACTGACTCCTCAGTCAAGCGTCGCTGAAGATGCTGTCAGGCAAGCCCCACACGAAGCGGGCAGTTGAAGGAAAGGCGAGGAGAAAAACAGCAACACGCAGTCCCAACGTGAAAGCACAAGAAAAGTGAAGTAATGCGTAGACTCATCAACACAAGAGTCAAACCATCAGATCATTTCAGGGATGTTGTAGCACAACACTTTAGCCAATCGGGAATTTAAAGTGCCATTGACTTGCTCCACAATTCCAGAAGCTTCCTGTCAGTAACTGCAGTGGGGCCTCTGTTTGACTTGTAATGCTGCACATAAAATCTTCAGGACCTGATTATTGAAATAAATTCCTCGGTCTGACTCCAAAGAAGTAAAAAAAAACAAAATGGGGTATTAACTCCCTCAAAAAAAACTTAGCTACTGTGAGACTATCATTTCTCCTAGTTGGGTTAGCTTCAACCAAAAGATAAAAGATGCACACAATCACTAGGACATAATTCAACCCATTACACAGAGGCATCTCAATAAAGTCCAGTTGCATCCTGTTGAAGGAACCTCCTGATCTCCCTATGTGACTTAGTGTTATTGCTGTTCATCTGCCTATATTTTTCTGTTGGCAAACAACACATCTAAGACACAATCCTTCAGCCATCAGTCTGAACCTTAGGTTAAACCAGAATTGCCTGAACAAGCACATCATGCTGTCTCTCCCTACATGGGCAGGTCCATGATAATGTCTTGTCATTGAAGGTAACAATCTATCTGGCAACATATGTCTTCCCTTCTCCTGAAACCGAAATATCATCCTCATCTCTTTTGACACAAACCAATCTAATCCAGCCTTGCAATTCTGCTTCTGGCACCTCTTGCTGTGACCTCTTAATTTTTTCTCAAATATCAACTGCAGTTAATAACAGACTGCAAATGGTGGTATCCGATTTTTCATTGGGGTATTCCCAATTTAAGGCGCAAACAATTAACACACTGTATCTCATGGTCTCATTAGCATACCTCTTGCCATCTGTCACATAATCAGTGGCATTTGAATGTGCGGCAAATTTTACAACTGCAATCTGGGCAGGTAGCTGTAAGGCCTTCAGAAGATTATGAACTCTCTCACCATTCTGGATTGTTGGCCTTGAAGAGGTCATAAATTTGCAGGGGACCATCACTGCCCAAAGTCATGAGCCACACGAAAGCCATACTGGCTATCAGTGAAAATTGTCACTATCAGGTAGTCTGAACACAGCATACTCTGGAAAGAGCAATCAATGTGGGCACTTGCGCTGCAAATACTCATTGAAGCCAGGAGGCTTTGTTCACACATGAGACAGTACAGACTGCATAGGCAGCTCTCAGGTTTGAATCATGGTCTCGCAAGAAGGAGCCATCAATAAACATCACATAATCTGATTCAGGTAGTGGAAAATCGTGTATGTCAGGTTTTGGCTTGGTGCATAGTTCAGTAACATCAATGCTAACCGTGGGCAGAGAACTCAGCTCTGCAGAGATTTGCCTCCTCAGAGTTCCGCGGAGAATGCGGGAAGGCAAATCGCCACACACTCAGCATCGTATCGGAGTTGACCAGCCTAGCCCCCACCCCCTTATATTAACAATGAATTATACAACTAAAAAGTTAATTTAAACCACTTACCTGAACTTCAGTGTCCCGGGCTGTCCTACTCCTCCTTACCGCCGTTCCTGCAAATTTTGCAAAAACTGTGCATGCGCACACGTCTGCGCAAGCACAGTTCTTGTGAGAAATGTGCAAGCCTAGGCATGCATGCATGCACAATTTTTGCAAGAATTAGCGGAAACGGTGATGAAGAGGAGAAGGACAGCCTGGGGACGCTGCAGTTCAGGTAAGTGGTTTAAACTTACGTTTTAGTTGCATAATTCATTGCTAATAATATAGGGGGGTGGAGGCGGGTGGAGTAGCAGTGCTACGTGAACGGCCACGAGGGCCACAGAGTTTATTCGTACCTCCATGGTCCTCCGCCTAGCCCAACTACGCACAGGGTTAATCAAGACAGTCATGCTCAACTTCACCTTCAAAACATTAATTTCCAGGTATTGGCAAAGAGTAGCTGGATTTTGCACAGTACATATATTCAATGTATCATTCTTGGTGTAAAGTATTACTTGCTTAAACTTGGTGAGGCGGCTGTTGGTTAAATGCTGGGTTCTGGGTGTATGTTAACAAAACTTCGTCTGAATGAGGAAAAATAATTGTGAAAGGATGACCCAAAATAATCCTCATGCACTTCTCAATGCTGACACCTATGGAAGCCAGAGCTTTGAGACAGCCAGGAAACACACTGCTACTGGATCTAGTGTTGCACAAAAGTAGGCTACATGTCTGGGAGCATTCTTGTGCATCTGGGTTAGCACTGAAGGAATGCAGCCCTCCCTCTCACAGCAAAACAAAGCAAAATATTTATTCTAATCAGGCATTCATTTGCTGGGGGTCAGCAGAGACATTCTCTTAGCTTGGAGAAGGCACGCATGCAGCTGTCATCCCATGGTATTGGATCTCAAACATCCTTGTGTGTCACGCTCTGTAAAGGCTTGGCCAGTAGATTAAAGTTTGGAATCCACTGCCTACAGTAGCCCACCATTCCCAAAAACATCATGACTTCTTTTTGGGTAGTTGGTGGAATCATTTTCAGAATTGCCCATATTCTCTCTTGTGACTCCTTCCTTGATCCTTTCTCAATGTGATGTGCTAGATACAATGATACCATTGTGGGACTCCACACCGTGCCAAAACATGGCTGTCAAAACAGAAAGCGAAAAGAAACTGTCTATCCTCTGCAATCGTTTAGAAATAAGGCTTGGCACAAATGAACCCTTTTAGCCTCACATGGAACCTACAAAAAAAGTCACAGTGGATTTGATACCACAGGACAACAAGTAACAACTATGGAGTTAACCTTTCTCAAATCTTGTACAATGCAGTACTTTCCATTGGGTTTCTGCAAAACCATGATGGGTGATTTACATGGACTCCCCATAATCCCTTTCGCAATGCCTTGCTCAATCATTGCGTCAATCACAGGGGTAATCTCAGCAATGGTTTCAGGGGTCAACTTGCATTGGGGATTCTTGGGTACTCAGCATTAGGCTTCACTGTAATGGGGACTGGTTCGACACAATTGATGACAACTAATTCTTTCTTTGAAAAGTCCTAGTCTTCAGGTAACACACTGTTGATCAGCTCTGAGGGCAAATCATCTTTTGTCAATAGGGTACAGTCTGAATTCTGTCTGAAAAGTTTAAAGGCAATGTCCTCATCTCGAGCTTGGAATGCTGTACAATTTGGGGTAAAATAAATGGAATAATTTAGCTTGCACAAGAGATTTCATCCCAGCAGTTTGAAAGGACTAGAATCACAAACCACAAATCAGTGATTCTCCTCAAAGGACCCTATTTTAACAAGTACGACTTCTTAAACTGGGCTAGTCATTTGTTTATTTGTAACTCCTACAACTTGGATTCTTTGTCCCGGGAGGGATAGGCTGAGAACCTCTGCTGTTCTCACAGTAGAGTGGATAGCAATCCTCCTCCCCTCTCAGGCTTTGTCATTGTGACAGGTCTGAGCTGAAATCATCATCTATGTGTATCATTGAGTACTGTTGAGATGTACCTTGATTATCAAAATGATCTTTTTGATGTAAAAAAATGTAAACACCAGATTATACTTTTTTTTTACCAGTAGGGATGGAGCATATGATTGAGGACGTCTTATTGGCTCCTTCACGGGCTAATCCACAGAAACCTTGTATTCAGTCCACAAATCACCTGGAAACACAATTTCAAATAAGGTATTCAAATCATTCTACAGAACGTTTGATATTTTTACAAATTGATCTACCTGCCTGTACCATTCCACTGGCCTTTCTCAATTTCAGAAAATCTTTTGTAATTGACTCAAGTTCATTCCTGCTCCAAAGTTTGTGGATAAACCTCCTCCAGGCACTTCTCTCATGGAAAGCATGTGTATTTGAATTACACACAGAGGAGTAGGGAAAGGAAGAAGTGTATAGAAATGTGTTGACATAGAAAACAATGGCACCTGTTCATTGTGGAAAAACTGCCCTCACTCACAACATTTTGACATGCTTCATCATAGGGCATGACACAGACACCCCCGCACAAACTAACGCCTGGGGTGGAGCAACAGGGAGGGGAAGATAATACAAACAATGAAATGTCTTGGGATCACCGAAGAGAAAGTGCAGCCAGTGAAAGTTCAAACTAGCTCAAATGTTTACCCAATGGCAAATTCATTCTGGGGCCATCTGGCTAGATTCAAAATTTGAAGGATGGAGGTTAAAGGTGAAAATTAAGATTCCCTCACCCCTCCTTTACTGCCAAAGTGTCAACATGTTTCTGCAGTGAAAGGGATGCCCATAAAGAAGGGGTCATCCAGCATTCATCAGTACTCTTCGGGACCCAAAAAAGGGAGGTCCTCTCTGATCCTTCCTCCGGTATCTGTGGAGAATGCTCCTAGTCATACGGAGATACCTTGATCAACACACAAATCGTGTTTGAGTTTCATAGATAAAGTCTTGCGGCGAAGATCAGGAAACTCTCTGAGTGGTCTACCCACCTTGACATAAATTTGACTACAGGGGGTCACCCCCACACCTCGCCAGTTCTAGAGACTTTATCTATGAAACTCGAACACACAGTATTAGTAAAAATATGTTGTATTACTTTTTGCCTGTTTATGGTTTTCAGTCAGTACACTTTTTTTCTACATTGCTAGTGGACTTTATTCACATTTAGTTATTTATTTATTTATGGAGTTTTATAGGGCACGTACTTTACCCAAAGGTGTCAGAGCATTTTACAATAGAACCAGTTAAATTACATAAGGACTTCAGAGTGCATGAATTACATATAAAATAAGAAACAGATACATGCGTCTAAACACACACAAACAAAAAAAGTTGCAATGGCGTGAATGAGAGATGTATAATTTAAACTTGGGACGTAGATATATCATCCCAATATTGGCAGGAAATGAGCTCAAAGTATTGGCAGGAAGTGAGTGAAAAGAATATAGAAATAGGATAATGATAATAAATGGCATAGCATTATGATAAACAAGTTGGTCAGTGCCATGGACAGTGTAACTAAATGATTGCAAGGGCTCTACTATCAAGAAATCGGGCCTCATGGCAGTTATGGCAATGCTTGGGGACACAAGTCACCTGGTATAGTTACAAAAAATAAATTAGTGCACTTTAATGCATAAGCACTGGCATTCATGTGCTAAAATAGAACAATGTAGTCGTGACAGCTGCTGTAATGCAAAATTTGAGAAGGCCACAGAGAGTGACTGGGCAGGAAATGAGCTCAAAGTATTGGCAGGAAGTGAGTGAAAATAATATAGAAATAGGATAATGATAATAAATGGCATAGCATTATGATAAACAAGTTGGTCAGTGCCATGGACAGTGTAACTAAATGATTGCAAGGGCTCTACTATCAAGAAATCGGGCCTCATGGCAGTTATGGCAATGCTTGGGGACACAAGTCACCTGGTATAGTTACAAAAAATAAATTAGTGCACTTTAATGCATAAGCACTGGCATTCATGTGCTAAAATAGAACAATGTAGTCGTGACAGCTGCTGTAATGCAAAATTTGAGAAGGCCACAGAGAGTGACTGGGTGATTCAATTTATACCAGATTGTGCTGTGACTGGTGCCTATTCCCTCTTTCTAACAGGCACAGCCACATCTCCCTTCACTAGGTTTTATAATGATTTAAAGAATTTCATTTTCAATCATAAATATGAAATATTCACAAATTACTTTTAGTTTAAACCAGGAATGATTTTTCACCAACAGTCCTCTGTTCGGCGATGACAACCAATGCCAGTGTGTCTCTCCATGACTAATTCAACCAATACCAGTGCCGGTCTACACCAACCGCCCTATGTCAACATGGCATACTGTGACACCAATCTCACTACTTGCAGCAGCTCACCCTCCTCTACAATTCTCACAAGTGCAATCTCTAAACAATTTACGCAAAAACAAATGCAAGGCAATTTCAACAACTAACTTTGTCTTCTCCTCTAAAGAAATTAAAGGTTTTCATACACACAAGAGATAGTCCGGAGTAACACTTTCCAACCTATCTTGACATTCACTTTAAATGAAACCTTGACAGCGGAATCTCACTCAGATTTATACAGTTATTCCCTGTACACTAAGCTTAACCGCTCACACCTCACAATCACACAAAGATATATTTCCTATCCAAATAATGCTGTTGATGATGTCTCACTACCAGCCTCACAACACAGTAGACAACTACACCCAGTGTCTTCTACACTGACAACTTTGACTTTTAGTCTCCCTATCCTGGGATCTAAGTACACGTTGGATCTGATAACCACCTCATCTTCTCTGCATCAGGTGCCACACTCACATCAACTTAAATCACCTCCGCAGAACACCACATAGCCACTGCAAACTACTGCAATCTAAGCATAAGCAATTGCAATGTGCTACCTAATTAATACTCACTCCTCCACTGCTACAGTTCATGTCCGTACCACTGGAACCCCATCAATCCTCCAACCAAACTATGGGCTGTAGGAGTTTGGAATGGGCTTGGGCAATTTGTAAGTAAGACACTGTGGCTCCCTCACTTCAGTGGATAAATTATCCAATATGCTACCAAGTTGATCTAGCGTTTTTGGGCCTACCCTCGTACAATTTGTCCTCCAATGGACCTTTCTTATCGCACTGAGAGGTGAGGAAAGTTAACATTTCATCAATCATTAACAAAATAACAGTATAACCCATTTGGCTACAGAATAAAGACGAGGAATCAGTAATTGTAGTTAAAAAGGTTTATTGCAAGTTAACAACCAAGTTAAGGTACAAGACGCTTGACACAAAGCTATAAAGGTACAGAATAATAACAGGGAAGCCCAACCTCCGTAAGAAATTGAGGCTGACTAAAATTAGAGAAACAAGCAATTCAGTCACAATACAAAAGATCAACAAAAGAGTTACAGATTTTCTCGTCTATATAATTGCAAAGAGGAACAGTAAGTTATAATAACACATACGAGTCTCTGTGGCAACACCCCACTGTACACTTCATCAGGGGTCCATTGTCTTTCTCTGTTCTCACATTGCAGACTGCAACATTCACAAAGTATCCCACAACAGACATGGCCATGACATTGTCTTCTCACACTCACGTTCGATGATAACATTGCTGAATAGACCTTTCAGTTAACTCTCTGGCTCTCCATGTTCTTTCATCAAAGTCTTCTTCCCAGGCTCTCTCTTAATATCACTAGTACAGTAATGTATCTAATCTCATCTAAGCAATAAATGTTATTCAATGTATTAAGGCACACCTTATGTAAAGTGAACTTGTTTTTATAGTGAGTACATTTCTACTAAGTAGTGATGGTTTATTAATATCTTAGTTCATATATTTAAGGCACACAGTATGGGTAAATTCGCTAGTCCTCCAGTGAATGCACTTTAGTAATACTGTCAAGTGCAACACTCATTTTAATATTGTTACACCACACGAGAAACATGTGCTAAGTGCTCGTTCATGTTATGTATTTGTGATTTGTAAAGGTGTAGGGAAAATTGCCTGCCACCACAACCGTCTGAGTGTCCTGTGCGGATTGCCAGCAGATTATTCTGTTTGCAGCGGTGACCCTTTCTCCCGAGCGTCTCTTTGAAATGAAGTCGAGTCCTCGCTTAACCAGCCCTTTTCTCTGTGCAACCACTACCCAACCGAACTCATCCCGGCACTCCTCGGAGATGTGGCATGGCATTCGGTGATGTGCACTGGTGTGACTTCTCAGCTTGTGTTTCCCGTGGATAGGTAGTCAAATGCTCCAGAAAATGTTGCCAGCTTTTCTGTGTAATGTGACACGAGCCCAAAGACAATCCTAACTTGGTAACTTGGAGACAGTAACCCCTGCACACACATGGCCCACGCCAGTCAGAGCAGGCATATGCCTTGTAATGCACAATTCTTGAGCCCCTCAAATACCAAGAAATCGGATGCGTCTGATATCTGCTAAATAATGATTACACTGCATTAGGTTAAAAAAGTCTATTCAGTGCTTTCCGGCGTTAAGAACGTCACTGCCTGTTGCCATTACGAAATATCAAGTCAAGTTGCCTTTCATATAACTAATTCTAAACTTTGGCAAATGTCAACAAAGCCTTGCCATTCAGCTACATTTGCTAAGGTTATGTACGAGTAAGGACGTGTTGCAGAACAGTAAAAATGTTGTTCACTAAAACGTTTTTAGTGCAATAAAGCATTTTTACAGTGTGTGCATTAATAATGTGTATGGGCAATACCGTATAGAGGCACTTCCATGCAAACAAACACTAGCGAAATGACTAATAATTGTCAAAAGTCTTTTGCTGATGTTACTTGTGTGATATATACAATTATGCCACAGGAGTTAATAATAAACATTTTTTTGTTGAAAGTTGTAGCTTGGTGAGCAGTTGTGCAATGTAAGTTAATTAAACTCCATTAAAGTGCTATGACTTGTTTAGTGAGAAAGGCAATATATGGTGCTGGACACAATGTGTGTGCAATGTCCAACATTTTGGCAGGGCAAAACATGCCCTCTCCCATGAGGAATGGAATATTACTTATTAACCCCCTAACCTTTGTAAGAAAAATAATAAATACCACCCATCTATATCTTAAAAGGAAAATGTGGGAGAGTGAAGCAAAAAAAAAAAGAGGGGGATACGAGGCTTCTCAGGTGAATGGACAGCGCAATAAGGCACCAGAAATCTGTGCAAAGGGGGTGACTTGAGGTCAACAGGGCATAACCACAAAGCAGATAACAGGGCTCAAGGGCAAACAAAGGTACAGGGAAAACAGGGACTGGGAGCACAATTGTACTTAAAGGTGCACCAGCCATAGTGCCCACACCGCCATGCGCTCCCCCCGCTTGCAATACACACTTACATTTCCCAACAGAAACTCGGAGGCATGTTTATGGGAAAGAACTGTTGCAGGTTTATTTCATACAACAAGTATGGTATGACGTTCGTTATGGTGGGTCATCTTACAGGCGATCCAAAAGCGGCAGCCCCTCGCTGTCCCGCTTGCCTAAGGAGCCATCTTGCACGGCGAGACGATGCTCTGACGGTGCCTTTATTCCACTTTGTTAAACTCCCGCCCCGCCCCCCCTGTCAGGGCGGGGCGATGTGGCACACCCCCGGTCGGTTCAGGCCCCCCGACCGCCCGAAGGACTAACGGGGTGCCGTCGCGGTTTCCCGGAACCTCCTTCGGCTCCAGGTCCTTGGCTCAGGCACCCTTACTGTGCCAGGCATAGGTACCCTTACTGTACCATTCTGCCGCAGAGGTACCCTTACTGTCCGTCTGCTTCCAGATCGCCCTGTGACTCCACCTGCAACACAAAACTAGACCATTAAATTATTCACAATTCGCACCGCCGCTCTGCAGCTGGGTCAGGGTTCAGGGTGGGAACAGCGCAGAGCCGGGCAAGCCAAAGGACGGGAAAAGAGGCCGAGCACTGGCGCTGGGAACATAAATACCAGAGGGGCGCACCTCCTCCCACTTGGGACCTCCCCTTGTTAGGATCTGGAGGTGGGCGCCAGGAGGGGCGTTGCCTGAGCTGGGTTGGCGCGTCGTGTGGGACTAGGGCGCTGCCCTGCCCATGCTCCCCTGCGGGTCGCGCGGACAGCGGCATAGTGCCCACACCGCCATGCGCTCCCCCCGCTTGCAATACACACTTACATTTCCCAACAGAAACTCGGAGGCATGTTTATGGGAAAGAACTGTTGCAGGTTTATTTCATACAACAAGTATGGTATGACGTTCGTTATGGTGGGTCATCTTACAGGCGATCCAAAAGCGGCAGCCCCTCGCTGTCCCGCTTGCCTAAGGAGCCATCTTGCACGGCGAGACGATGCTCTGACGGTGCCTTTATTCCACTTTGTTAAACTCCCGCCACGCCCCCCCTGTTAGGGCGGGGCGATGTGGCACACCCCCGGTCGGTTCAGGCCCCCCGACCGCCCGAAGGACTAACGGGGCGCCGTCACGGTTTCCCGGAACCTCCTTCGGCTCCAGGTCCTTGGCTCAGGCACCCTTACTGTGCCAGGAAGAGGTACCCTTATTGTACCATTCTGCCGCAGAGGTACCCTTACTGTCCGTCTGCTTCCAGATCGCCCTGTACTCCGCCACAGCTCTGGAGGAGGCCCCCGTCGATGACAGAGCCCCCCACCAAACATGCTACATACAACCTGCCGCTGCCAAAGCCTCTTGTACGTCTAGGAGGAAAACATCCATACCCAACCCAGACAAGTGCACCCCATCGCTCTCGTAATAACCATCTGTTCTTTCTTGTATGAGTGCGCCAGATAACCCCAGCCCCCTTTTCTCCATGAACTTCTGCATGGACCTGTTGACTTTCCTGCGGGACTGTTCTATTGCCACCTGTGATCGTGCGCCCCTCCATGCTATGCGGGGAACAATTCCAGACCAAATTAGCTCAGTAGCTCCTAGCTTTTTCGTTATGGCGGCCACGCCCTTCTGCATGGCCTGAATCAGGGCCCTCCTACCTGCCGTGGCCAGATCGTTCACTCCTAAGTGTATAATGAGAATATTGGGAGGACCGGCCTGTCCCGCCAGGCATTGTTCAAGCTTCTTATCCAGCTGGCCCCATCTCATACCCGGGAAGCCCAGCCACTGAATTTGTGTCCTTGCAAAAGCCAAATTCCATCTTTTGGAAATCGCCCATCGTTCCAGCCTGGGAACGTAAGAATGGCCCATCACCCATACGCAACAATCCGCTGCAAAGAGACAAGGCAATTATTACCACCCCGCTACTGGAGAGGAGGACCAGAACCTTTCAACTTATTTGTTTATTGGGTACATGCTGGTACATAATACTTGTAATAGCGAACACTGCACCCTCAACTCAAGAAATCGTGATGTGACAAAACTTTATACATAACACTTAAACGTGCGCACTGCAATTTCCCTAAATCACCCAAAGTGTCTACCTTTAATACTCATACCTTTAAAATTAGTAGTGGTCTGCACATTTTCACGGGTGGATGTACCGCCGGTAACAAGAGGATGACCACCTCCTTACCCTTTTGATACCTTCCTCACCCAACCCGGCATTGAATGCTGCTGTAGCTGCCCATATCCTGAAGGAATGGCTGGAGAATTTCTGTCCAGTCCCTGCCAAGCCTGCCTTGGCCAAAGCCGCAGCCAACACGCGTTCGAACTGGAATTTGGTCAGTGGTGAGCCATCGGCATGGATTAAGAACTGGCCAGCCAACAGGGGCCTAATCTTCAGGAATTCCCCGACAGTGGCAACCGGGCAGTACCTGGGGTCATCTAATGCTTGCAATGAGATTGACGCACCCTACCCCTCTTGGTCCGTCTTGGATTTCCGGACCCACAGAACCAGGGAGTCCCGTGCACACACGTCCATCATGTCCAGGGCTCTAACTGATCTGTCAGATTTTGATTTGGCCACTAGCTCACTGGCTCTAAAGGCACCGAAAAATGCTATGCAGAGGCTGTTGCGAAGAGCTGAGCCTCAAACGCTGAATTGGTCACGGATGGTCCGCCCAGGTCTCAATTGCCCTGTGGCGTTCCCATCCATTTGGTGCATTATGGGTGACATTTCAGGCTAAGGTACTTCTTAACTGACCTTTAAGGCAGGGGACCCCCGCATAATTACTCCCGTTTGACCAGCCAGCGCTCCCGGAGGCCGCGGTTCGAAGCAGCCTTGTGAAATAACCCACTCCTGGCGTGTCCTCCCTGCAACTCTTCACCCGTGCTCTGTGTCCCCCCCCATCCTGGAGGGATTCTTTAGATCAAGGCAAAACTCCTATATGCTAGTTGGTAGGGTCACTTACTAATTTCAGTACTATTAATGAGCTGCTGTAAACTCATGCCCGCTTGGGCATGAGAGAGCTGGCCTGCTCACCAAAGCCGCTCCACTAAGTTTTTTAAAGGGAAACTGATGGTCACTTTGACTGTGCTGCGATGCGCGAGAATGCCTTGATCCCCAATATTCGACACATCCCGAAAGCGACAGTGCGCTATGTTGTCTACTGTTTTGCAGGTGTTTTAAAAGTGTTCGTTACGTGCAATCGTTTTCTAGCAAGGAATTCCCTGTGCTGCAGCTGGACTAGTCTAAGAGATTCACGCTGGAAGTAAATTCCTTAGCACTATGAATGCCAGCTTAAATGTTAATGTCAGGAAGCCGTTTAAGGATCACCTTCAAACAAACCACCTAATGAAGTAGCCAATGATGGAACTTTTGAATGCGGAATCCATTCTATGGATTTTGGGGACATGGAGTTAATGTGCATCCTTAGTGACACTCTGACTTGTCTGCATTTGATGCGCGTCTCAGACCCACTTTGAGGATACTAACTATGCATCAAGCTAGACATTTAGACACGCAAATTCCGCATTGTAACCTCTATTAAAGGGAAAGGGGAAAGGAGAATTTCGACCTAGCACAACCAAATTAATGAGAAGGCCTTCGGATATAGCATGTCAAAATTCCGCATTGTAACCATAACAGTGAAAAGGCAAGGGAGAAAATCGACCTAGCACAACCAAAATTCTTTGAGAAAGCCTTCGGGTATAGCATGTGTTAATATTCCCAAGGCCAGGTCGGTCCGTGGGCAACCCATGGGCCGGTTCCCCCCTTGCCCTGCCAATTATTTCAGATGATGTTCGACGAGATGCAACACTCAATCGCTTTGTGCTTATCGTTCACGTCTGCCCCTATGCAGTTACTTTGTGCTGGGCTGATCTGCTAGCCATGAAGAACAAAACATTCTATTCTGCGAATCATTGTATTAAATTTGCGGAAAGAGGGATCTCACTACTAGTGGCTTTATTTGAAACTCCACGAGTATTCTATTTCATATCAACGCGGTTCCCCCACCCTTTCTTCTCCAGCCAGCGGTATCAACTTACTTCGGCCACAATACATTTTTGTGTACATTACCAATATAGCTATTTAATGGTGAAGGTTTCAAGGTTTCTCAAGTAATGGTTACCTTAATGCAACCGCAGAGACCTGGCAAGTAGTAGAGTAAAGCTTTTGTACTTCTGACCGCAATTCCACTGCACGCATTCTGCTCGACTGTTGAATCACTTAACAGTGCAGTGGTAGGCATGACTGGTGCGAAGCCTCCCACTTCCCAATTAACTGCATTCAACTCCTAGTCTATGACTGCAAGCCTGTGCCATGCACCCCTTTACCTGTGATGCTTTCAAGCCTATTAGAATTTATGAACCGCGACAAATAGCTTCACTGTTCGTTTATGCTTAAACTGGTTTTAGGCTTTGATGTTGCACCTTCATAGTTCAAAACCCAGTGAAAACGGTTTTCAAACGGTGGTTACATACGCAACAACACATTCTGAAAACCTGTGGGCAATTTTAAACGCTGCACGCGAGAAACGCTTGGTAGACTTTTGGGAGCCGAGGTGCTCCTTCCCTCAAAGCTGCACATTTGATTCTGTACGAAGCCAACCAACCTTAGTTAATCTCGTTAAACACTACTGGTCAACATGT
Organism: Lissotriton helveticus; assembly: GCF_964261635.1. NCBI lineage: Eukaryota > Metazoa > Chordata > Amphibia > Caudata > Salamandridae > Lissotriton > Lissotriton helveticus. The sequence continues at coordinate 1,861,197,652 of NC_136065.1, forward strand.
GCCTGGATAAACCGCTGCAGGTCAGGGGTCAATGAGATATCCAGCAGGGTGAAAGGGATGGCAAAGGGGCTTACGGAATACATAAATCATTAAATGATTTACATAACGTGATTTCCAAAGTATGTTTCCGAAATTGCTAAACGTGAAAAGCTATAAACAATGCAACTAAAAGCATGCGGTTGAACATTATTCAACACCGTGCTAGCGAATGTACGTATGGTACACCTATAAATCAAGTTTCAAATTTAGGGAGTCAGCAGCAAAGGGTAATTGAAATAAAGAGTTACTAAAATAAAGTTGCCTTAGCTCCCGACATGACCATACATGCGCGTTGCTGAGAAAACCCGCATGAAAGTATTTTTTAGCAGCACAACGGTGATATTTGAATTAAAACATTATCGTGACAAAATCCGACCTAAGTAACAACTAGGCGATTCTCTAACATGTTGGCAAGACATTCCTTATTTATCTTACTAGAATTCATCCACACTATTGTTGCCTCCTCGCCCACTGCAGAGCCCCTCAACGATCCTGCAGATATGTCCATATCACTGTCGACAGTGGAAGCTCTTTACCCTGCACAACGGTGTCCCCTACGCCGCACTGTTGCAGAATGCCAAGCATGTGGAACATCTCCTGCTTTACGACTTTTTCGCACCTTATTACATGGGAGGGGGGGCCTGAGCTGGAGTGTAGTTTTTGAAATGTGGTGCTACACATCCGAGCATGAGGCCGGGCCAATTTGAATGAGCCCGCAGCGCCCCCACCTCCTGCTCGCAGTATGAAAAACACTCAATGCTCCAAGCGTGACACACCTGTGGCTCAGTTCCTGCTTCATCACATTCCGGCACAGCACCCTATATTTCGTACCTTGTTATGGACTGATGTTTACTGGTCTTTACTTATCGGCACTAAGGCACAACCCTGCAGACTCCCGGTAACTGAGATCTGTGTTTCTGTACATGAGGTAAAATTGGCCGCATCCAGCTGGCTCATTCCACTTCAGGGCTGGAAGTAGGGACTGAAAGGGGCGGCAGTAAACAGAGCCCTCCCCCCCCCCCCCACCAAAACCCATCTGCTGCAGCACTTAAAATCAGTGGCCATTAGAACACGCGAAACCGCCATTATCTAAAAGAGACAACTTGTATTTATATCATAACCCCTCATTGGGTTATGTTAAAATAGCGGAGCGTTTGCGCCATGAGTCTAAGAATTAATACTTGTCGCATGTGGGATGCAGTGGATGTTCACATGACCCACGTGCATGATTATAAATGTATTGCTCCAACGAGTATCGTTATGCGTTATGGTAGGTGCACAGGGGCGGCTGGTGACATTTGAAAGTGGTGCGGCGTAAACTAATTTGCATATTGCACCGCAGCGAGCGAGCCCGAACCACCTTGCATCCATCCATACATCATTCATGCATCCACCCATCCATCCACCCACCCACCCATCCATCCACCAATTCTGCATCCATCCTGCATCCATCATTCATTCATTCATCCATCCATCCATCCAGCATCCATCATTCATTCATGCATTCACCCATCCATCCTGCATCCATCATTCATTCATGCATCCACCCATCCATCCATCCACCCACCCATCCATCCTGCATCCATCATTCATTCATGCATCCACCCATCCACCCATCCACCCATCCATCCACCCATCCATCCATCCATCCATCATTCATTCATGCATCCATCCATCCACCCATCCATCCATCCACCCATCCACCCATCCATCATCCATCCTGCATCCATTCATGTGTCCACCCATCCATCCACCCATCCTGCATCCATCATTCATTCATGCACCCATCCATCCATCCACCCATCCATCCTGCATCCATCATTCATTCATCCACCCATCCATCCATCCACCCATCCATCATCCATCCTGCATCCATTCATGTGTCCACCCATCCATCCACCCATCCTGCATCCATCATTCATTCATGCACCCATCCATCCATCCACCCATCCATCCTGCATCCATCATTCATGCATCCATCCATCCATCCACCCACCCACCCATCCACCCATCCATCATCCATTCCTGCATCCATTCCTGCATCCATTCATGCATCCACCCATCCATCCATCCATCCATCCTGCATCCATCATTCATTCATGCATCCACCCATCCATTCATCCACCCATCATTCATCCTGCATCCATTCATGCATCCACCCATCCTGCATCCATCATTCATGTATTTTTATGACCATATAACTTGCACACAGCTTGTCAGTGTTTATTACCAGTCTCGAACCTTGTACTCCAGCACCAATGATAGATGATTAATATTAATTGTTTTTAAAAACATGTATTTATTCGACACCAATTTCACACCTTACTCGGAACATCATTTTTATTTGTTTTTTAAAATATCTATTTATTTAACACCAAAGTAAGTCATGTATACATTTTTATGGTTCGATAAGAGGCTCGAACCTGGTTTCCCAGCACCAAAGTCGGGGCCGTGCTATCGGTCAGGGGTTATGTAACCGGGCTATGTAGTGACCAGCCAATCCTGCGCCAGGATTGGCTGGGGGGGCACCATGACTCCTCGCCCAGTCGCCCTGTGTAACCCCGGGGGCTGCGGCCCGCCCCCTGGTCCTCTCTCTAAGGGGGAATTAACAAGAAAACGATCTGCGCATGCGCGGGCATGTTTGTGCCCAAAAATACACTTGCGCAGCTGCAGCAGCCCGATCCTCCCCCCCCCCCCCCTTTGCGCACTCCGGGAAGGTCGGGTGTCTCCCGGTTTCCCGGCCGGCAGATAGCGCGATTTTTTAAAATAATTGTGTTTGGCTTCTAGTGACGACGTGGTGGGTCCATGGGGCTTAGTGGGGCTTCGCCCCTACGCCCCAATGGACGCACCGCGCCTTGAAGTAAATGTAATTGTATATAGTAGCTAAGTGGCTAGATCTTAAGTACAATTGCTAGACAGTTGCTTAAACGTTCCCTTTTATGTCAACGGACTGACACATCACAAACGCGATAAAATCCAAACTTTCCTAAATACGAATCATAAGGGGCTAGCATTGAATCAGGGAACTCACTTCTCTCCGAAGGATTGCAAAACTCCAAAGATTGGGTGGGCAGGGACCACGCCGCCCCACTTTCCGGGTGATTATTTACCCTCGGACAGATCATACCGCAAAGGGAAAATGGTGATTCCGATCTGAAAAGGGGGGTGTAGCAATTGGGAACCGAACTTCCCATCATTACATAACTTGCTTATAATAAATCAAGGATGCGTCAGTGCGGCAACCACTTGTGAGGGTCTAAAATAAATGTGTCAGTGCGGCAACCACTCGTGAGGGTCTTAAGACATTCACTATGTTGAACTGTGGGCAATGGGAGATCACGAGACATGCCCCCCATCACATACTTAAACCTCGTACTCATTGGCTCTGAAGTCAGCCGCTCAAGTCGTTAGGCTACACCCTCTTCCAATCTCGAGCATCGCATGTTTTCATGTTCCTGGTTGCTCAAATAAATAGGCATATTCCAACACCTCTTCACATATCACTCATATCTCCATCGGTGATATTACATGGGCCTGCTCTGTACAGCAGTGCAGGTTATTCTATAGCCGCACAAGGGGTGTTGTGGGTGCCTTGGTTAACATTAGTGGGTACTGCACGGGCACCCAAAATCTTAAGTCATTAGACACATCACCATCTCCCAGTGCCTGAAACACCTTCTAAATGCGTGTCCCTGTGCAAGAGCCGCTGCCTCCATAAATGCCGGAGGCCTGCGGCACCATGGCTCATGTAAGAGGCCACTCCCCTGCCTGCCCAATACTGCGAGGCTGGAGGAGCTCCCCAGTCCTGGACACGGGAGGCCAATTTGCCGAACAAAGGCGGGAGCCCAACCAACTCGACGTCCCTCTCGCAGACCTCGGCTGTGGGGCCGATCATACAAACAACCAGGCCAAGCTACTCGCAACGCGTTCCCGGGCAAGCCATGCAAGAACACCCGTGACTTGCAACCACTGGTTGCCACGTGGCAACAGGGTCGGGCCCTATGGTAATCCACTTCAATTATCTTTTCGTTCAACTATCGACGTGGCAACAGGGTCGGGCCCTATATCAATCCACTTCAATTATCTTTTTGTTCAACTATCGACGGATATGGGCAAAAACCGTGGTCTGGAAAGGGATATAATCCGCACCATCCCAGGTGAGCCACTCGACTGCATCCGCCAGAGTTTAGGCTACGGCAGCCCTAGCATCGCGCTAATCCACTTAAATTGTCTTTTTGTTCAACTATCGACGGATATACGGCAACCCTAGCATCGCGCTACCCGCTACTCCTGCTTCCGCCGGAGTTCAGCTTCAGTGGCCCGGGCATCACGCTCCACACTACTCTGGGTGACGCGCAGGGCCGCGAACTGATAGCCGAGAGGGCGGAGGGGGCGCCAAACGCGGCGGGAGCAAACCCCCCCAGATCCCTCACACCCGCTCCTGTTGCCCCGCCTGCCCGCGACTAGGACCCCGAAGAATATGCCACCTCTTCCCCCCCCTCCATGGCATCGAGCCACAGGGCCCCTGTGCAACCTGGCTTAAACCAGGGACGGGGCTGGGAGGGGGGCGAGAGCGTCAGCCCTTACAAGGAAGACGCAGCGAGGCAGGCAGTCGCACGATGACCGATAAAATGCAGAGCCGGACGAGCCAACAGCACAGAGCCGGGCGAGCCAAAGGATGGGAAAAGAGGCCGAGCACTGGCGCTGGGAACATAAATACCAGAGGGGCGCACCTCCTCCCACTTGGGACCTCCCCTTGTTAGGATCTGGAGGTGGGCGCCAGGAGGGGTGTTGCCTGAGCTGGGTTGGCGCGTCGTGTGGGACTAGGGCGCTGCCCCGCCCATGCTCCCCTGCGGGTCGTGCGGACAGCGGCATTTGGGCAGGAAGTAACCGGTAGCGTAGACAGTATGGCAAAGCAGGGAATAGGGCACAAAAGCATGAGGCAAGCAGCAGGTCACCTAGGGCCCAAAGACTCAATGGTAGCTTGGCACAGAAAGTGTGTGGCTAGGAGGGGACAAAGAGCATAAAATACAATACCACAGAGAGCCTCCTACACATCACTGCACCCGCAGTGCTATCTCTAGGTAGTCTCGGTCGGAAAAGGAGGCCGCCGCTTTAAGTTGCTAATGACTGTGCATGGGACCCACTGAGGATGCCTGGTTCGCCCTCCCAGACAGAGGAGCCTCTGGCACAGAATGTACCTGATGCGTGCCTCACCTTCAGTCTGCTGATGAGATCCGCCTGACTTTTTACCGGGTGACTTCTGCATATCAGTCCCAGAGAATGTCGGGGCATTTCAGCAACAGACGGCGATAAATACCGCAAAGAGTGGTTAGCGCTTTTATATTTACCACCATCTTTGGCTGGAATTTATCACCCGATGTTGTACCCAAAACGGAGATAGTCTTGGTGATACGACCCTGTGGTCCTGCGCATCATCACCATGGAGAAGTGTGGCTCAGTGGAGAAGTATGGCTCAATGGTTAGAGCGGCAGACCCTGATGCAGAGGTCTGGCCCGGGACCAGGGTTCAATTCCCGCCTCGGCGGGTCTTGGGCTCAATTTCCTCGGACCTGATAATTCTCACCTCGGTGCCTATTCTAAGCATGGGTCCCACTCTGCAACTCTGGGCAATAGCTTGCTTAATCTCCACAACGGCCCCAACAGCGCTGGGATGCCTGGCTTCACCTTGGGGGTGCCCAGGAGTGGGCATTTCACAGGGAAAAGCCAGGAAGGGTTCCATAGTGGTATGTGTACAGCACCAAGACACCTCAGGGTATAAGTGCGCTATACAAGTACGAATTCATTTCATAAACCACCTCCCATGTTAGCTATGCCTTAGACAGGAAGTTAACAGACGTTAAATTCCTGCATTAAGGCATAGTCCGTCAAAATTAACTTTATTTGGTTTGTCACAACCATAAAGTATATATATACAAATTGCAATTAGTAAAAAAGATAAAATTAATTTTCTTAAAATATTTTTTTGGTTCTAAAAAAGTAAGACATTATTTTCCAGTCCCCAGTCTTAAGCTAATTCGGCCTTTGAAAGCAGTGTCTCTACTTTCTTCATGAATTTTACCCCGCGGCATATCAAAATGTTCGAGCCCGCACCCATCCAGCTAGTAACCACCTAAGGCATAGTTAATGTAATTTAAAATATCGCTATCCCTCGTTGATGATATCACGAAGCTGGGGTAGCAATATTTTCCCTTGGTGTTTTGTCAGGCACGCCTCCTTTGCATCTCATTAGAGATGCAAAGAGAGGTGTGAACAAAACGGGAGCTGAATCCATGGAAACACGCGCTAGCATGTCCTTGCAAATAATGCAATATAATTATCACAGCTTTTCACCCGAAAACGGATGCAAAAGCGGCGATAATTATATTGTCAGCCCTTGATGATATGCCCCAAAGTACGGCCCTGAGGCAAATGCAAGACCAAGACTTCCGTCTATAAGTGTCACCCAGTCTGTACGCTGTAGCGCGTCTCTTCCTGTGACCTGCTGCCAGTGCTTAAGTGGGATGAAAAAGGTGGCGGACTATAAGGGCGTGTGGTCTGGTGGTCATGGAACGTAACTAAGATTTCTATAAAAAGGGGCACGCTCTATGCCGGTGGAATTCTTAATTTGATCCTTTCTTTATAAAGTCAATAAATGAAATCGACAAGCAGCAAGCCATTTGTTAAACAGTTTATGTAGGACTATTTTTCGGAGTGAATACCAATAGCAGTTTTTGCAAGATTCTTTTGGGGACAAACGCTGGTGTTTTTAAAAAATGGATCCAGTTCTGCTCTTAAGAGGTGGGAGAGTCAACAAACTGTGCATGCAAACAATAAAAAAAGGTTCTGCTTCAAAAGCAGATGAAGATAGTACTTGGGCGAAGGGAAACAGATAAGTGCAAACACACGAGGAAGAATAGGAAATGCTACAGCCAATAGAAACGGGGGGAAAGTAAGAGGCAAGCCCCTTTTAAGCCCCTTTTAAGATATATATTAACTATAGATTTCACAAGCAGGCAAAACCTAAAAGTGTGATACATTGCACAGCTTCACCATTATAACAATGTGCGTTAGAGTGCACGAACCACTGCACCACCACTAGAAATATGAAATGTAGTATCCAAATATCAGAGTATCGCCTTTACAGTGCTGTACTTAACCAAGCGAGATCCAATCGGTATTGCAATGCTGTAAGTCAGTGTGCGATCAACACTGAGTTGTAATGCATCACTATGTTTTATAGCATGAAGTTAAGCATCGCTCATTCTGAAATATACTCATGATCAAGTGGTAAGCCACATATCATGTCTCCATCTAAGACGTTACTACTTGCTTATTCTTACGGCGATTTCTCATTAACTAGTTGAAAGGTGCAACTGTTGTAGACATGCCGGGGTTCCCTAATGGCATCCTATTTACTATAAATACTTAATTTCGACTTCAAGTCATAAACGTACATTTACAGTACAGTGATGTTATTAAAATAGTACAATTTATTTATTTATTTATTTATTTATTTATTTATTCAAAGTTTTATATAGCGCGAACAAGATCCTTACAGATATCAGAGCGCTTCACAGAGACAGGGGTTGGGGCAGCAGGAGTGAACAGAGTTATTGGGAGCAGTATAATAGTCACTAACATAATAGGATAACAGTAAGGTACAGAAAACATATCAATATACAATCAGGTAACAAATAATATAAGACGGCACAGGTCATTGATCCCACTACAGTAGGGTTCAGGTAAACCTTGGATGTGTGGATGGCTTATACCAATTTCTTAGGATAGAGAGAACACGGGGTGGGGGCATCGGGAGGGTGATTCAATAAACTAAAGTGTATCATATATTGGTCGGTAGTAAGAGAGTAGCATGGTAGTGTCACAATCAAGTAAGAGTATAGTGCCAAAAGACAGGTGATCAATGATACAAAGCGAAGCAGAGTCTCTGATCCAGCACCTATAAAGTTCAGGAGATCTTGGCCAGAAGGATGGTTTTCACCTCTTTCTTGAAGAGTGCAGTGGAGGAGATAAGCCTGATTTCAAGAGGGAGTGCATTCCAGATCCTGGGTGCCATTCCTGAGAAGGAGCGCTTGTAAGTTTTTTCCTTCCGGAATCTACGAGGTTTCAGGAGTAGATTTTTTGTACTTCTATTGGATCTCGAACCTCCTGATATAGACAACTTTTGAGCGAGGTAGTTGGGTGCCTTGTGGTGCACGGCCGAGTGTGTCATAACTGCAATTTTTAGCTGTATTCTGGCTTCAAAAGGCAGCCATTTTAGAGACTTTAAGTCTGGGGATATATGCAAATGTTTTCTTGAGCCAGTAATGAGTCTCGCGGCAGCTTTCAGGGAGGCTCGTAGGGGTGCTGTTGTGGATAGCGGGAGTCCGCTGAGGGCCACAATTCCGTAGTCCATGCGAGGGATGACTAAAGCTTGTACAGCAGTTTGGAAGTCTTTGGCAGGGAGGAAGGGTTTAAGTTTCCTCAGTGTGTTGATTTGGAAATTGGCTCCTTTTGTGGCTTTGCTAACGTGCTGTTGCATGTTGAGCTTGGCGTCGAGTGTGATGCCTAGGGATTTCGCAGAATCCACGATGGTAGGTTGGACATTGAGTGCTGTTAGGTTATTGAGCCAAGTTTGGGTGGTGGAAATTTTCGCCGGAGGTGAGATGAGTAGGAACTCAGTTTTCAGAGCATTTAGTTTGAGGTGATTATTGGCCAACCAAGATTGAGTGTTACTAAGTGTGGAATTCAGAAGTTTGATATCTTCCGGGGATTGTCGCTTTAGGTAAAGTTGTGTGTCATCGGCGTACATATGGAATTGAACATTGGATGCTTGGAGCAAGGTGGCGAGCGGTTCCATGACGAGGTTGAACAGTGTGGGGGAGAGGGAGGATCCTTGTGGAACACCTAGATCTACAGGCACAGGTGTAGATAGCACATTGTCGATCTTGAACTTCTGAGACCGGTTATGAAGGAAGGAAGAAAACCATTTGAGAACAGTTCCCGATAGACCCATTCTAGTGCTTAGCAGCTCCAGTAAGTTCTCATGTTTGACCGTGTCAAATGCTGAAGAGAGGTCAAGAAGGATGAGGAGGCAGGACTCATTGCGATCAAGGATTTGGAGGGCGTCATCAATTATGTGTGTCATAGCTGTTTCCGTGCTATGTTTCGCTCGGAAGCCTGATTGATGAGGGTTGAGGAGGTCAAATTGGTCAATGTGTTTTGTTAGTTGGAGTTGGACACATTTTTCCAGCAGTTTGGCCAGGGTGGGGATATTGGTGATAGGGCGGTCATTGTTCAGGTCAGACGGGTCAGCTGTAGGTTTCTTGAGTATAGGCGTGACTTGGCCCACCTTGAGGGAGTCTGGAATGAGACCTTGTTGAAGGGAGCTGTTGATGATTTGGGTCCAAAGTGGGAGGAGCAGGGGGATGAAGTCTTTTACAGCATTAGCAGGTAGGGGGTCTATGAGGTGATTAGAGGGCTTCAAGGTGCAGAGCAGTTTGTGTATTGCTTCTTCCGAGTAGGTGTCGAAGTACAGCCATGATGCCTTGTTTTTAGGTTGAGTGTTAGACATTCTGGTGTGGCTGGGGTATCGGCTTACATCCATGATGAGGTCACTTCTTATGTTGTCGGTCTTTAGCGTAAAGAAAGCAGAGAAGGCTTCACAGTGTGGGGTGTCACTTGTTGTGCTGTTTGATTGTAAGGGTTATGTCTTTGTTTGAGTCTTGATTAGTTCGAACAGCTTTCTTGGCCTGTTTTTTGCTTGGTCCAACTGACGGCTAAAGAAGTCCGACTTTGCGCGCTTTATTTTCCTAAAGTAGGCATTTCTCTTGTTCTTAAGCGTTTTGAGATGCAGTGATGAGGGGTCAGATCTCCAGGTGCGCTCTGCCATTCGCATAGTACGCCTGTCCTCATTGAGTCTGCCGTCATACCAAGGGTTAGAGATTTTGGTGGAGACTCTCTTCAGTTGCAGTGGGGCGACTTCATTGACTATTGAATTCATAGAGTCAAGGTAGTGATCGGTCAGTGATTGAACATCCGAGGCACCTGAAGGGGGAAGGAGGAGACTGCCGATGTGGGGAGGCAGGGCAGTGGGGTTAAGATTCTTCATGTCCCTTTTCCAGGTTTTGGATTTGGTGGGTTGAGCCGGGTTAGGTTTAACTTTTTCGTTGATGAAGAAGGTGATAATGTGGTGGTCTGACCAGTCGCAGGGTTGGATCGCCTCCAGTTGGGTAGAGTCCTCTTTGGCGATGATGAGATCGAGTATCGAGCCTTTGTCGTGTGTTGGTCTATCGCATATTTGGGTGAGGTCAAGCGCATTAAGGAAAGTTTTGAGACTATTCACCACTGTGTCTTTCTGATCGTTCCAGTGGAGATTAAAGTCACCCAGGTAGACTTGGGTGGTCTGCCGACCGGCATTGGATGTGATCGTGTCCATGAGTTGTTGGGTGAATATGAGGTTGTCACCAGGCGGGTGATAGATGAGATGTAAAGCACAAACTTGTTTGCCCTCGCTGATGATATCGAGGCAGAGGAGTTCACAGGAAGTAAGGGAGGGGGAGGTGGCTTTAGTAACGGAGAGGTTGCTCCTAAAAATGCATGTAATTCCCCCGCCCGTCTTGCCAGGCCTGTCCAGTCTAATGATGTGATAATTGGGGGGGACTAGTATGTCCATTATCGGGGTAGAGGCTTCAGTAAGCCACGTTTCAGTCAGAATGGCTAGGTCCGGGTCCATTGCTGAGACGAGATCAGCGATGTCGGAGGAGTGTCTCTGGGCCGATCTGCAATTGAGTAGGATGCATTTGAGTTTGGGAGTGAGAAGGGTGGTCGAGCCTTCTAGAGAGAGGGGGACTTTTCTGAGGTTGTTAGGGACGGAACCTCTGTTGCTAAGGGTTGGGAGCCTCAGAGGTAATGCATGCAGATCTTGAACTAAGCCTATTTAGGACGCAAGTGCAACAGTGGTGGTAAGGATTCTGCCATTGATAGAATGTCTCTTGGCAATCATACGATCCATAAGGTTATGTACATCAACCTTAAAACAGCACAGAAAGTAACTAAAATACTAGGTTAATGTCATTACATAAAATACACAATCATAAAATTGAATTTATGCAATTAAATATAATCAATATTATAATTAGAGGGCAGCAAATATCCATACCTGCTCCTTTAGTCCAGTAGCATTCAGTCGTATACTGTTTAAGGTTGGCCCTAATAAATATATTAAGAATGATAAAACTGTAATAAAAAATGGCATCAAATTTAAAATTAATTAAATTCAGTAAAACTCTGAATGATCCATAATAATTACGTCAAAATACCAATGTGCAGGGTACTGCTTTAACAACCCCAAAGGGGCGCCATATACAATGAATTATTAATAATATTATGGCCTAAGAAATTTAATTAAATTATCACTTATTAGCCAATCCTTGGGCCCTCCCTCTAATGCCCCACATTTGGCACAAACGTTTTGACACCGCACAAGCAAATAATGGCCTAGCATCCTATTTACAAATGTAGCCTTGGCACACCCAACATTATCGGTCATGTCATTAATGGCATTAGGACTCGGATTGCGTAATGAATGTACAAAGAACGTGCTAACTGATGAAAAAGAATGTTTAATTTTGCAGCAAGAAGCAATGAAGCTACACATTTTCATTATTACCCCTAAAAAGTAGGCACTATTATTCAGCTCTTTTAATTGTGGTAAATAATCTTACTTAACGCCATACTTTCTCCTGGTTTACTATCCTTGTGCTTCAAGCTGTTCCCTTCCTCCACATTTGCCATCTCTTCATTTGACCCGAGTCCCCTGCTAATCTCACCGAGTAGCAGGGTGTGTGTGCTTAATACAGAATACCACATGAATACATCCCACATAAAGCCAGTCTATACCACATAACAACAATCCACATAAATAAACTCCACACCATGCCACATAATTCCACTCAACATCATTTTTACTCAATGCTACCCAGTTCCATGCCACACAATTCCACTCCACACAATTCCATTCCACATCACATAATTACACGCCAGCCCATATAATTCCACTCCACGACACAATTCCAGTACACACCACATATATCCAATCTACAACACAGAATTATACATCACGCCACACAATTCAACACCAATCCACATCATTCCACTCCACCTCATGCCACTCCACAACACACAATATCATTCCACATAATTACACTCCATTGTATTGTATTGTATTGTAACTGTGTTTTGTATCGCGCCAACTCACCGACAGGTCTCGAAGCGCTACTGACCAAGTACAGCAACAAGATGGAATAAAAGTACGGGGGTGTCTGATCTAATAGCCGATTATTGGGATGGAGAAACATCCCTGAAGAGTAAAGTTTTCAGGGATTTCCTAAAGTGAAGGAGGTTAGGTTCTCTGCGAAGCGCCTCCGGTAACTTATTCCAGATGGTTGGTGCCTGAACTGAAAAGGATCTGCCTCCTTTAGTTGTTAACTTGAAGCGTGGACAAGATAACAGAAAAGATCCGGACGATCGCAGGGCGCGCTTTGGTTCGTATAACTTGAGCCTTTCTTTTACATAGGCTGGCGCGTGTCCGTGGACAGCTTTGTGACAGATACACATACTCTTAAATTCAACTCTCTGCGCTATAGGCAGCCAGTGTAGCCTATAGAGCAGAGGGGAGGCGTGAGACCTCCTCGGCAATCCGAAGATCAAGCGTGCTGCATCATTCAGGATAACCTGAAGACGGTTGATGGAGCTCTTTGGGAGGCCGAGGTACAAAGCATTGCCATAGTCTATTCTAGACACTATGGTGGCTGATACAATGGTTCGCAGCATATTTCTCGAGAGCAAGGGGGCGAGTTTACGTAGTTGTCTGATCAGGTTGGTACAGGAGCCAACTACGGTGGATACTTGGTTGACCATCGAGAGTTCCTGGTCAATTTTCATGCCAAGGCTCTTAACACTGGAGCAGGGCTTTGGGGTAGGTCCTAACTCTGGTGGCCAAAACAAATCATTCCAGGGGGAAGTAGAGGTGGAAACTACAAGCACTTCCGTCTTGTCTGGATTGATTTTCAGCAAATTGGACGACATCCAATTCACTGTAAATCGTAGAATGTCTTGGGCCAGGGACTGAGCCGATGGAGTATTGTCGATACTCAGCAACAGCTGAGTGTCGTCAGCGTAATTGAAGACTTTGCAATTCATGTTTGCCAGGGACTCAATCAATGGTTGTAGGTACATGTTAAATAAAAGCGGAGAGAGTGCCGATCCCTGCGGGACTCCACAGGCCAGCATGCCCACATCTGAGACCTGGTCTGCCAACTGAATCCTCTGCGTCCTTCCTGTCAGAAAAGCTGTTAGCCATTTAAGGGCTTGCTCTCCTATCCCACATCTAGCCAGTCTGTCCAGGAGCAATGCATGGCTGACGGTATCAAACGCCGCTGAGAGATCTAGTAAAATCAGGGCGCTTGGCCTTTTACCGTCAGCCATGCATCTTAGCTCATCTAGTACCGACAGCATTACCAGTTCTGTGCTATGGTGGGCACGAAAACCAGCTTGCCGCTCCTGGAGAAGATGGTGAGATTCCAGGAGGGATGACAGTGATTTTAGTACATGCTGTTCTAGTACTTTTGACAGGAATGGCAACTGGGAGATTGGCCTATAGTTCTTTAAATTAGTGGGATCTGCTCCGGGCTTCTTTAACAGGGGCCTGACGCGTGCTTCTTTAAAGGAAGATGGCAAAGTTCCCGTGGCTAATGAGGTATTTAGAAGGTCTAAGATTTGGTCTTCTAGGAGTGGTATTGCCAGCCGGAGGATATCAGGTGGGCAAGGGTCGGCGGGAGAGCCAGATTTGGTGGAAGATACAAGTTGTCTCAAAGTGGTGGGATCAATTTCAGGGAAGCTGGAGAGGACAAGGGATGGAAGTTGTGAAGAAGATTCGGTGGGGGAGACTGGGTTGTCCTTCTTGATATCGGACAGGATGGTCGCAACTTTTTCCAGGAAATAACCCTGAAAGGTCTCACACTCAATCAGAATATCAGCCTTTCCTTCCTTCTTACTCAGCTCTTTCAGGATTTGGAAGGTCTCTCTCTGGATGTTGGTAGCCTTATTGATACGTGTCTCATCCATGACACACAATCTCACTCCACATAATTCCAGTGCACTGAATACCACTGAATTACTATCCACACAATTTCACTGCACACCATGCTACATAATTCCACTACCCTGAAAAGAAGTGACCGGAAAATGACAAGATACTAGGTGGAGTACTAAGCATCTCAAAAAAAGTTAAGGACTGTCCTCGCACACCACCAGGTGTCATGCTTTATCATTGGCAGTACTCGCTCTCTAGAAACTGCATCTGGTAGAGAGCGGGCTTACACCTGGAGACAGGGAGGCACTTCTAAAATCTAAGTGGGGGCCCGTGCAAAAGAGTGATTTAAAAACCAATGTAAAAGCCGAAATACATTTATTCACTGGGCAATTACTTGGTATTGAAAGTAAATGTGGGGAATGGGGGAATTAGTACCCCATCACTACAGTGATTGTAGTCGTCAACATGTTTCTCCCAAACTGGCCCTCAGGGTCTGTGGCATTCAGCAGGACAGAAAAAACTGTGGGCGCCTATCTATCATGATTGGTCCGAAATTACCATTGTGTAGGGTGACCTATGTCAACCTCTAGCTGAGTGATGTTTCGAAAACCTGTAATGTAAAAGTGAGATTGCCATCAGGGTGATGTCTGCGCGATATCCGGTCATAGCAGAATCATAGTACACATATCATGCAAATATAGTGGTTATTGCATGTGCTGTGTGAGACACAATTCACTGCAAACGTGGAACACACAGTACATTTTACATAATTTTGTGAGACCAGCTCACAATCTTACCCCAGGTGAGGTTCCTAAATGCCCCATAGGAAGAGAGTATTAGAGACCCCTGTAGTCACATCTTAAAGTAAATAGATTCGAGATTTTTGGGAGGTAAACATACGAGATGCACGTCATTTGGAAGTCAATGTGACTACACAAATGAGCTAATTCACACCGCCATTGATACTCTACTGCCTCAAGATGCGCCTCTCGTCGCAGACGTGTTCACTCCTCTTCTCCAATGTCGAATGGAGAGGGGCGTGTGCGTAACTTTAAATAGGCATCCTAATTGTCTGAATTGGCTTAATTGGTTATACGTGTGCTAAATAGCCCATTTTAGTTGTTTTTGGTGTCCGGGCTATCGCCTGGAGGCAGTGTGTAGCAAGATCATTGGAATGGCCTGATGTTCACTCCATGTAGGCCTATCAGCTATGTGCCGTGATTGAAGCTGGCCCGCTGCACGTGTGCGAGTCCTGGTGTCCCGATCTGGATTGCCTGGGCCTCGTATCAGCTGTGTGCCTTGATTGGAGCTGAGCCGCTGCACGTGTGCAAGCCCCGGTGTCCCTATCGGGACCGCCTGGGCTTCGCATCACTGTGCTTTCCCCTTTCAAGATTCTTCCCTGCGTCATGAATGATGTGACGCAGGGGTAGAATCAGGGTAGCTTCTTTGAATCTACATGTTAAGGTTGGAGGCCAGCTCACCCTGAATACCCTGTAGCCTCTAGTTTCCTCCCCTGGGAAACCCCAGAGTTTTGTGTATTACACAAATTCCTACTAAACATAGCTCCACTCAACACCACAATTCCATTCCACACAATTCCACAACAAACAAATCCAATCCAAACCACATAATGCCAATCCACACCACATACATCCACTCTGTTATGTTTGCGGATGTGGAACATCCCACTTAGTTCTGTAAGGGAGGGAGTTTTCTAAGGCACCCCATCATGCACGAGTGGGATGTACCGAGCTTGTGACATGTGGGGGAGAGTCAATAAAAAGGCCAGAGGGACGTACCTCATGGTCAGATCTAAGTAAAGACTTCCATGTCTGCCTCATTATTCCTAAGTTGCCGCACTCTGTAGGCCGCATCAACACAACAAATTGGTGACGTGTGGGAGCTGTACCATCCCGCCTGTGCACCCGGCACATACCTTGTCTTCTGCTTTTGTGGTGCCTCGTCGAAGGTTGATGCAGTGACGTCACGGGCCGCTGGGGAGCCTCGGCCAATTGCTCCAGGTGATTACAGCTCCCGCATCTTGACAGCTGCTCGTGCCTGTGTGGCATGCTGTCTATTATACTGCTGGCTGAGCAAGGGGCATACCTGGCTCTTTCTCTTCACAAGTTTGCCCAGCAGCTCCCTCCTGCTGTCTCCCTGCTGTGTGGACTCAAGCAGCTACTTGTTCAGAGGGCGTGTTGCTGATCCTATAACCCAAGAAACAGCACACAAGTCACCACAGAACACTCCATGCTGAAGGGTCCACTGTGGTGACTGTTCTATTATACATGGCCCTCTGACTCCTGGGAGTGAACAGCTCCCTACTGCCTGCTACATGGTGGGTCCCCTGCAGCCTACTTCCTGAAGTGAGAGACAATTGTCCTGCCATGGGTGCACCACCTCTTCACCAAAGTAGAGGTGTAACATGGTGGCTACTGGCATTCCTGGCTTGGATACCACACACCACTGAAGGTGCATGCTCCCTATCTAGGGTCATTCGCCCTCTCATTGCAGCTTTGACCAGCTTGGTGAGACCTCTGTGCTGTTTTTCACTCCTTTGCTCAGCGGACACGTGTGGCATTGGTGATGGCTGCAGTACCAGCACTTGAACCTTTTATTGTAGCGGGTCCCCCGTTTGTGCAGGCAGTGCACTGGAAGGACTGGGTAGAGAGACTCAAGAACTATTTAGCTGCAGTTCCTGCACTTAGGTGGTGCTACCATTCACAAATTGGCAAAATCGGTAGTGGAGGATGGTCCACCATTTACATATGCTACTCTGAAAAGACCCTCACTGCGTATTTTGAACCGCTTGCGTATCGTGACTATGAGAGGTTCCTCCTATGCAAAGCAATACAACTCCCCAAAGAGTCAGTAGACACTTTTTACGCCCACCTCAAAGAACTTGCAAGTACCTGCACATTGCCTGATGCAGATGATGAAATCTGCGACCAGTTCATAAAGGGCTGCATATCTGTCAAACTGAGGAAAAACATTCTTCAGGTACCAGGTATGTACATGGCGTATTTGCTCATGATGGGGCGATCAAAAGAGCTATCCAATGCGTGCACTGTGCTTATTGAAGCAGCTTTACAGCGACAAGTAAAAACAGGGCCTGTAAATGTGGTGGGAGCTATGGGGCTGACAAGAAAAAGACCCGATGTAAGCCGGCTATGAATGCCAGAGTGTGTTATATTGGGCCCTATCCTCATCAAGGGTCATGCCCTGCTCAGGGAAAATGATGCTCTGCCAGCAACAAACAAAATCATTTTTCCAAAGTGTACCGTTCCTCTGCACATAAAAAGACACAAAAATAGAAGGCAGTAAATATCATGCAGACCCCTGCAACCTAAGATGATGAAGAAGACTTGAATGATGATGATGTGGAGGGGGCTATACATGTCATACATGCTATTATGCCTGGAAAATGTCCTCGTAGTGTAGTGTAGTTCCTATATTCCCAATAGGCTCTGCGCATTGGAATAACATAAACGATAGTTTAGACGTAGGACTGAGGTCAACTAGGTCTCTATTGAATATGTTAGACTTAATTATGAATGCCAGCTAGCTCAGAGGTCACTAGAAACTTTCGAGTAAACAGGAAGGTGTTAACTTTCCTGAATAGACAAGAAGGGATTCATTTCTGACAACCGCATAAACATGACAACTTTGCTCCCTCCAGAATAAGGAGTATATCTCCAGAGTCGCGGAAACAATAGATAGCTATTTCACTCAGTCAATTGTGCATGCTTAGTTTCACCAGAAGTGCAGAGAAACAGAGAGACAGGCGTTTTCAATAAAAGAGGTTATTTATTGAACAGTCTTCTTTCTCATGCAAGAGAAGTGAGTTGCCATAATTGCAATACTTGCCATAAAGTAAAGTGCGTACAGTAAAAGGAGTATTATGAAATAATACTGTAAAAGCATGGTACAGTTTCTAAGCCATACCGTGTTTAAAATAGATAAAATATATACATACATAAAATCATTGACTAAACGTACTCAACTGGTGCTTCTACAATACGCCTACCCCGGTGTACCTAACCTAAGCCCAGTACGTGGGAAGGAGTAATTGAGCTGCAGTTTAAGTTAAGATAGTTTTTGCCAAGAATCTGAATCAAGAATTCTCTAAGGATCTAATCAGCTCCGTACCTTGGTTATAGAATGAAGGAGGTCTTGTATCTCGTTCTCAGGACTCGATCTCCCAGTCACCCACAAGGGTGACTGGAAACACTGGAGCTGGATTTCTCGGCAGGAGAAAAGACAGAGTCTCTCTCAGTGCGTCAATGGGAGGGTCGGCTTCCTTCGGCACTTGCCACAGCAGGGCGTCGGGCAAGTAGATAGCTGATCTGCTCCAAACCACCGTGTGTTTTGCTAGGGCAACTGTTGGTGTATTTATACCTGGAAGGTGCCGGGTTTGACGTAAGGTTGGACATAAGACGTCACTAAGAACTCGCAGTTCTTTCAGGACTCCAGGAGTTCTTGGACAAATCAAAACAGAAGCAGGGGGAATTCCCGGGCTGCTGGAGGCTTGGTTTGTTTAAGAACGCGTTGTGCTTTCTAGGAGTCTGTGGGAGTAGCCTTGCCGTATTTGGACTGCATTAGCTATGACTAAATATGGATATGATTCTTATGCCTTTATAAGGATATGATTTGTTATAACCACATGAGGGCATAAATCGGGAATATTTAAATGGGGTCCTAGATACGTTCACAACACCCACTCCACGTATAATGTCCATCATTACTAAATACTAAGCAATATTAAACATATACCTATGCATGTGTTTTCCAGCCCACCCCAAAATACATAAAATGCATTTGAAATGGTATGTACACGAAAAATTAGTAGTATACTGTACGCTTTTCAAGCAATGATATCATTCAGATTATGCATATATTGTACATTGGAATGATGACTGAATGAATCACGAAAATTACATTTATGAAATGGCTCTCGATACAGAAGAGAAGGTCGAGACCATTTCATCACATATTTATACAATACTGTACATGTGCTAGAGGCTGAATCAAAATATTGTCTCTAGAGTTAAAAAAATAGAAATCTTGTTCTCTAAGAATAGTTCTACTTTAAGCAGAGTACCATGTGCCAAAAAAAGGAGTAAATATTTTGGGAACGGGAAAAAATGTTCTTTCTTCAGGGCAAAAATTAGTTCCAATAGTTTTTTAGGAGTTCTGTTTATCAAAACTGAAGGCCGAATTCAGAGTTCAGGGAACGCTGTGTGCTCATGTTTTCAAAAGTTATTCAAAAGTTATTCTCCTTGCTAGGAGAGAACATTAACTCAGATAGGCTGGCAAAGAATTTGTCTACAACAGTAGGTGAAAGTTGGACCAAGTCCGAAAAAGTAGAAATAGTGCATATATAAGAAGCATTGCCATCTTCGGTGTCTAGATCAGCAATGGTCACAGAAGGTTGTACCTGTGTGCCGCTTTTATCTCGTACCTCACCGACACCTAATCGTAATGGTGAGGTCTCAACGAATGCCGTCATCAGAATAGGTAGCCGCTGGGGAAAACACGTTGCATGAGCCGTTACCGAACCAAGCAAAGTATCGATATCCATAGGTACTGCTGATGGTAGTGTGAGACAGACGTCCAACACGCATTCTTCTCCGCATAGCAGACATCGTAGAACAGGTAGGATGCAATCTTGCCAGATTGGTCTGAATGAAAGAAACCATGTGGTATTCAGATCTCTTAGCCGAGCTAAGCCGAGTACTTTAGTTATTCTTTCTCGGTATCTCATCGCAAGGATTGTTTCTTCCTTTGTAGCCTGAGTTTTGTCTGTGACTGGACTTGCCATATCGGAGCAGAAGAAACAAAAATAAAATTCCTGCTATGAGTCCCAAGATGAGAGGCAGTTCCGCCGAACACAGAGTGCACAAAATTTGGGAAGATGCTCCGGACTGCTTCAAAGGGTGCTAATAGTCCCGAAACAATTGTCTTAAATACATGTGCGATGCCACTGGTATCATACATGTTTAAAATTTGACCTAACATTTCTACGAAATGTACGGGGCAATTTGTTGATAATAATGCATGTATCTCTGCTGCTGTCCTTGCAACTTGCAGATTATACGTCTCTCTGGACGAGGTTAAAGGCACAGTTGTTTGTAAAAGAATAGACTTCATTCTGCTTAAAGTATCAATTCGAATAGAAGAGATATTCAGAGAAGGCCATATTGCTGCCTCCTTGTCTGGTTTGCTGTTTGGATACAATACTTGCATACAGCAAATGACCCTGGAAGTAACGCTTACGAGATAGGCTATTCCTGGCACCATGCCACAACAGCTGTGGTCACTTATTATAACGTAGCTGCCGTTGGAAAGCTGTCTGAAAAAAGGCTCTATCTGTGTTGCAGGGGTGCCGTGCAGATGACATGAAAGGTTATTTGAACCTTCGCTGGCTCCATGCAAGTTAATACCTTGACACAGAAGTGTACCGCTTACTGAATTTTTACAGTTGTTACCACTAAGAAATACCTCTTTTTTTCCCTTCACTATAACATCTATGTGTATAAGGTAAATTCCAGGTTGACTTGATGTATCCTTTACCCAACCTTTCATACAGGCCTGCTGGTATATGCTTTTGGCAATATTGAAACTGAAAAGTCGTTATCGGAATTGTAATTGTACCATGTATTATCCATTCAATGACAGGTCGTTCTGACATTGTTAATGGTAATTTTTCAAGTTTTTCAATGCTCAGCACCGTATAGTCTGCTCCTTTTTGTGCCAATGAGATTTGTTTATCTGTAAGGTTAAAGATAGAAAATAATGTTGTTGTGTTGATTAGACGCCATGGCACGTAGCCTGAATGCAGATTTTGTAACGTCCAGCCTAGCTGTACAATAGAACGTAATTGGGACTGGCCATGTTGTAAAATTAGCATATTCTGTTCTATTATATCAATCGCAGTTGATACATTGCTGTCCAGTGAATACATTCTGGAGGATAGAGTCGTTAACCCATTGTCCACTACAGACAGTGATTTTTCCAAATGAATACGATCAATTTCTCGTATTTTTCAGCAGTTTCAATTTGCATTACTTTCCAAGCTTCGTTGTAAACAGCATATATACCGGCGTATATGAAACCTTTTTGACGCTGTTTGCCAGGTCCCAATATGAAATCTCGCAAGTCAGCACCTTCTTTAAGTAAAGTCAAGTGTTGCTTAATTTCAGGCAGTGTGGATCTCTGTAGCCATTCGAGGCATAATTTCCCTACACTGTATGTTGTAATTATCCCTGGATGTTGTCTCTGGGAATTTTTTGGGTCTGGCCTGTTCTATTTGAACCCCTGTCTTTTATTCAGGAATCTATCTTGACAGTTATTAGTGTCTGTGGGCCAGATCAACCATTTTTTCCAATCAGGATTAGTTCTGTTTTGGTGTAAAATATGGGATACGTCAATTTCCACATCTGTAGTGCTATTACTATCAGGCATGGGTTTTGTTTAAGTCTTTTATCTTGGCTAGGCCAAGACAGGTTGTTTGTTGAATGGTGTCATTCAGGAACATTATTTGTTCTGGGATCATGCAGGCTCTAAATAATGATTCTAGACCTTGTACCTGCCAATCTTTTGTACCCCAAATGGTTTTTGTTTCAATGTTGTTTTTCCAAAATTCAAAACCAAATGTAGACATTTTTTCATAAAATCTTGTGGAATATATCAATTTAATGTTTGTCAACATGTTTTTCATTCCTGTCTTATTTAACATTTTAAAATAAAACATTTCTGGATCTGTGTTGTTAAACCCTGAGAAGTATGGGAATTTCTCATAAAATGTTTTCGAGCTGTCTAAAACATTTCTAGGATTAGCAGATTTATGCAAATAGTGATGACCATAATAATTATAGCAATACATTTCTTCATAATTTGATGAGCCTTCTAAATAATCATGCTCTGTGAATTTTGCTGACATTTCTAAATCTGACATCATATTATTAATATTTTCAAAGTCCCAATCATCAGAGAAAGTACTAGGTGATACAAAGTCACTTAATGAAACCTTGAACTTATGTAGATATTTCAAGAGTTCAACTGGGCCATAGATTTCGTAATCAGTTGTGTCCCATGCTACACCACCAGGTATAGGAATGGCTGTGATGTTCACTGATGATAGTTCTCTTTTTTCAATGTGAGAAGATCTGTGAGGCTTTAGGACCAAGTTGATGTTCTGACTTGCTGTGTCCATTGTACTCTATTTTCCATCAATGAATTTTCCCAAGCTTAAAACCAAAATGAGCCAGAGTAGGAGGAAAAGTACACCTAACACAATCCATAATTCAATCCATGGTGAAATCAGATATGTTTCTTTGAGTTGATGAAAGAGTTCAGTCATTTTTTCTTTGAAAGATTCAGTTTCTTCAGGTTCACTTGGATCATCAGAAAAGTCATCGAAATTGATGAAGTAGCCAGATGCAGTTCTGTCAATTGTTGGAATTGCTTACGGATTTTCATTAATCTTTGTACGTGTGTAGTCAGAGGCTACATCATTGTAGATTGGTGCTTCTTGACGAGGGGTTGTAATTTGCGTTTCAAGAGGCACAAGTTCCATGGCTTTGTTGCATAGTCCTTTTTTATTCACTGGAGGTTTATCAAATGTGATTAGTCTCTCAGTTTGACCTCTTGGATTGTAGCAAGATTTGGTCTTCTGCTATTTCTTGGGAGTCAAAACGGGGTTACCCAATGCACTCAAAACAGTGAAACATTTGTTCAGTAACAAAACACGATTCAGTACAAAAAGACAAAGCGACAGAAGAAATCTAGGAATCTCCAGAGGGAGAGTGGTCCGTTGGAGTCCTTTATTGTGTCAAACAGCCAGCCGACACGTGTTTCATCGCTATTGCGAATCCTCAGGGCTAATAAGGCTGTATTGAGACTCGTAGGTCGCACAGCTGGTGATAATTCCGACCCAGCCAGGCCCGTGACCATCAATTGCGAAATTGCAAGAAAAATGGTCTCCACACCCAATATGAGGTGACTGTGAGGAGAAACTTCCTATGTTCACAATACTGTTTCAAAATCGATTGGTTCCTTGGAATGTTTCAACAACCACAAACCGAGTGTATAATCCAACACACGGAAGCCTGAAGTCAGGTATGACTTCAGTCTGTAGAAAGAACGCCCAATCTCCGCAAAGTCTTTAGCAACCGAATGCGGTAACCAGCGTGTTCTCTCTCCGGGCCGTGTCCTGTTTAGTCACGGGCCCGGCTGGGTCAGAATTATCACCAGCTGTGCGACCTACGAGTCTCTATACAGCCTTATTAGCACTGAGGATTCGCAATAGCGATGAAACACGTGTTGGCTGACACAATAAAGGACTCCAACGGACTACTCTCCCTCTGGAGATTCCTAGATTTCTTCTGTCGCTTTGTCTTTTTATACTGAATCGTGTTTTGTTACTGAACAAATGTTTCACTGTTTTGAGTGCATTGGGTAACCCCGTTTTTTCTGCAGTTGGTAGTTGTAACTACTCACTTCCGACTGGTTCCAAGGGCTCTCCACTCACCCTTTGCACCACTTAATGTAAGTCAACCTATATAACGTGTGTTGATTGTCAGGCTGCGCACCTTGTTCTTTCTGACTACAAGCCCTTCGGTAATCCCACTATTTCTTGGGAGTCCACTGGGCCTACTACTTATTATTGGCCACATAATTGTGGTTTTACCAGGTCGATTGATACAACTCGGTTCTCCTTTTTACCAGCAAGGGGTGGTAGTACAACTGATCTTGTTCCGGTGACTGCTAAGACAGGTACTGCTTTTCTGTAAGAAGGTCCAAATTCCTTCTTCACCGCGATCTTTTCTCTGACCAGATCTCCAATCTTTGGAATCCAGACAGGTCTTGCTGGGGCAGGTGGTTTTTCTTCAGTGGTCGTTGGCTTTAGCTTTATGTTTCTTAGACTTCTTCTTGTTTCATTTAAGTCCTGTAAAACAGCCAAACGATCCTTGATATCAAAGGTTTTTTGTTTCACCACTGAAGTGTGACAATCTAGGTCCTGGATGATCATTCTAGTACCAAACAAAGGTTTGTATGGAGTGATACCTCCTAGAGAATTTCTTGGCAGATTATTAAGACTACGTTGGACACTTGTTAGATGTTTGACCCACCCGTAACCCGAACCTAATACCCTCGCTGTTATAGATTGCTTTATGTCACGTTTTTTTCTCTCCACTACCGCATTTCCCTCGGGATGGAATGGACTAGAGTACCGCTGAGGTTACGTAGTTTTTGACTCCGCTTTGTATTCAGCCGCCATTTTGTGCTTAGCCACCATTTTGTGTTTTCTCACTCAGGCAGCACGGCGAACGCGATGAACGCGGTGTTTTTGCTCTTTCAGCTGCTACGTGTTTCTCCTGTTAAAGAGTAACTCTTGCCCATGTTTACGAAACCGATGTCAGGGTCTGGCCGAGTCCGTAAATCCATGTCTAGACTGCTTAATCCATATCTTACTCCACTGTTTGGGTCCCACCATTCTTCTTGACTTTATCTTGTTTAACTGGCCTGCACTATTCTCTTCGTGTGTTCTCTTGTTACATAGCCTATCCTTTGAAGCATTCAAACATGTTCTACCACCTGCAAATTGAATTACGGGCACTAGTGTTGATTAACTTGAGGGGAGGAGAGCACACGGGGTCTGAAAGAAGAGTGTGTTTTAGACATTCGGTAGCTTGTTTTCGAACTATTCCTATTTGTCAGTTTTGTGTGTTTTGGGAGTTGTCATTGTAAACTTGTGTTGTGTAGTAGACTGTGCGCCACAGAGTGAAGTGGCAGTCTCTTGAGAATATACCAGTTTGGTACTTCTTAGACAACTGTGCTTAGCTGTAGGTAATAAACCTGCTTTTCTACGCCTAACAGAGTGTCTCGTGTCTCTGTCTGTCAAGGCAGGTGAACCCGGAGATCTTAGGCGTGCCCTGCGCCGCCTGTCCCATAAGGTCAGGTTCTCCAATTGGCGGCCCAACGTGTGGGCACCTTCAGTGGTAGTAGTTTTTGCCCGAGAGTCGTGAGGAGCTTCGCAAGAAAATTCCGGAGGATTCCGCGAGCCACGTGAGCGACCCCTGTATGTCGAAGTGGACCGACGGTCTTTTGAAGCGTGGCTACTCCTTCCCGACGGCTGCTGACGACTGCTGCCCTGACTGTCGCCCTGCCTCGGCCCTCTGGTGATGATTGGTATCGCGAGACGTTAGACGGACATCTGTTGGCGTGAGAAAGCATTTAGTTAAGTATTCGTGGGTAGCGCCCACTCTTTGTTTTTGTTTTTGTTATTCAAATAGCGCGCTAACCGAAGCCAAGAGGTAAGTACGTTTGTGCTGTGACTATATTGTCTAAAATCCCTTGACGTTTGTGAGGAAGTCCAGTTCGTTACGAAATGCCTGGATTCAGTAAGTTTAGGAAATTTTGTTGTTTTGGTTGTTCTAGGGATTCCCGGCTAGAGGATTCTTGTCCGATTCCTCCGGTTGGAACTCCCACTTACGAGCTCTATTCGAAACATGGTCTTGGTCCTAATCATATTTAATGAAACCTGGATTCGATATATGAAGAAAGATGGTGTCCTACAGTGGCCACAAAATGGTACTTTCGAGCCTGATATACTAGATAATTTGGAAGCGATTTTATTTAAAAGAAAAGCCCGGCCGGCAATGTTTGACTCTTTCCGCCTCTGGTGTAAGGAAGCCAAACAGAAAGAAATTAAGCAAATGAAGAAAGATAAGAAAGAGCAGAATATGACGATTTTACAGGCTGCCCAACAGTTTAAAAATGATGAGGCCGATCAGTTGGTTGAGGTATCAGAAAGACAGCATCGTATGGCAATAGACAGATGTCATCCTGTGTTACCTGCTGCGTCAAAAAGTAATAATCCTAACGAAGATCCTTTTATGTCCCATCTATTGACGTTACCTCCACCTTACGTGTTAGGTGCTAATGCACCCCCATTACAACCGGCTGCTAATCCAGCTGTTCTGGTTCCTGCACAATTGCCCCTTCCTGTGATTCCACCTCCGCCCCCTTTACCAGCGACTCCTGCACCCCAATCTTCTGTGCCTCAGTCTCTTTTACCTTTCGTTTCTTTTGCTACAGATTCTTCTCCTGTTTTGCAGAATACGTTGTCTCCTGTTTTAGTGTCAGATTCCCCTACAGCTCGACAACGTTTAGTCGAAACTGTTTCTGGTTTTCTGTCGCCTTTTCTTGGGCCTCTTTACTTTTCTCCTGCTTCGTCTCGACGACAGTCTCGTAGTCAGATTCCAGACTTGGAAGAACAGACTAAGTTAGATTCTCTTGCCCGTAATTGGATCATGAACAGTGTACAGTACAGTGTGCGTGATATTTTAGATACTTTTCTTCAATGGAATGCGCTTACACAGAGGTATGTCTTTAATGTTATGTGCAAAACTCTTATTAAAGAATGGGGAGATGTGAATCTGGATTCACCTCCTAAGGATCTATTCGAAGTACAGGATCAATTCGATAAAGGACTTATTGTGGGTCTTGATGTAGAACGTGCTATTCAAAAGCTTGTTACTTTCTGATCTTCCTTTTTCTCTCAAACTTCTCTTGAGCCTGATCCTGCGGTTTGTCATAAATTGGCACAATATCCTAT
Source organism: Lissotriton helveticus (assembly GCF_964261635.1). Lineage (NCBI taxonomy): Eukaryota > Metazoa > Chordata > Amphibia > Caudata > Salamandridae > Lissotriton > Lissotriton helveticus. The sequence goes on from NC_136065.1 coordinate 1,861,224,407, forward strand.
GCGAGAAGTTCCTCCAATATGGAGAGATACAGTTCCACAAGCAGGTGCTAATCCGGCTGTTGCCGCTCATTTTCAGCGTATATGGGTACATGATCCTTGGAAAAGATCAGAAGTGTTGGCACTTAAGCAGTCTTTACCGGATCCTCGTAAGAATCCTGCTGGGTATTATGAAGAGTTGTCCCAGACTGTTGATGCGTGTATTAGGAATTTGGCAGATATTGATTTACTTATGGGAAATGTAGTCCCACAAGCGATATGGGCCAAGATTCGTAAACAAGACCACGATCAAGCTTTAGGTGGTGATTGGGCTGCTATTACAGCAGCGGATGCAGGACAAATAGGTGGTGCCAAACCTGATGATTTGATTACGGAATTACCTAGTAAAATATTAGATCTTATGAAAACGATGATGCCTGCTGTACGCGTTAACTGGGATAAGTTGGCAGCGTGTAAACAAAAGACTGATGAAAGTGTCTCCGATTTCTTTACTCGTTTCGAAGAGACTTTCATCGACCATAGTGGTCAAGATATGAGTACCGAAGGTGGACAGCGATTATTCGTAGATAAATTCGTCTTTAATTTACTTCCAGAATTATCGCATAAATTGAAACAATCGTAGAGTTCATGGGCCGTTTCTTCAACTGCCCAGATATTAGCTACTGCTCAGTATTATGAGAATAGGGATAAGGAAGATATGGAAAAAGTGGAAAAAAAGACTAAGGAATTAAAAACGAAGGTTCTTCTGCAACAGGCTTATCCCCCTCGTTCTGCTCAGCCCCAATTTCAACAGCCTCCACAGTTCCAGAAGTTGTTGCAGAAACCGGTATCTTCAGCTCCGCGATTTCCGTTGGGTCCTAATCAGTGCGCCTATTGTAAAGAGGAAGGTCATTTTAAGAATAGCTGTCCGGTTTTGTTGCAACGTTATGGTAGATCATTAGCACCACGGGGTCGTGGTGATTCTCGGTCTATGTCCAGAGGCAGAGGACGTGGTGCGTCGTCTCAGGAACGACGTCCTTCTCCCCCTCAGGACTCTACAAATTATTTTGATCAGCGGAATTCCCAGTCTGCACAATATTACAATGATGACTATTGTTCAGATAGTGAGAACGCTGATTTTCACACCAGCTAGGACAGCCATAGACAGAGTAAGGGAGTCGTATCAGTCCAGTGGATCAAGATGGACCTTATGTTAATGTTGTAGCATTGGGTGTTACAGAGCCATTTCTTTTGGATACTGGTGCAATGAGAAGTTCTATTATGCATTCCAAACTCCCTGGGGCACCTTTGTCTGGCTTAACAAATGTTTCTGTAGGATTCTCTAGCGCCCCAGTTACTAACCCTGTTTCCTGTCCTTTTCTATTGGTCCGTACGATTTGGAAGCTCCACTTCTCTTAATGACGGGTTGTGGAGAGAATTTATTGGGTTTGGACTTATTGAAACGCTTGCATGCCACATTGTATTGTTCACCCTCTGGTGTACATCTTACTTTGGGTGATAAATTGACTTCTCCGATGTATGTATCTAAAGAACAGCTGCCACTTGAACTGCGTTCACTTCCTGCTACGCTTTGGGCTACGGGTCCGAATAATGTTGGTTTGCTTCAAATTCCACCTTATGTGATTACTGTTAAGCCTGATGTTAAGTTGCCACGTATTCCTCAGTACAAAATATCTAACGATGGTGAGAGAGCTTTGTTGGCTATTGTTTATGACTTGGTTCAGAAAGGTGTGGTCGAAGAGACCAGAGGAAATGTTTGCAATAGCCCTGTTTTGCCTGCTCTTAAGCATACTGATCCTTCACAGCCACCTGTGTATCGTTTTGTGATTGATCTCCGAGAGGTCAACAAAATTGTTGTCCCTCAATTTCCTGTGGTTCCGGATATCACTGCTTTGCTCACTATATTTCCTGCTTCGGCAGCTTGGTTTTCGGTTATTGATCTCAAAAATGCTTTCTTTAGCATTCCTATTGCTGAGGAGAGTAGGGATCTCTTTGGCTTCTCTCTCGGAGGCCGAAGTTTCCGACTTAAACGTGCACCTCAAGGCTATTGTGAGAGTCCCTCCATTTATAGTCAGGCTTTGAAATCCCAGCTTGACACCTTCTCTTTGTCATCAGGTGCTACTCTTATCCAATACGTAGATGATTTGTTAGTAGCTGCTGATTCGGAAGATATCTGTAAAAATGTGACTGTGTCGCTTTTGCAACATTTGTCTGATCTACATCATAAAGTGTCACCTTCTAAGTTACAATATTGTCGCCAAGAGGTTACCTATTTAGGTCATCTCTTGTCGAAGGAGGCAAGGCGAATGACCCCAGAAGGCATCCATGCAATTGCACGAATGCCTGTACCATCCACACAAAGAGAGGTGCGTGCTTTCTTAGGCATTACCTCTTATTGTAGACAATGGATTCCGAATTTTTCCTTACTAGTTAAACCTTTGTTGGCGCTCACTTTGAAAGATACGCCTCAACCTCTTCCTTGGACTGATGAATGTCAAAAGAGTTTCTCTGATTTACGTACTGCTTTGTGTTCTGCTCCTGTGTTGGGTACTCCAAATTACAGTAAACCTTTTACACTCTATGTTCATGAGAGGGAAGGTTGTGCATTATCAGTCTTGACACAACAATTTGGAGACAAACAAAGGCCATGTGCCTATTTTTCGGCTACATTAGATCCGGTAGCTAAGGCATTACCCAGTTGTCTCAGAGCAACAGCAGCAGCGGCGATCTCTATTCGTCAATCTGCTGGATTGGTGTTGGATCATACTCTTAATGTTATGGTGCCACATGCAGTAGACACTCTTTTGAACAGGACTAAAACCCAGCACTTAACGAGTGCTCGTTTGTCTGGATATGAGTTGACGCTTTTAGCCAGCCATATACATATCAAGAGATGTAATGTTCTGAATCCAGCAACATTGTTGCCTGTTTTGGATGAGAAAAATGTACAAGATCAGCATGATTGTTTTCTTCTCACGGAAGAGGAAACAAAAGGTCCCTGGTCAGAATGTGGCATGCCAATTGCGTATGTGCCGATAAAGACTCGCAAATCTTTTATAACAGTTCTGGCGTCAGCCGAGCGCTGGGGTCGCATCTAAATGAATCTCGTCTTAATAATTATGGGATCGCATTTTTCCTTCTGGATGTCTGCGTATAGATAGCCTAATGCTGTCTAATAGAGGTATCTGGGCTGGTGTATGGTCCGGTTCACAACTGCGATCTCTATTGCAGCCCTGACAATTCATTGCAAAGTTGTAAATTTGCACACTCATCCCCGGCCACCAGTTTTGTGATTGTAATTCTATTAGAGATTTCAAGATCTCTTGGTGCCTCAGACCCATTCCCATGTGTGCTTCTTGAATCAAGTAAGCTCTCCGGTTCGTGTTTGGAATTACTGTCCCACACTCCAGGGATTCGAGCAAACGGTACAGAGTTTGCATCAATTATGTATATATTTCCGAGTGGATAATTTAGAGGTAACGCCGCATAGTTGCCTTCCATTGAGGCTTTTACTTCTAGTAGCGTTTCTCCATCTATTTATTTTTTAGAACGCTTTTTGTAGCTACGGAAGCCGGTTTGACAGCAGCCGCTGTGGCTCTGTTAGCCAATGAATTCCCCGCAACGTGAACGCCATCACGTTTATGACTCAGTGTATGTATCACGTGAGTCTTTTGTAGTTCTTTCTGTAAAAGAACTACTTGTTCCCAAAGATTTTTATGCTTTATTGTGGCACCTGTCTCATCTTTGTAACCGTTTTTGATCCAGGTCTGCATGTCATTATTGTAAGACTGGACGCAGTAATGTGAATCGCACACTATTAGTGTGGGGAATTTGCGATCGGCATTTTCAAGCACCATCTTTAAAGATCTTATTTCAGCTCGCTGAGCTGTACAGTTTCTGAGTGATTCAGTTTTGGTGACCATCGGTCTGAATTTACCTAAGCGCCAGCGACCTTTAACAATCGCGCATGCTGCATTGTAAACTTGTTTTTCCACAACGTAGTGTTGTGCAAATCTGTCAGTGTATATTACACACAAGAACTGTTCGAGAGGCAGAATTTCGATTGACAGAGGACATTCATGTTCGTATTCCAGATCTTTTAGTTTTTTCATTTTCGGATCAAATGCGTGTTTCACGTCTGTTGCAGCAAGAGAATTTTCCCATTGTATCCATTTTGGATCTAAAGCTTTAGCATTCGGAATGCTTGGTCTTGTTACTGCCTCAAGGGCTGATACTGCTGTTAAAACAGATATGCTCTTGCCTTGGGCTAGGGCTCTTTCTTTTGCTACAGCAGTTTGAACCGCAGTTAGAATTTTTTTCAGTAGAACTGAATTTCATTTCAGCTTGTGTGTACAAGTGTGATTTATTAGCTATTGGTACAGTTTCTCCCTCATTAGAGGTCAGGTATGTGAATCCGCATCTTCCTGGGATGACTCGGATTACAAGGTTGCGTTCGTTTGCGCGTGTTTGCAGTTTTGTTTTAGTTAACATGTCTGTTTGTATTGATCTTAAGATTTTTGTGTGATTTTGTGTCCAATTAATTGGTTTGAAATCAGGTTTTATTAATTCGTAGAGTGGTTTAACCCTCTCTGCGTAATTTAGAATGTACGTTCTTCCGAAATTCAGGAAACCTAGAATTGATTGTAAGTTTTTCTGCGTTTTTGGAGCTTGGAGTACTGCCCACTTCTCTAAAAAGTTGTCTGCTAGGCGTTTGCCTTCACTTGATAATTCATATCCCAAGAATAGGACAGTGAGGTGGGCAATTTCGATTTTTTAAAGTTGAATTTGTACCCTTCAGCTGCGAACCCAAGTATTATGGTGTTTACTCTTTTCAAGTGTGTCTCCAGGTCATCGTCTGTAAGATAGATGTCATCGACATAAGATAATGCTTCATCATCATACATTTGTAGTAATTCTGTTACCCTGGCTGAAAATAATCCTGGGCTGTTCTTGAATCCCTGTGGGAGACGACAACATTGCTTCTGGGCCCCCATACAGGAGAAAGCGGTTAAATACCAGCTTTCTGGTGCAATATTTTGACAGAAGAAACCATTTGAAATATATAATGTCGTTTTATATTTTTTGCGCACGATGTTATTCATTAGTGCTGCACTGTGTGAGTTTTGTACTGCAAATGTTTTGCAACAAGAGTTTAGGTGTCAATAGTCCAAAACTAGACGATATGAATCGTCTGGCTTGGAGACAGGAAACAAAGGATTGTTCATTTGTGAGGTGCATGTTTCAATTACCCCCTGATATTCAAGTTGATCTAAGATCTCCCTGACTTGTTTTTAGCTTCTTGCTAAACAGGATACTGCCTCTGTGCAGTAGGTTGATTTTTTAACTGAATTTTATGGTGAGGAGAATCCTCATCCCACCCTACATGATTTTTATATAATGCAGGTGCTTGGGCCACTGCCCATTTTCTAGCATATGTGTATTTTTTATGAATTGGAATGGGATTTGAGAAGGTAGGCATAATCATTTCTTCGCCATGTGGGCACTCCCTGACAAACTCAGGTGGCCAGTCTTTCTCTGCTAGCAGGATATCATAGCCTTTTGATAGGTTCTCCCAAAAGAGACCTCTTATTTTCCTAGTTTTGTCCTCCTCTATATGCAATGTTATTTCATATAATTTATGGGGTACACTAACTCTGGTGTTCGCAGGTTCCACCTGAATGTATTAATTCATGTCTACTGTCTCCAGAAGATTCATCAGGATCGTGGGAGCTATGGTCACTTCTGCTGCACTGTCTAGCATTGTCTGGGCCCATTCTCCGTTCTTGAGTTGTGTCCTCAGAATCCTCGGCATGTTTTATTTTAATACTGGCTATCTTCTTTTTGGGAAATTGTAATTTTTTACTTTGATGAGCAGGTTCCTTGTCTTTGGACTTGACATGCTCTTCTTTGTGTTCTGAACGTCCTCTTCTTTCCAATTTCTGTGAGGAAGTCTGAAAAGATCGAGAGGGACGTGTATCAATATCTTGATATCTGTCAGGTTTTCTTAATTTATCCCTATCTCTAAGGTTGTATCTTTTCTCAGAGGGCACCCGTTGTGGAGACCTGCTCCCCTGTTCTGGAGATCTATTTCTCCGTTGGGGAGACCTTCCTCTGGACTGGACTAGAACTCTGGGAGTTGTTTGTTTGTTACCCTCCCACTTCTTTTTTGGAGTAATGAGATTATTTTTAATAAAAGTTTTTTCAGGATTTTCAGTTAGTTGGGGTTTTAGTGGTTTCCCACCCAAACTATCTCTACCTAATTCTTCGTAGGATTTTTCAATTATACTGGCAAGTTCAAAAGGTTGTTCTGCTATATCTGTCTCTTTCAATCTGTGGCGGATCGCCACAGATGCTGCTTCACCTTTTATGTTGGCTAATAGTATAGCTGAGACTTGCTTAAAGTCTTTCAGTAATTTCATACCTAGATTTAAAGCAGGCTCTGGACCGTATTCATTTTGAATCTGTCTTAGTACATCTGGTATAACTGCCATAGACGGAACACCATGTGTTTTTGTGTATATGGAAGCAAAGACTGTTCCCCAAGTGTCACAGTCCTCCACATGTGGTGCGATCCCCATTGGTAGGCAGATTGTCAGAATTCTGTGTTTCTCATTAGGTGTAGTATCAGGAAATACTGCCTCTATCTGAGTAATTTTTTGAGCTAACCAGAATGGAATTTGTTCCCGTTTTGCGGGTAATTTGCCAATGACTGATTGTATAGTCTGTGGTGTATTTTATTTGTGTTTCCATGGTGAGGGGTGTGCTGTGCAATTTTTACTGCTGGTTGGACTGTTAAAGTCCGCATGACATATTGGACCAATTGTCTATGTATTTTAATTAGCTGTTTTGCTGAACTAAAAGTTCTCCGCTTGACATTTTTTCAATGTCAGGATGTGGTGTATATCTGGCTGGAATCGGCCATGTGGCTCCTGGTCTACCTATTGGACCGAGCCTGGTGAAGTGATTTTTATGTTTTAGGGCGCCATTAAACCAGAGCTGGTGCTCATGGTTTGTTAGTGGAATTTCAATGTCCTCGAAAGGAACGTATTCCGTTGGAGATTCTCCTACTTTGTAGTAGTGAAAATCGCGTGTCACAGCATGTGCTGCTGGAAAATGTATCCAGGAATAGAATACCTCTGTCTGCCGATATTCATGGGCCTCTACCACAAATATGACTGTACCACCTCTTGATGATACTCCATTTTCTATAAGTTTTATAGTTATGGTTTTCCTTACATTGACTGGGATGAGTATAGCATCCGGGTCATCTTCCCGTAGACTTGTGTCTTCCGCTAAAAGTTGAGCTGCTGATTTAGCTCTCTCCCTTTCGTCGTCACTTTCTGACATGTTTTCTGACAGAAAGTTTTTGCAGAGCAAGTATCAAGGAAACAAAGATTAGGTGCACAATATTTTGGAACACTGTATCCTTCAACGTTGACTAAACCAAGAACTAATACATAGGATTCTCATCCTACTAAGTTTTGGTGGATATTAGCCTTTTACCCACTCCAGACGTCTATTGCAGTATTTACGGTAAACAGGGGTCTGTGTGAAAAGCACGACTGAGTTACTCGAGTATCTAGCGTTAAATTATCGCCTTACCAAACGTTGAGCGCCATGTAGTGTAGTTCCTATATTCCCAATAGGCTCTGCGCATTGAAATAACATAAACGATAGTTTAGACGTAGGACTGAGGTCGACTAGGTCTCTATTGAATATGTTAGACTTAATTATGAATGCCAGCTAGCTCAGAGGTCACTAGAAACTTTCGAGTAAACAGGAAGGTGTTAACTTTCCTGAATAGACAAGAAGGGATTAGTTTCTGACAACCGCATAAACATGACAACTTTGCTCCCTCCAGAATAAGGAGTATATCTCCAGAGTCGCGGAAACAATAGATAGCTATTTCACTCAGTCAATTGTGCATGCTTAGTTTTACCAGAAGTGCAGAGAAACAGAGAGACAGGCGTTTTCAATAAAAGAGGTTATTTATTGAACAGTCTTCTTCCTCATTCAAGAGAAGTGAGTTGCCATAATTGCAATACTTGTCATAAAGTAAAGTGTGTACAGTAAAAGGAGTATTATGAAATAATACTGTAAAAGCATGGTACAGTTTCTAAGCCATACCGTGTTTAAAAAAGATAAAATATATACATACATAAAATAATTGACTAAACGTGCTCAACTGGTGCTTCTAAAATACGCCTACCCCGGTGTACCTAACCTAAGCCTAGTACGTGGGAAGGAGTAATTGAGCTGCAGTTTAAGTTAAGATAGTTTTTGCCAAGAATCTGAATCAAGAATTCTCTAAGGATCTAATCAGCTCCGTACCTTGGTTATAGAATGAAGGAGGTCTTGTATCTCGTTCTCAGGACTCGATCTCCCGGTAACCCGCAAGAGTGACTGGAAACACTGGAGCTGGATTTCTCGGCAGGAGAAAAGACAGCGTCTCTCTCAGTGCGTCAATGGGAGGGTCGGCTTCCTTCGACACTTGCCACAGCAGGGCGTCGGGCAAGTAGATAGCTGATCTTCTCCAAACCACCGTGTGTTTTGCTAGGGCAGCTGTTGGTATATTTATACCTGGAAGGTGCCGGGTTTGCCGTAAGGTTGGACCTAAGACGTCACTAAGAACTCGCAGTTCTTTCAGGACTCCAGGAGTTCTTGGACAAATCAAAACAGAAGCAGGGGGAATTCTTGGGCTGCTGGAGGCTTGGTTTGTTTAAGAACGCGTTGTGCTTTCTAGGAGTCTATGGGAGTAGCCTTGCTGTATTTGGACTGCATTGGCTATGACTAAATATGGATATGATTCTTATGCCTTTATAAGGATATGATTTGTTATAACCACATGAGGGCATAAATCGGGAATATTTAAATAGGGTCCTAGATACATTTACAACAGTAGTAGAGAGAAACAAGGGTACCCCAATACGTGAACCTAGGGTGGTGAAGCGTTTTAGAAAAACAATGGTTCTGGTGTGGCCAAAAGGTCCATTTAAAAAGTGACCATGTGGGGGGGGCACTACGTTTGAGAGTAGAAAAATGTCCTCGACTGCGCATATCAAAATGCACAGTACACTTGTGGGGCCACCAGATCTTGGCCCTAATTGATACGGGTGCATCCATAAACATTCTTGCGCAGTCCGCCTGAAGACTCTCCCAACACAGCCTGTCTTGCAGCCCATGGTCACACAAGTTTTCATGTATGTGCCATCCACACCTCTTCCACTGGCTGGGGTTTTCACTACTGAGTATGACTCCTACTCAACACATGCATAGGTCTACCTTACCAAAAATGGTTCAGGGATGTTGCTGACTTGCTGGACAGCGGAACAACTTCAGTTGATCTTGTTTGCTTTCAGCATGCAGTTAGGAAGTGTGGATGATCTGGTGGCTGAATTATGAACGCTATTCCATGGCATTGGGTGCGTAAAAGACCGGAGTGTCAAGCACAGCTGAAGTTTTTCAGGATACCATCAGGGGTGTGTTGGCTGATCTTGAGGGAGTAATCAACAACAGCGATGACATTCTGGTGCATGCTCTGTTCATCAAACAACATCTTGACAGGCTAAAGGCGTATTTCAGTGATTGCAGGACAGTGGTCTCACTCGACACCGTAAAAAGTGTGCGTTTCTCCAGAGGGGAATCTCATTATTTGGATATCGTTTTGCTGAGAGCGGGGTCATGCTGGACCCTGCAAAGGTTCGAGACGTTCAATCAGCACCAGCACTAACTAGCTCTACTGGAGTCTGCAGCTTCTTGGGGATGGTCAGATACTGTGGCTGATTTTTTCAAAACTTGACCACTCTAACAGCTCCACTTCGAGAACTGACCAAAAGGCAAGCAGTGCGGGAATGGGGACCTGAGCAGGAGGCAGCTTTTCAAGCAACTAAACAAACATTGTAGATGCAAACCACACTGGCTTAATTCGATCCTCTTCTTGAGTCAGAGTTGTCTGTCAATGCCAGTCCTTCTGGCCTGAGGGCCCTACTCTCCCAAAAACGGGACAATGGTGAATGGGCTCCAGTTGCATATACCAGTCGAGCTCTTACAGATATTGAGCAGCGATATTCCCACATCAAAAAAGAAGCCCTTGCAGTTCATTGGGGATGTCACCACTTTCCTCTCTATCTTTATGGCCACCTGTTTGTAGTGCACACGGACCACAAACCATTGAGACTGTTGTTCACTGGATCCTCATCGAAGCCACCCCCTAGGATTGAAAAGTGGATCCACTAGTTGCAAGAATACTGCTTCAGAGTGGTATCCCGACCAGGGTCACAGAATCCGGCAGACTATCTCTCCACACATGCCAGGTCTGCCACTGTCAGCAAAGAGTCAGAAACTGAGGATGTGGAGAGACTGGTAGTAGAGAAGTCAAGACCTTTGTCCATTTCATTGGAAGACATTGTGGCCGCACTCAGACTGATGTCTTCACTCAGCTGTCTCTGTGGAAGCATCTGGAAACTGGCACACCCTTGCCCAAAATGCTTCTTGGCTTACAGATGGAGCGCGTATGATGCGATCCTCATTGAATCATGTTAGACAGGAGATTGCTATATACCAGGAAGGGTGTCCGTTAAGGGGTCCTTGTTTGGTAATTCCAGTATTGTTGCAAAAAGAGGTGGTCTATCTTGCTCACTACGCTCATCAAGGGGTAGTAAAGATGAAGTCCAGGCTACGATGTAAGGTCTGATTCCCTGGTTTGGATGACCTGGTTGAACGCACAGTGAAGCAGTGTTCTATTTGCCAAGCCGCCGGCACCCCTCATTACTGAGTCGATCCCCCCTGTTCCTTGGCACCGAGCACATGCGGATTTCGGCAGTCTACCTGATGGACGACATATGTTGGTAGTAATAGACGGTTTTTCAAAGTATCCCAAGGTTGAGATCCTGGAGTCCACAACTCTCGGTTTGAGAAAATAATGGCAACTCATAGATTATTGAAGGAACGGAGTATTTCACCTCACGAGGCATGTACCACCATAAATAACCCCGTGATGACCACAAGCCAATGGTGAAGCAGAGTGCTTCATTCGAAATTTGACCAAAGTTCTGAGAATTGCACTCGCCAACAGTCAGAACATGGAGTTCTCGCTGGACACTTTCCTTCGAGAGTATCGTCTTACTCCACATTCCATAACTGGAGTGTCCCCCAGTGCCCTGTGCATGAATCGGATGGCGGGAGACACTATTGCTCACGTTGGGGAATCATCTGCTCTCCAAGAGAAAGTTGCGGAAGCATTGCAGCGGTGCCAGGTGCAGAATGACAGTATTTCAAGGAGAAAATGAGCTAAAACAGAGCAGTTTCAAGTTGTTGACTTGGTGTTTGTTAAGAATCTGCATCCGGGGAGCACTTTTCTGTTGCCTTTTGGGATTGAGCTGTGGCGAATAAGTATTGTTAAAGGAACTATGGTCACTGCCCGGAGGAGATCGGAACCCATTACAAGGAATGTGTCCTATTTCAAACTGTACCAGCAGCCAGTGTCTGGCCAGGACAGTCCTCATGGAGCATTTCCCACGGCGGAATGTGGAGGGGATAAAAATAATGAGGACGCTCTCCTGCATTGTGATGTTTCCCCTTCTCCTCTGCCAGCAGAGAGTAATCTTGACCGTAACCATAGGCTGATACATTTGCTGAGTACCAGGAAGGAGGTGGGAGAAGTCCCAGCAGTGCAGATCATTCTCTGGGTTTTTCTCCATTTTTCTCCATCTCATGTCAAGTAGGAGGGCAGGGGGTCTGGTCCCAGTCGACAGGGGATAGGAAGATATGATTTGCACCCTCGACCCATTGCCTGATAGAGGTTGAAAGATTTTGTGTTTGGTTAAAATGAAGCGTCACTGTTATATATGGATGCTGTATCGGCTCATGTATTTTCATGAATTTGTGCGATGTTGTCTATGTTATTTTTGGTTTTTTTCTTTGTTTATCTTGTTGTGTTTTGTTTAATTTGAATAAAGGAGGAATGTTATGTTTGGGGATGTGGAATATTCCACTTAGTTCTGTAAGGAATGGAGTTTTTGTTCGGCACCCCGTCGCGCAAGCTGGGATGGACCGAGCTTGTGACGTAAGGGCGAGAGTCAATAAAAATGCCAAAGGGACGTACCTCTTGGTCAGATCCATGTGAAGACTTCTGTGTCCTCCTCATTATTCCTAAGTTGCTGCACTTCATAGGCAGCATCAACATAACACTCTCAACTCTAAAACACATGGCTAAAAAAAAATTAATTGAAAATTGTGTTGTATTGTATTGTAATTGCATATATATAGAGCTTACTTCCCCTGACGAGGCATTAAAGCGCTTCTTCGGTGAGTAGCTCTCTACTCCCGAACCCATAAAGGATTATTATTGAGTAACTATAGTGAGATATGAAAGTAATTTGAGTGGTGGATAGGTTAGTCAGTTATTTGGATTCAGAAGGATAGTGGAGGGATAGAGGAGGGAAAAAAGGTTAGCATTTATATAGTGCTTGTTACCCTAATGGGGTGTTGAAACACTTTCTTGGCGAGTAGCATGCTACTCCGGAACCCATGAGGATTAGTGGTGAATTAGTATAGTGTAATATGAAAGTAATTTGAGTGGTGGATATTAGTCAGTTATATGTACTTCACAGCCGGACTGCCATACCTTTAATGATGAAGTGCCAGCTCTCTTCCTGTCTGGAATGCCATGCTTTTATGGTGCCAATTCAGAACTTCTAGGACTGGTTATAGTTCTTGAATTGCCGAGATGTATTGACTTTGCCAATGCTTGTTTTTATGCTCTTGAATTTCAGGATGAGCTGCGAAAAACTTCAAAACAGACTGTTATTAAGGCCCCACTTGCAGCTCAGCAAACATCAACTAGTCCTAGTCCTGTAGCCTAGGACACACGATGCGACTGGGCGTTGGTGGAGGGGCTGAAGCCCTTTCAGCTTAAGGCACATTGCGCATCTGTCTCGAGCGAATCATGTCATTTTTAGTCACTGAATTTCTTCCTTTGGTTACTGCAGGGGTGAAACTAGACCCGAACTTCGAGGGGGCTAAGACTCCCAGCCAGGGCTGACTCGAGTGCTGGTGGAGGCCATTACAACAGTCTATTTTGTCACTCTTCTCCTCCATAACCTCTTTCTCAATGAATTCCCTCACTACTACTCTCCAACAGTGCACCTCCTCTTCCCGTAGCCTCTCTCTGGCATACAGTGTCCTTTAGGTCAAGCCTAGACAGCGCTTGCGCTTAGGGACCTGTTGCATATGCTTGGTGGAGTCCAACTCCTCCCATTGCTTGCCTCGCCTTTGCTTTTTATTTGCCTCTGTCAGTGTTCTTTAAAAATCTTTGCTTGATTGTTGCCAGTGCTGCCTCTTTGTCCCTTCTTTTTCTCTTCTGTTCCTCCCATCGAGCAGGGACTAAGTGCTGTCTCATTACGCTATAGTTCTTTATCTGTTCTTTGGGGACTATTTGTGCTTGGTTTCCTGTTCTGATACTATTTGCCTGTGTTCAGCTTCAGCACCATAGCTGCTTACATTTTATTATAGCATTCCTCCCTCCCACCTCCTCTTAATGCCACAGTTGCGTTAAAGCTGCTCCCTCACACAGTGCTGCCAACTCTATTGCTTGTGTGCTTCTAGCCTTTTTGCAAATTTCGATGTCGACCGTCAGTTGGACTTTTTTTTGTAGGATATTCATTTGGTTTTGGGCTTCCTTTTAAGGGGTATTGGTACCTGTTGAACTCTTGTTCTTAGGTGCGACTAAGACAACTATTTTCCTCTCACTACTTTTTTTCTCCCGGGTCACTTTTTGAACCACTTCTGGGCAAACCTCTTCCTCATCGGTTGGCTGTTGCTGGCAAGATATTAAGGGTTTATGCATACCTGCCAAATCAGCCTTTTAACTATCCACGTCCATTCTCCCTCTTTAATGGTGCCTGCCACACTAAAGCCCCACAACATGTTCTTTAGAGCCTTTGCTCTATTTTAACATCAATATTGGGGAGATGAGTTGGCCTAACGGCTAGGGCGGTCGGCCTTGAATCTGGGGAACCGGGTTCGAGTCTTGGCAAGGACGCTGAACATCCTGTGATTCTGGGCAAATCACGTTATCTCCCTGTGCCTAACAAAAATGAATGTGTGTCTTCATGTATGGGAACAGGTGCTATGTAAAGCTCTCTGATACCCAATACAGGGTCAAGTTTGCGCTATAGAAAACTCTGTTAAAATAAAAAATAAATTAAAAAAGTATATATTGTGAGGGCTGTGCGTCAATGACAGCAGGCGTCTGACTTGGAAGTACAATTATGCTATCCCGGGCTGGAATTGGCGAATCATTGCTTCTTGGTTTTTTACAGAACTCTTACCAAAAATAATTGAGTATTCTGATGGGCAACCAAATAAATGAACAAGTAGTTCTTTGCTGTACCTGTCCAAGTTTTATTTCTGAGGTTGCATGTTGTAAGTTTGTTAACACCTTCCGTTGGCCGATGCGAGCACTACCTCCCTGGTGCTGCGCACGACCAATGGCCAACGCAGCCCCGCCCACTCCATCGAATGCCCGCACTTCGCCACGGTAAACGGGTTAAGCATCTTTTCATGTTTACTTTTGCCACCCCTTTCGAAGTTTTCATAAAATATCATCTTTTATTCTCCTTCTATATGTGATTCCTGCAAATCACTCCAGATTTCATTAATGTAAGATGCTATTCATTCACGCTCATTTCTGCAGGACGTAATGCCCCTGGGTAAACTCCTAGCCACCTGCGCTGTCCTCCTCCCCTTCTCACCCCTCATAAACATCTTGTTACATTTGCTTTTGAATGCTCTTCCCTGCTTGTAATATTGTGTTAATTCCATCCCATTATAAGTACTATATACCTCTGTCAATATCCTGTTTCAGTTTGCCAGTAAGCATTCTTCCTTTTCCCGAAAACAAGATAAGGAAACAACACACCCCTTCCAAGTGAGTGATAGAGAAGGGTGTAGCATCTCTGCTTTTCACATTAAAATGTCATCTTCAAATTATTCAGAATACTTGGCAATAAATAAATCTTCTTACAGAGAAGCTCTTCTTTCAATGTTGTCACCATTCAGTGTGAGCACTTCCTTTTTGGTCAGCATATCACTGTGGCAGGAGGTGGCCCTTGCCTGCCCCTGCAGTATGATTGCTATTTCGTGGTGAAAGTCTTTGCCCATCATCCTGATGGAATGGTAGAAACTTAACACTTCTTGGCAGGCTGGTCTGCTCCTCCACAGTAGCTTATTTTCTTTGTGGCTGCTCTTGCTGTGTGGCAGTCTCTCTCTGAGTCTCTGTGCAGGTGGCTGTATTGATGCCTGTGAGGGTGTATGCGTCTCTCTGCCACTGTTTGGCATTTTACAAAATGTATATTGTCACAAATAAACAGATGGATCCATTTAAGAAAAACAATTCAATATAAACCCTACAGCTGTTGGTGCCTGTGTGAAGGGAAAAGGGGAGGGATTGCTCATCCTACGCTACATAATTGTACTCTACCTTCGTAATGCCTTCTATCCTGTCTTTTCTCTCACTCTCTTTCCTTCTCTTCTTCTCCATCTCTTTCAGTCTCTTCCCCTTTCTCTCACTCTACTTCTTTCTCTTCCTTCCTTTATCCCCCTCCAACCTCCTCCTTTCCACCTCTTATCTTCTTTCACCTTCTCTTCATTTCTTCCTTCCTCATTTCCTTACTTGTCCCATTCTATTAATTCCCCTCTTTCCCCTCATCTCTCCTCGACCTTTTACTAGCATTCAACTTTTTTCTTCTCTTCCTACCTTTATTTTTTTCTCCCCTGCCAGCTCTCATTCTTCTTTCCCTTCTTCCTTTTCTTAATTCCCATCCAGTGCCTCCACCCCTTTATCTCTTCTACTTCTCATCTTCATTTCACTGCCAATGCCTGGCCTGTTTACGTTTTCTCTTAAAGGTGATATTACTTTTCCTTTCCATCTCTCTTACTTGCTCCAGATAATGTTGTTGGACTCTAGGTGTTTAATAGTGTATTCTGCACTCTTCAGTTTGGTTAGTACACACGTACACACACACGTACACGTACGTACACACACACGTACACGTACGTACACACACACACACACACACACACACACACACACGTACACACATACACACACACACACACACACACACACACACACACTTAAAATTGCAAAAAGGAACTTTGTGGGTCAGAAACGGGCAGTATTATAAATGTGCAGGTACTGTCCAGTACTGAGCACCTGCACTTCTTTAATTTGAAAGGAAGAGTACTGTCACTTCTTAGTACTGCTGCAATACATTTAATGGGAACGTAATAGCACTTCTCAGGAGCAAATTGGTCCTCTAAATAGTGAATACCTGCACGTCTATATTTCCAATTCAAGCACTGGGAACAGTAAGAGGTTTCATCTTTCAATGTATTGGATTATGTTATGTTACTGGTCCTTTTGTGCTTTTGTTTTTTGAGCTGTGTCTGTGGCATGACTCTGAGCTGTCTGCAGCAGTACTCTCTGCTGCCTGGACTGAGGATTGGTGCATGGTTCTGGTATGCACAACCCAATAAAGTGAGGATCGGTGTGCTAGGGTTATGGTAATGGAGTTGTATCCGTTGTATATGTGCTTTCGTGTGCTTGTGTTCTTCAATACTTGCTGTTCAACTTGCATGATTAGTGAATGGGGTTGCTTCTGTGGTATACGTTCCAGCAGGGGTAGAGGGTCCAGGGGTCCCAGGTCTATATCTTGCTTTGTGAGAATTAAAGTAACGAAGGAACCGTACTCGAAGCTCTGGACCATAAGAGCTTCAAAATCAAAAGTTTAGTTCCATATTTTTAGATAGATGATTTATTCGTGTGGCAAGGATGAATCCTTTTTGTTTTTATGTTGTGGTAGCAAAATCCGTTAACACAATCAATCATCTCTTAAGGAGCCCTTTTCACTCTTGTTGAAGATTAGCAAAACTTTAGTGAACAAGGAACAAGGAACAAGAACAGCCGACGTGTTTCATCCTATGTGGCGAATAGCACCAGGGCTTTCTCAAGGCTGTAACATAAATAGAGTACATTGTAAGAGATAATAAACAATAGAACAGTTGACCCCAAAGAGTGGAAACAGGGTGCCTAACGATTCAGTGAATTAAAAAATGTTGTTTTTTTAATTTCTCATTCTTAAAAATTCCAAAGAAAAGTTACAAAGATTAGAAAAATTCTTCAAAGGAGGTGTAAATACTTATCGTAGTGTAAAGCTACACATATATTGTTAAGAAAGTGAAAAGAGTGGTGACAGAACCAGTGAAAGGGATCCTCTTCCCATATGCTTGTTAAATAACAAGTATTTGTGAGATTACTGATTTATAATGATTTATAATGCTTCTGTACATTGGAGATAGTGCATTAGATCGTGTTTGTGCGCAAATGTAATAATCCCTTATTATTAAGACTGTTAGAAAGAAAAATGAAATATTTAGTAAAGGTTCAGAAGTCACCCGAGATACGGTATGCCAGAAAGAAGCAAAGGTAAAATCCTGAAAAGAAGTTATTTGATACCTAAACGAATTGATCACATCATTCTTTAACTTTTTTTCAAATCTTTTTCAATACAGAGTGTCACAGTATTGTTGTTCCTCATTTGATTCTGTGAAAATAAAGTATGGTTATAATTAGTTTAAGGTCTTGCAACTCTCTATCATAGTACATTTTAACCTTATTTACAGAAAACATAATTAAAAAATGACCATTGCTATTCAGAGACAATCGGTGACAGGTCTAAAGAAGGTGTAGTTATATCATTGTCCGAGAATTGGTTACTTGTAAAAGAAGGGTTAAATCAATCTGTAGTTTGAACGGTATTATGATTGACCCCTTCGGCATGAATGTCAATCGCCTATAACGTATTACCTCATTGGCTCATAATTAGGTCTTCTACGGGAAATGTATCATAACAAATATTACGTATTGGTAACGGAACAAAAGGACGGCAGCTCTTAATGGTGAAGGGCTATATCAAAGTGTTAAACAAATGTTCCCTATATCTTGGTGCACTCTTAAAGATTAAAATTCAGAAAGTTACCATCTAGCATCGATTTCACGATGATATTACACACACATAAGGCGGAAGAGGCACTTCTCTATCAGGGCATGAATCCCAGTTAAAGATATTTTAGGCTACACATCGTTGGAACAGAAGCTGTTCGGGAGACGGTGAATAAACCCTTTTCTCATGAACGATATTCCACCCTAGTAGGTGCTAGACTTACTTTTGATAAGGCAGAGGTAAGAATCCAGCGTAGTCCTCCGGATAATCCGGTATTCGGCAAGGGTCCCGTATTTTCACTTAAGAACGATGCCATATTAAGTAGTCTGTCTTGATGTTATGACTCGGAAGTAAACATCCTCTTCTTCCGCAATAATGTAACCTTTCGTAAAGATATAATAGTATATTTGTCAAATGGTACTGACAAAACGATTGTTAGGAACGAATGAACTTCCTTTTCCCGGAACTCCTAGTACAGCTCCTGTATGTATTGCGATTCGTGAGAAAATACTCCCGTATGAGCCTTTGATTGTCAGTCTCAGTCTTCGAAAAAGGACTAAAGTGACGGTAAAAAACCATGGTGGCCATGTTGGAGAGGCCATATTTACTAAAGAAAACTGCCATAGATCACAATCCATGACATTTATATTAGGGATCCTTTTATAAGCCAAAAAGAAAGGATCAGAAATGGCAGTCTCTATATAATGAAAAATCCATAAGGCCAGAAGAATTAGGAACATTTAGGAATTCGAATTAAAATTAACTAACCCTCTCAAAACTCATAATTTAAGAGGTGACTACTAATTGGATTTTTATTGAAGGGAAATAAAGATAAATATTAATGGTTCATCCGCCCCCTTTGATGTCGTAAGAAGGGGCGGCGGGAAGTTGTAAAGCAGTTTATTAAAGTTTGTTACGGTATATTATGGCCGAAATCTGACTGGTCCCTGATTGTATTAGATACATACTGATTATATATGTTCATACCACCCTTGTACTGGAGAGTGGAAGAGTAAGCACAAATTATTTAAGAACTTGATTTCCTGTCTATGCACTTGGTTCTAATTTTACTAAACAAATTCCAAAAACAAAGGTTCGTTACTAGAAAGGCCTAAGTACACCCTTCAGTGGACATTCAAAAACCCTCTACAAACCCATTTTTGCATCTTTGGAATTACATAACAGTTCATCAGGTTTTTTACATGAGTCTTCTTATTCCACAGAGAGTTTCTCAGCAAATGTATAGTCTTTTAAAGCTAGTGATGCCACTGGTATTCCTGGTTGAGACCCTTTTCCACAGTCTCCAAGCCTATAATCAAGGCACTCTCCTCTTTCCGTAGGCGTAGTTCCAGGTTCCCACCTCTTTTGTGCCGTTGCAATTTTTCTATCCCAACAAATGAAAACGTAAGTTGATGGCAGTGATTTTTCAAAAAGTGGTCTACCAAAGGTTGTCTTGTGTCCGTCTTATGGATATTCTGATAATGTTATTGGATACGGATTTTCAATGGCCGTGTTGTACTTCCAATGTAACTTTGTCCACACGGACAAGAGATGAGATAAATCACATTAGTGCTTTCACAGTTAATGAAATCATTGATTTTAAGGTTGTGACCATTGACTGAAACTTCTTTCGTTTTTGATTTGCCCAATATACAGATTGAACAATTGGAGCACGTGAAGAAACCACTTGGTTGCTGCAGAAAAGTGGTTGCTTTTTGTTTGGTTTCCAGGAAGGATGGACACAGAATATCTCTCAGATTTTTGCTTTGCTGAGTTGTAGTTTTTCATGTAAAGCGGAGAATATGGTTGGGTTATCTTTTAGAAGGTGCCAATGCTTGTTCAGGGTTTTAGGGATGTGGTAATGTCAGTTGTTATACGGAGTATTAAAACGAATCACTGCTTTATGTTCTCTGACTTGGTTGTTGTGTAGTAGTGATTGTCTTTCAGTGTCAGTAAATTGTTTTTGAGCTTTGTTGAGGACATGTTGTTTGTATCCCCATTGCCTGAGTTGTTGTGTTATTTTATCTGAGTGGATTTGATATTCTTCATTTGAGCTACAATTCATCCGGGCCCGTCGATATTCACCTGCGTCTGTCGTGTGCTGCTTCTGACAAATTAGGGGGTGATTTTGATGTCGGTCGGAAGGGCACCGAAACGTATTCGTGTTTCCCGAGTCCGATTCGTAGCCCTTGCTTCCGACCAAATTGTACACAGTACCGAATAACTGAGTACGAGGACTGCAACGTGTTCGCGCTGACCGAATCGGGCACGAACGGCATTTGTACAGAACGAGCCGTTCATAGCTGATTCGTACAGTCTATTGAACTCGTTTTCTGATCCAGCGAGTACGATGACCAATTCACACAGCATTTATGATTCGGTTTGCCTGGATCTAACAGGCAGCCGGAATTTATCTTTGGGGGCACGTAGCAGGCCCCCCTTCACCTGGAGCCCTCCGAATCAGTTCTCTGGGGGTACCAATGGGTCCCCCTTTTCCATGCATGCACAGTGTGGTGGGCACCACGAAGTGCCTGCCAAGGGGTGCAGGCTTTTCCCTAACCACCCATTTTTACTATGGGAGCCTATGTATGCGTTCGCTATGTAGGCTCCCATAGAGATCAATGGTAGTCCAAGCGAACGGAGTCAGTCACTATACGGATGCATCGTACTCACTCGTTAGGACTTCCGTGACCCGATTTTACGGAAAGGATCCTGGATACGATGCTTTCCGAACGAGATCGGAATCGACCCCTTAGTGTTGATTATTCCCACATTTCCATGCCACTCATTTCAACACCACACATTTCCAATCCACACCACATAATTTGACACCAAATGACATAATTCAAATCAACAACATAATTACACAACACATCACATACATCCAATCCACACATCAGAATTCCACATTATGCCGCAAAATTTGACAGCACACCACATAATTAAGCTCCACTAGATACCACTCCACAACACAAAATATCATTCGACATAAATACACTCCATAACACACAATCCTACTCCACATAATTCAAGTGCACTCAATACCACATAATTACTATCCACATAATTCCACTGCCCACCATGCCACAAAATTCCACTACACAAATCCACTCTACACCACACAATTCCACTCAACTCAATTCCACAACTAACAATTGCAAACCAACCTACATAACTCCACTATACACTCCATAACATATGGGTACAAGACATTGTCATTTACAGTGCCAATAGCTCTAACTCAAGCAAATGCGAAACCTGTTGCATTTCCAATTCTTGTTTATAGTGCTACTCATAGTTAACTAACACTCCTCTCTGTGATTGGCATGGTACACATTCTTTACAGCAGGTGCATTAACCCTGCACTCTACTTTATGATGAGCCAAAACTGCTACTACACATAATACTGAACTCTCAGTAGGAACCAGTAGGAACATTAACCACCAGAGTTATCTTGACATTTTTATTGTTGGCTGAAAACTGTCTGATGCCCAAAGAAGTTAATGCGCTTTTAAACCAAAAGTTTTTTTTAAACACTGCGCCCGCTCCACCATTGTCAACACCAGGTGCTGCTGTAACGGCCGCACCTCTCTGAAGCCAGTCCCGCTCCCAGCAATGGGATCAGCTCAAGCCTTTCCAGAAATGGGGTCAGAACTAACCTCTTAGCCATCATATGAGGATAAAGATCTATATAAATGGAGGGGAGTGATGCATCCCCCAAATTCCAGCAATCAAAACAAGTTAGCAGATTTCTTGTGGATGATTTAGAGAATAAACTTCTCCCCTGAGAACTTTTTTAAACTTTTAGGGTCAA
Source organism: Lissotriton helveticus (assembly GCF_964261635.1). Taxonomy (NCBI): domain Eukaryota; kingdom Metazoa; phylum Chordata; class Amphibia; order Caudata; family Salamandridae; genus Lissotriton; species Lissotriton helveticus. The sequence continues at coordinate 1,861,246,223 of NC_136065.1, forward strand.
ATTTAATAAAAATGTTGCAGACCCTTATAGGGCATTCATGAAATATTCCAGGACTTTCATGGTGCACCAGGAAAGCAAGGTGTTACTTAGGAGTAGATCTAATTTTTTTCAAATGTCTCAAGTCAGAAATGACATCCACTATACCAAGGTCAGCATTTTTTCATGGGTGAACCCTTTTACCAAAGAGTACATACAGTATGGCAGTGCAAGAAATTCACCATGAATAATTCAGCCACAGTCATAGGTACCTCTAAAAATTCCCTCTGTTATACAAGGGTCAGGAATTTGCCATTGACACCCCTTATAAAAGGAGTACAGGAAATCTCATGACAAGAGTAACCTCAAATATCAGTTTCACATTTTGCTATGGATCTACCCCATATGCTAAGAATTATGTGCATCATGTCAGGGCCTTTGACCAGGTATGGTGGCATGTGTTATGTGTTCCTGCCACTGGGTATGCCTGGGCTAGCGGCCTTCTCAGTTAGACAGTTCAGGTCCCCACATCCAATGTTTGGTATCTTAATAGAAGCATGTCAAAGACAGCAGTTTGCGGTAGGCGACACCTCCCATCCATTTGCTATAAGTGGCCTTGTCCATGAGGCAAGAATAATCTCCAGTATGCCAGACCAGCAACACAATTGCACGCATAACACACATACACTCTCTCACACACACACATTCTTTCACACATATAGTCTCACTATAACTCTTATACTCTTTCGTACATTTGTACTCTGTCACACTCACACACACAGACTCACTGGCATTCACACTTCCATTAGTTAATCTCCTTTTACTGTGTTAGGAAAGCATGCCAGGCTGCTTCTGCTATACCTGCCTTGCCACATAGTGAAGATTAATAAAACATATTCTCTATATGCTATTTAAAAAAATATATATATTGCCTTGTCAATGTTTGTTACAAGTATGGTGTGAATGACAAGTGCACTGCCTTAAAATAACTGTACAGGGTTTATATTTGGTTTCAAGTGTGGATCAAGCAGTTACAGTATTAGAAAATAACTAATTCACATGCTAATGTAATATCACAGAATCCAACTGATTTCATGAAATGCTTGACTTCTTCAGCAACCATGGATTTTATCCACTTACACTTTGCATTTTTGGGTTTTTGAAACCCAACTTTCAATGTAAAAAAAAAAAAATACATGTCCCAGAATGAAGCATTGTGGTGAATGGAAAGCCAAGAATGGCTGAAGGTGTCACCTGATCCTCAATCCAGCACTATACCCCAGAGCCTCAGCCCTAGTCCCCCTCCTTGTGCCAACCCACATTCTCAATCCATTCTCCCCTCTTGCACCTGCCCCATTGTTGCAGATGAGTTAAGCAGGCCTCTAGCAATACGGAAAGAGCAGGCATTCTGTGGTTGCATTAGTAGAAATATGTGTATATTCATAAGAGTTGTGTACTTTTTATATTTACAGAGTAATAGGTGTGCTCATTTAAGTGCTGGGTGGATGGTGAATAGTGTGAGTGAGTGCTGCATGAGTGCTGTGAGTGTAGGGTGCTAAATGTGCCGATGTGAGTGTTGGGCGAGCTGCATGAATGCAGTCAGTTCAAATAACTTTATTCGATTCACAGGAATCATAAAAGTGGACCATACACATATAAAACAATTTAGAAAAAATGTATAAAAAATTGGGGTGAGTTCATGTCAAAGTCCTCAGTTTTAAAAACAATTTTTTGGGGGATAAAATACGAGATTCCAACAAGTTAAGTTTCCAGTAACAATTCATACCTTTTCCTAATTGACAGCAAAGTTCTAATGAAGTTAAGCACAGCATGAATGCAATGTGAGAGGTGGGCCCATTTGAGTGTCAGGTGTCAGGAGTGAGTGTAGAGTGGGAGGAGTGAGCGAAAGGAGTGAGTGCAGGGTGGTGTGAGCAGTGTAAATGCAGGGTGAGTGGTGTGCCTGTGTGTGATGCAGGGTGAACGGCGAGAGTGAAGGCTGATTTATGAGAGTGACTAGTGAGTACATGGTGAGAGGAGTTAGTGATATGTCCCTATGAGCTCTGGCAGACTAGTGTCCATGTGTGCAGGCAGGATGTACAGAGTGCCTATATGAATGCATGTTGAGAGGTTTTTGTGAATACAGTGTGAGAAGGGGAAAGGCGGGGTGGGCGTTGTGACTCCAGGATGAGTGCTCTGCTCATTTGCGTGGTGTGGGTACAGGGAGAGTGCGGTGCCCATGTGAATGAAGTGTATGGTGTGTGAATGACAGAAGTGCCTATGTGAGTGCACAGTGAGTGATGTGACAGTGTGATAGAAGGGTCAGAGGAGTGACTGTAGAGTGAGTGATGTGACATATGAGTTTGGGTGCGGATGAAAGTGCAGAGTGGGAAGAATTAATACAAGGTGAGTGATGTGCTTTTAAGTGGGGTAGCAGAGTGATCAGCGAGAGTTACAGGTGAATAAGTGTCACATGAGTGCAGGATGAGTAGTTTGGTCATGTAATCTCAGGCTGAAAAGTGTGAATGCACGGTGAGTGGTATGAGTGCAGTGTGATCCTTGTGAGTGCAGGGTGAGAAGTGTGTTCATGTGTCCTCAAGGTAAGTGGAGGGAGAACACGGAGTTCATGGTGAGGTTCATGAGTACAGTATGGTCGCTGTGAGTGGATGGTAAGCTGTGTGCTTGTGTGAACACAGGGTAAAAGGAGGGTGAATGGTGTAAGTGCAGGGTAACAGCCTGAGTTCAGTGTGTTCGCTGTGAGTATAGGGTGAGTAGTGAAAGTGAGAAGTGACTAGAGCGTTATCATAAATTATACTTTTATTTGATTTCATAAAAAAATCATAAAAGGGTGGAGAAACCACCATAGATAGAACATGCATAAAATATAAATTTTTGAATTTGAAGAATTGGGAAAAGACAGAAAAAATTGTCAAAAAGCGAAGAGGAATGGTTTAGAAAGTATTTTAAAACATGCAAGAGGGGTTTCGGGGCTGAATGATCTGAAACTACTTAAGTTGATTGGCAGATTCTATTTTGTCTGGTCTACAAGTCTTACTTGTTCCTTCCTGAACACTTCTGGAAGGTCCGTTTTGAGTGTTACTGCTAGGGCAGGGCAGATGCATATTAGATGCAGTAAGGACTCATCCCCTACCCCGCATAGGCGGCATTCCTTTGATTGCCATGAGTGTTTCCATTTCGGGGTTAGGTCCTTAGATGGATATAAATGTAAATGTAAATGTATTTGAGCTTGTAAAGCGCACTGCTACCCGTCCGTAGGTTTCCTGGCGCTGTATAACTCTGGGGAACCCGTCCTGGCTTTCCCTGTGGGATGGTCCCTGCTGGAAGTCCCCAAGGTGGAGCCAGGCATCCCCGGAGTTGATGGGGCCGTTGTGGAGATTAGGCAAGCTAATGCCCAGAGTTGCCGAGTGGAGCCCCTGATTAGAGTAAGCACCGAAGCGAAGAATTATCGAGTCCGCTGACCCAAGTCCACGACCTTGCCGCGTCGGGAATTGAACCCTGGTCCCGGCCGACTTCTGCTCCCGGATCTGCCGCCTCTAACCAGTGAAGTCGATATGACCCAAGCTGTAATAACGTGAAGTAGTGCTTTTTCTGGTGAGGAAAATGATCTAGCAAATAAGGTTGGGGTTGCAGCCTTTGGTATGTCTGTATCACGGTCCAGTCATGGCATTTTTTTGCTAGAGCTGTTTTGTCTAATAACAATGAGTACTGTTTTTTCGCTTTATTGACCACAGATTTAAAACCGAGGTAGGTAGGAGCAGTACCTCCTCTAGCTGCAACGCCGAGAGCGAAGCCTTCAGAACTTTGAAGATTGAGTTATTAAGCCTGGCTTGATTTTCAATCTCTACCCAACAGTGGTGAGCAAGTGTGTTGTCCTCTGCGTCCCTCATCCTCCATAGTACTTGACTAGTGTGCCTTGTCTGTCTGGGATCTGTTTTCTTAGGCCGTATTCTAGCCAAATTTGAGATTGCGGGATGTTACGGGGGATTGCAAACAATTTCTTGAAAAGAGTTGACTGTGCTACGTTCAGCCCTGTGGCATCTTTGCCATTCAAGATTTCTGTACCGTTTGAAATGGAGGGGAGGAATTTTGCTGCAATAACCTTAAGTAGATGGCCGGGAGAGCAGCCTGTGAGCTTCTTTTTTAAGATTTTAACGGCGAACAGCAGCTGTTTAGTTTTTATGCGACCTTGGTCCAGGTGTGTCTTGAAGTTGAGATTGCGTTCAATTTGGAAGTCTAGATATTTATACAAATTCACCTCGGTCAGAGTTCGCTTGCCCAAGGTCCAAGTAAGCTTATGGTATTTCACTGCTTAAAGATGTTTGACAAAGCGCATCACCTTCGTTTTTTGGTGATTGATGATTAATTGAACCAAGGTGCTATATGCTCCTAGTTTGGTGTTTAGTCTTTGCAAACCAACCGGTGTTTGCGCTAGGAGAACAATATCATCAGCATATTGAAGGCTGGGTATAGGAATGTTGCCAAGTTTTGGAGGGTCGGATTGGACCGACCGAAGGTGCTCATCCAGGTCAGTGATGTAAATGTTGAAAAGGCGCACACCCTTCTTTTTACCTGTTGAGAGTTGTGATCTTGTCAGTTATGCTGAGCCTGTCTCCTTTCCTGATCTGCACCCACGTCTGAGAATATAGGTTAATTATAGCCTCCAACAACTTGGCTGGATCCCCCCAGTTGTGTATTTTTGCCCATAGCGTGGCTCTCGAGACTTTGTCAAAGGCCGCATTAAGATCGATGAAGCATACATACAGTGGCCTTGATTTTCCGAGAGCTTGTTTGGCTAGGATGGTTACAGGAGAAATGTTCGTAAGAGGGCCCATCCCAGCCCTAAATCTGGTTTGTGTGCAAGTTATAAGATTTATTCGTGCCTCCCGGTCCTCTAAATCTGCCAGCAGGTTCGATGCGTATATTTTCGCCTCCACGTCGATTACCGTGATCAGTCTATAATTTGAGGGGTCAGAGTGTTGTAATTTGGCAACGATTAGGTTAGCATTAACTGAAGCCATCTTGCTTTTTGCGACTATCTTGTCCGTTTTGAGGAATCCATTGTGTATTTCTATCAGCCATTTTGTTTATGTGCTCGCCATGTGCTCTGTCCTACCTTCCTGTTAACTGCTCCTGAAATCTGCCTAGAGACGAGATATATTTAGCCTCTCCTGCTTCGCACATGCTCAGTTGAGCTTACAGCTGTCCCCAACTTGTAACTATCAGGATGTGTCCACCAGAATTAGCAACTGTTTAGCTCCTCTCACTTGTTGACTGTGCGTTTTCTGTATGACCTTATATGTAACCAGCATTTGTACTTGTACCGCCTTCATTTGAGCCCCTGTGTGGGTATAAAAGGACCAAGCTCCTTCCATTCAGTGTGCTACATCATACATTACCGAAGGGTGTTGTGTGAATGTAGTTTCATCTCATGAGGTTTAATAAACTCTGTATTTTCTATTCCAGTTTCTGTGCCAACTTCTTCCTATTGGTCTGAGGACTCCGTGCAGAGAAGGGTAAACCCCTTGCACTGGTAGGCCTTGCTGAGGCTCACCACCACAAGAGCGAGGACCCGACTTGTATATTGGGCTTAGAATACTTCCCCTCCAGGAGTTGGGGATTGTGTTGGAGGCTAAAACATCAGAGAAAAGAGGAGTCAGATGGTTCGCCCACAGTTGTGGATTTTGCCGGAACAACGCATTTGGAAGGCAGTTGGGCCCTGGGGCACCCCCGGATCTTAGGTTTTTTATTATTTAAAGGACTTGCTAATTAAGGATCCATGGGGAGAAGTCTGGTAAATAAGAGGTGGAATCGTATTTTACTAGATCTCTGGCAGCGGCTCCATTCCTAGTTGGAGAGCCACAGTCAGCAATACCTGCAGATGAAGTTTCGTTGTATAGTGATTCAATGGGAGCTCTCCATGTTTCCTCCATTACGTTCGAGTTGTGGTGTCGTTTCCTAAAATTGGTGAGCTGGTTAATGATTCTCCAAAAGAGCTAGGAGTCTCTTTGTTTGCAAGACTAATGGAGTTTCGCCCAGATGTATTCGTGAAATACTTTCTTGGCCACCTTGATGTCTCTCTTAAGGTCTTTTCTGGCATTTGAAATTAGAAGCAGGAGGTCTTGGGAAAAGGGTGCTCCCCAAGATCTTATTTGACGTAAATGTTTATTCAAATGTGGTTTTTGATTTCTGAGTCTTTTAGTAAACCATACTGCCTCTAAAGGTTTTCCTGCTTTACTGCCAGTTGCTGGATTGGAGCATTTTATATTTAGTTCTCTGATAAATAACTCCCAGGCCAGGATGCTTGATGATTCTGTTTTGGATTTTTCCAAAATGCTAATGCATATGCACATAAGGTTGCATATGTTGTCCTTTTTCCATGTGAGATGTTTAAGGTTGTGGCAGTTAAGTTGTTGTAGTGTTGCGTTGACAAGGATTGGATTTGCGACTTTTCTTAAGAGCATGAAGGATTGTGGTTGGTGGTCGCTCTCTACTCTGTCCAAAATTTGAAAGTTCGTAATGTAGGGAGCAAGGTTGTGATCCATGAGAGTGTAATCGATGGTTGAGTCTCACTTTTGAGTGACTCTTGTGAATGCTGCTGGGCAGTCTGTCGGACTTTGACAATTAAGCATATGCATTGAAAGGTCGTGCAGGTGAGCTGCGCATCTCTTGCCTAGGGTGTCACGTCGATTTGAGGCCCAAGCGTGTCCCCTAGTGCCTTTTGTCTCTTGCAATAGGTTCATATTGAAGTCCCCAGACAGGATGATATTAGCATCAGGGAAGGCAAGTATTAGTGTGGCGAGTGAGACTAGCAAAATGCTCAATACTTGCTAGTTTTTGTTTGAGCGCAGGATAGATGTAAGAGTTCATGATCAGCAGGCTGTTTGAGAGCAGGGCATCAAGTTTGACACATTGCAACCAGTAAAAATCAAGGTCTATAGCGGAGGCAAGACCGGAAATATCAGTTGAAATAAAAGTGGAGAGACCCCGTTTTGCTTTCCCTGGGAATACCAAACACCTAGAAATATTGTGATGGAATGCTGCCACTTAGCTCTTAAAGAGAATTTCTTTGAATACAACAACACCTTGTACCTCCAGAAACATGGGACCAGCATGGGGAGCAGCTTTGCTCCCAGCATAGCTGGTCTCTATGTCTACCACCTAGAGATGGCAAAAATACTGCACCCAAACAACCCATACCACATGCACATCAACACCTGAAAAGGTACTATGATGATATTTTGATCATTTTGGATGGAGATGAAACAACTGCTAACCAGTTCATCACTTGGCTCAATTACTAAGATGAGTTCCTGAACTTCACCAGCACTATCTCCAATGAACAATTGTTTTTTCTAGATCTGAACATTTTCCCGAAAGAAGCCAGACTAATGACAACAACTCATTTTAAGACAACATCCAAAAATTGTCTATTAATGTGCCAACGTTTCCATCTGAGGCATCTGAAGAACAACCTCCCTTACGGACAATTTTTACGTCTAAGACGTAAGTGTACAGCTATTGCAAATTTTAAATCTCAATTAAGTATGGGCGTAAAATCCGTTCTGCTTGCGGAATTTGCGGATTTTCGGCAAATTTGCGATCCGCGAATTCTCGCGGATTTGCCAAAAATTAGCAAATTTGCACGCAGCGGATTTTTTTGCTTGGTCGCGCTTGACAAATACAATATTGCGGCGCGCGGCGTTCACTTACCGTCATTCAGCGTTTGAAGAGTTGTTTTTCTCCATGTTTGCGTGTGCTGCGCCATTTTGGATCTTGCTGCAAGATCCCGCAGGAGTTTGTCGACCCCGATTAAGTCATTGCGGCCCACCACCTTGCACAGCGAGAGTTTGTCAACGCGAGTACGTCATAAAGGCCCGTGATCACACATCGCAGGAGTAAACAATTGCAAACACGTAGATGCGGCGGGCAGCAACAATTTCGCGCTTGCTAAATTGCAAAATTTGCAATTCTGCACAAGAAATCCACCAGCAGGCAGCATAAACCTTCTGAAAATGATGATTTTTATCAGAATAACTCCTCAGGTTGACATTTGCCTGCACTTTTTTTGCAAGGAGTCCATTTTGGGGGGGGGGAGGAAGGAAGTGCCCCACGGTCTCCAATTTCCTGTTCCTGTCCAGCAGGCTCCTCCCAGTGCTTTGTTCATGTCCTGGTCACTTTGATTTGGATCTTGACCTGGAAGGATTACTTTTTGTGGATGCTGCTGGATATTTGGATTTGAGGCCTGTTTGACTTTCTTTGGACACCTTTTGGATTAGAAATTTCACAAGTAAGTTGATGTTGTTTGTTTGGGGCATTTCAGTTGCTGCAACTACAATTTTGGAACTTTTTCAGAACATTAAATAAAATATATTGTGGGTAGCCACAGTATCCAGTAGGACCAGGGTTAGTTATGGGTGCATGATACAACTGTTTTGTTGAATTTCAACATCATTTAGGGCATGGATGGCATTGGATTGTGGTGATTTTTGTGTGTTTTACGATTTTTTGGCTGTTGTTGGGGCCTTTTGCCCAGGGGTACTCAGTGGTGCATGTACTGAGTCTTTCTGTGGGGTCTCTTTAATGTAAACATCATGGAGGGCATGGATGGCATTGGATTGTGGTGATTTGTGTGTGTTTTTCGACTTTTTGGGTGGTGTTGGGGCCTGTCCATGTGGGTGGGGGCCATTTTGAGGCCTGGTCCAGGCAGGGCCTGGCCATGTGGGTGGGGGTCTAGGGGCCATTTTGAAGCCAGGCAGTGTGCTTTGTTGTGCCATAGGCCTGCACCCAGTCTGCCATGCTTTCATCCATTATGCCCAGGGGTACTCTGTCAGTGGTGCATTTTATTGGTCTTTCCATTTTGGGGGGTGGGTATAATAAAAATGCTTACTTGAAAACTATTCATTGAAGCGCTACATATGCAACATTTATTTAACTGATGTTCCTCTGGCTTCGTTTGCTTTTAGGTGCAGAAAGACGAATCATCAGCCTCATCGTTCCTCATCAGTGCCAGGAAGAAGTCCTGCTGCGGTGTGTGCAGCACAACGTCACGTGTGGCCACAGACACCTCTGCAACTTGTGCAACTGCGGCCTGCTGTTCTGACATCTGAAGAAGATGGCCCCAAAAAAAGTTGCCCGTAGCTCCTCTAGCAAGAAAGTTGCCAGTAAGGAGCAGAAGAAGCAAGTGGCGCCGCTTACCAAGGAGACTGGTGTGCCGACCGCCGCATTTTTTTGGGAAAAAAAAGTACGCCTGCAGCAGCAGCAGGGTCTTCTGGGGACCAAGCTGGGAGCATCACCTCCGCTCCATTGGGCTCAGTGCCACCACCACCACCACGCCAACTTAGGTCCAAGCCCTTGAGTGCTGCAGAGGCAGCCAGTATAGTTGTTCAATCACCATCGACCAGTGATGTTGGCTCATCGCAAGAAAGTAGCAGCATCCCTCAATCAACACAGGTTGTTGTAACTCATCTGACGAGTGTTCAACAACCACAGCCGCAACAACAACCACATGTGAAAGTACAAGCCCAAGTACATGTGGAAGGAGAGGCGGCGCAAGGAGAGGCGCAAGCAGAAGTGCATGGAGCGGTACAAGTGCCCACAATAGTCGTTCCTCCCGAAGTAGGGGCACATCAGGAAATCGACATTCAAGCCGAGGTATCATCTGAGGATGATTCATTGTCTTCCAGATCCCCAGCAAGGAAAAGATCAAGGATGGTGTCTACATCTTCTTCAAGCCCCCTTCCTTCTGATGATATGGATGAAAATTGGGAACCACCAGTGCTGTCTGAGAGTGAGGCACACCATGATCTGACAAAGGTAGCTAAGCGTAAAAGGACGGTCCCCGAAAGTCTCATAGTTATGGAGTGTGATGATGACGCTGAACAAGAAGTGGCGTATACTCCTGCTGATGAAGACTCTCACGACGACGACGCAGTCATCATAGACGTCACTCCAGCCTCAGCAGGCATGCAGCAAACAGACATTTTTACCCTATCCCGAAATGCTGCTGAGCGTGATGTTGGCGACGTGTCAATGGGACCACCACCAATGCAGTTAACTAGTACACCACCACCTACAGCTTCCATATTTTCTCGCCAGAAGGGACCTCCATACACCTCGACCCCCATTTCCTCAATTAGTGGTGCTGTAAGTGCACAACGTAGTAAATTTCAGCAACACACACCCTCCACTTCATCTGGCATTAGCATTCCCAGTATCGCCTCCTCCGCCCCCCACAGACATTTGAAGTCCGCAGTTTGGGACTTCTTTAGTGTTAGCCCAACAAGGGAAAACATAGCCATTTGTACCATTTGTAAGGTTCGAGTTAGTCATTGTAAACTTGGTACCAACTATGGTACCGGAGGCCAGAGAGGTCATCTTGAGAGACAGCACACTGTCAAATGGCATGCGCACCTAAGGGAGATGAAGGCAGCCCGAATTGCAAGTCAACAAATTGTATCCGTTGATGTTTCATCTGATGATGACGAGGAGGAAGAAGCGTCAAACTTTTCTTCAGTTACACCCAGTACCCCTGTCAGCAGCACACCCCCTGCAAGATATATGAGCCACACTAAGAGTGTGGGAGAGAGTGAGACACCAATGCGAAAAAGTTCATCATCACTGAGCGTGACTGGGTCGCAGAAGTCATCATCATCCCGTAAAATGGTCCAGCCCACCATTAGAAGCATGTTGTTTTCAGATGCGCCATTTGAACGCAACCACACAACGGCGCGTCTGTATAACACTAAGCTGGCTAAAATGCTAGCGCTGGACCTTCTCCCTTTTTCTTTTGTGGAAGGGGTGGGTTTTCGTGAAATGATGGCAACGCTTTGCCCTAAATGGAAGGTTCCTAGCCGGTTCTATTTTGCCAGAGTTGCGGTTCCAGCACTACATGAAGATGTGCTGGAGGTGATTGGGGCAGCTTTGCAGAAGAGTGCTGTTCACACTATACATCTGACAACAGACATGTGGACCAGTTGCCAAGCCCTTCATTACATGTACATCACTGCACACTGGGTCTCTTTTTCAGGGGTTAAAGCAAAGCTAAGCGCAGGTGTTGACACGGACAAAGTTTATAAAGCTGCTCGGAAACATGCAACAGTAGCCATGTTTGCCATGGAGAAAACTCATACAGCAGAAAACATTTTGCATGAGTTTAACACAAAGGTCTTTCAATGGCTGTCCCCAAGAAAATGCAGTATTGGTTATGTTTCCACGGATAATGGCGCCAATGTAGTTAAGGCCATGGATAAGGGTAACTATTTCAGAGTGCCGTGTTTGGCGCACTGTATAAACCTGGTTGTTAAAAAATTCTTGCATTAAGAATGTCCAGTATACAAGTTACTGACCACCTGCCAAAGAATGTGCACACATTTCAACCATTCTTTTAATGCCCGGAAGCAGCTGAGGTGCCTGCAACATGAACGTAAAGTGCCAGTGAAAGCACTCATCCAGGAGGTGGTAACACGTTGGAACTCAACCTTCTACATGCTTGAGCATCTGTATGAGCAGTATGCAGTAGTCGATCAGTATTTCTTTAAACTGGGTACACCTATGATAGGCCTGAGGATACAGGTGGAGCAATGGGAGCTAGTTAAAAGCCTGACAGACATGCTTCGTCCTTTTGAGGTCTTCACGCGTGCAGTCAGCAGGGAGGACTGTAATTTGGGAAAAGCTATCCTATTGTTGCGAATGCTAGAGCACAAACTGAAGGTGGTGTCTTCTACGTTTCAAAAAGATGGAAAGCAAGAAGCATTTGAGTTGGCGGAGAAGTTATTACAGCGCCTACTTCGCGATGAACGTATTGGAAAGATCCACACAGAACAGCATTACATTTCTGCTACTATTCTGGATCCACGGTACAAAAAGGCAGTGGCAGGCAGAGTATTCTTTCCTTTTGATGACGCAGATGTTACAAATTACAAACATTGGTTAGCTGTGTCAGCCACTCGGTTTGAAAGGGAACGGCAGTATATTGAAGGAAAAGGCAGTGAATCAGCATCAGCAGGCCATCCGGAGTCAAAAAAATCCACTTCTGCATCTGTGGCAGAAGTGAGTGATTTTCCCTCTCAGCCGTTAACGACACCAGCAACTGTATCATCTGCACCAGACACAACAGTAATATTGTGCGAAGAAGAGGATTGGCTAACTCAGCTTGGGTTTGCTTCTCAAAAGGTCTCAGAAAAAAGTAAGCAAAGTGGAGGAACCCTGGAGAACCTTGAGTCGATGGTGCAGGCCTATCTGAATGACTCAACAGAGGTCTATGTTCATCATGACCCATTGGCGTATTGGCATGGGAAAAGAGATGTGTGGCCAGAGATCACCAACCTGGCTATAAATTACTTGTCTTGCCCACTCGCAAGTGTGTCTTCTGAACATGTTTTCAGTGCTGCTGGTGGCATTGTAACTTCCAAAAGGACCCGCCTCTCGCCCAAAAATGTGGAGAGGTTAACAATGATCAAGATAAATCAGCACTTCATACCACCAGATTACAAAATAGGAGAATGCACGCAGGAAGAATACGAGGAGGACACCAACTTAGATGAGGGAAGTTCTTCTCTGTTAACTGACCTACTCCTGTCTGAATTCGCAGAGTTTGAGGACGAGCTCTTCTTCCCTGACACCGAGCCCTGAAAATGAGTCAATGAATCACTAACTTTCTTTTTCGTCCTTATTCACTTTTATTCCTGTGGGTCTGTCTTTCTTTGTTTTGCAAAATCCATATAAAAAAACTTTAATCACCTAATCACAAAAACAAGCCCATCAGCAGAACTGTCTTCACTTATTTGCTTATTGATTTGAAGGTGCCGCAGTCTGCATTCCTCAGGTTCACAAGTTTACAAGAACATGCTCCTCTATCCTCCTCCTCCAGACTCCTATTTCCCTCAAAGCAGATGGCTGGATACGCCCAATGAAGAAAATCTCTGCACTTGTGGGGGTGTTCTACTTCTTTGCAGGTGAGTTGACGGGTCTGGGGCATTGCTGTGAAGGTCTAATACCGGATAAAAGTGGTTTGGAGAAAATCGGAGCAGAAAAGGGTTTTGCGCTTTTGATCACTTGCCTGTCTTTAGGGTGCTGTTTGGGGGCTTTTAGGTTGTTGGGGGTGGGTTTTGGGGTCTGGGAGCACTGCTGCCACAGTCTAATGTTGATTGCATTTGTTTTTCAGAAAATCCGTGGTGGAAAAGGGGAGTTAGGGCCTAGCTGCCAAGCTCATTTGGACTGCATTCCAGGTAGGCCCAAAGTTTCCTAAGTGTGGCTTTTCCCGGTTTTGCTTTTCGGCTTTTTGGGGGGGTGAAACTTGTTTTTGCCCGGGTTCACGGGTCTGGGGGCCTTGCTTGGAAGGTGTAATACTGGCTAAAAGTGGTTTGGAGAAAATCGGAGCAGAAAAGGTTTTTGCGCTTTTGATCACTTGCCTGTCTTTGGGGTGCTGTTTGGGGGGCTTTTAGGTTGTTGGGGGTGGGTTTTGGGGTCTGTGAGCACTGCTGGCACATTCTAATGTTGACAGCATTTGTTTTACAGGAAATCCATGGTGGAAAAGGGGAGTTGGGGCCTAGCTGCAGAGCGCATTTGGACTGAATTCCAGGAAGGCCCAAAGTTTTCTAAGTGTGGCTTTTCCCGGGTTTTGCCTTTTGGCTTGTTGGGGGTGTTAAACTTGTTTTCGCCCGGGTTGACAGTTCTGGCGCCATTGCTGGGAAGGTCTAATACCCGAAAGAAAGTGTTTTGGACACAATCCCTGGGGATAAAGTTTTTGCATTTTGTGAGATTTCGCTCACTCTACAGTTTTCGGGGGGGCTGTTTGTGGGGGTTCCTGGTGTTTGTGGGGGGGTTTGCGAGTCTTGGAGCAATGCTGGGTATGGATACTTTTGCTTGCTTGCAAGTGGTTTGAATACAATCCATGGTGGGTAAGGGGGGATTTGGGCCTACTTTACTTTCAAAGTACGTTTTGTCACCATTTTCTACTAGGCCTCTGACAGGTAGCAGTATTGCATGTTTTTTGAGATCTGATTGGGGGTCTTCTACATTTTTGCGACTGGGTTTAGTAAGGGTCTGGGGGCACTGCTGGGAAGGTCTAATTTTGTTCTAAAACACAGTTTACAGTACACCTAGCTTGAGGGGAAAGATCCGCTAAATTAATTCTCCCATACTTATTTATCCTTCAAAAGGAGACTCAGACAGAGTACGCACTTTCAAAAATATTGTACTGTCTATTAGGAAACTCAAAGTGTGACTTTTTGCACTACACAGCGTACATACCTTATATTTATTTGTCAGTGATGTTCTAATATCATTTCCTGTTTTTCCATCAATAATTACAGGCCGGGTTTCAGCCTGTGCAATGGGAAAAAAAGGATGAAGTCAGGCTTCACATTAGCGAGCCGCAATTCAGCATCCGCCAGGCAGGCAGTGGACAGGGTGTCTTCTGGTGACCAACATTGATGGACGGAGCGTCAGATGGAATGGAGGAGTCCCGCTAATAAGAGAAATGGTTGGATCCATGCAACTTCCCAAATTCAACAGGACAACTACAACAACATACAGATACAGTATCCGTTCTTTTCTAATTATCTTTTAAGTAATGTTATTGCTGTGAACTTCTATGAGTGTGACTCTGCATTTCTTTGATCTCTGCTTCTAAATTCATCCCTACAGCCATTGTATAGGTTTTACTTCTGCTATTTTTCAAACCTAATTTAATGTACGAAATTTTTCTCTGAGTGCAGAGATAGGCAAGTGAAAACGCATAATTACTGCAGCCCTGTACTGTCGCATTCTTTCATTCACGGTTGTCGAAAGTACTACCTACTTTTCAGTAACCATGCATGCAGTAGTGCATGCACTTCCTTTATGTCACTTAAAAGATTTATGGATAGCTTTGTACCCAAAGACTTGTTTATCTTAAATATTGTTTGTCCATGCTGTGCTTTTTTTTCTTCTCTCAACAAAACTTTCCCAAAAACCCCCATTCCCATCCATTTTCCAAACCCTAACCCTCTTCCCCCGGGCTGTGTGGTTTTGATTGATGTGTGACTAAATGACAGCAATAATTCCACACACTTGCTGGGGAGGATAAGGTCATAGCAACAGGCTGGTAAAGGAATCCGAGGATATATTCTTACTCAGCTTGACACAGACCCATGACTATTGGCAAATGAAAGCAGATTTTCATGTACGCCATCAACTTGATTGATCATCAAGAACATCCTCCTCCTAGACGTGGGAAAATTATTACGCTGCTGTGTCCTTCACCTTCAGTACTATTTCTTGTAGTAGTAGCCAATGTCAAAGAAATTCAACGCAAGTAGTAGTTATACTTTCAATACTTTACCATTTGTTAGGCTACATTGTGGCACTGTTCTAATGTACTGTCACCTGCTATATTCTCTATCGTACCGTTCTAATGCTACGGTAAGGACAAACAAGGTTGCATTTTCTTTTTTTCAGATGCTGCAACTGCCACTGTGTAACACTACTAGTACCACCACAATGATGACATTTCATCCGCCCAGGATTGCCAACCTTAATCGCCATTTCCCGTGCAGCCAGCCCTGTGCCTAGTCCTATTTCCAAACACAAATTACAGGTAAGATAAGCGTTTGGGGGGAGGTAGTATAACGGAGTATTAGGAGAGATGAGAGACTGACGCTAGTACTAGTAAAGTCCTAGGACTATTGAATTCACTTGCTCTGTGAGAGGCACTTAGTTTTGAAAACATTTGGGCAATTACTTACACAACTTGAATCAAGATGCCACTTAAGTTTCAGGAAAACAAACTTACTGTTAAACCCCCACCCACCAGCCTCAAAAGCAGAAAAAATCACGTATGCTAAGATAAAGTTTAAAGTATATTTATATCCCTAACATAAATAATCTCCTGCAAGACCCAACCCACCCCCTCCCTAACCCCAACGAATGTCCGTGAAAAGTCCAAAAAACCCAACTCCCAATTCCCACCCACCAGAAGTCTTTAAAAAAGGGGCAAGGGACAGTCTCCTCCTACTGCTGGCTGCTGTTCACTTTTCGGGCCAGGTCGGCATTCTCCTTGCGGAGGGTCTCGAGCAGGGTTTTGGTGTTTAACAGCTCCTGCTCGAGGTAGGACACCCTGAGTGAAAGGCGGTGTTACCTTTTTTTGGTACTGCTGTGGGGGGCAGCTGATTTTTTTGCTGCTCGGCGGTGGCGGGTGGCTGCGGTACCCCGGCTCCATACCGCTGGAGACCTGCAGCGCTGACTGGCTGACCCAGGGAGTGCGGAGGAGGATGCAGCTGTCCCGGTCGCTGTTGTGGTCGACTGCATGTCGCCCTCCTCCTGGGCCACCAGCCGCCGATATTCGGCGACAGTTGCCTCCAGCCTCCGTTGCCGGGCCCTTTTAGCCAGCTCCTTCCGTGTTGGTTTGGAAGGAGCATCTATATGAAGAAAGAAAGACATAGTCTGTAACCAATGCTCTTTAAGATTAACACAAAATGATTCAGCAGAAAGTTGTGTCACAGTAGTACTAGCAACTTGCAAGTGCAGTACATAACTATTGTGGCCAGTATCTATCTAACCTCCCACTTCTTCATCCTTGCTATAACATTAGTGGGAGTTTAAGGAATCAATTCTACGAGCACTATGGACTCACTCCATTAGAGTCGACTATGACAGTACACCAGTCTTATTCTCATTCTTCTCTCTTGTTTAGCAAAATTGGTATGTTAACTTCTGCAAGCCGGCATAATGCCAGTGCAGTCAACTTGCACCCGAGAAAAGCAGACGCCCGTCAAGATGAGTGAGACAGACTTGCGTTACTGTACCGGTCCAGTACATGCAGGTGGTGATGCTCTTACTTTTCTATTACGGGTGGCACTGAGAATATTCTGTTACAAGGGCTACTGCTTAATTAATTTAATTTTCAACCTATAGTGCCAATGATTAGTAGAAAAGGAAAATAATGAAGATAAATAATCTGATAATCTATCAATGCACATGGTATGTATTTGCTTACAAATGGGATGACTTTAGGTGCTTTGCTTTTTATTGAGTGAACAGTGATACATCCACACATGAATGACCGAGTTCTACTAAACTTATTAACACAGGTAGTGAGTGAGGTTCCGTGAATTCTGAACCTGGGTCATAAAGGTCGTGGTTCTGTTGCGATTTTGGTAACAGCGAACCGTAAACAGTGAGCTCAGCAAGTATGAGTGTTTTCATCATGTTACACCGATGGATTCACTGTGTATTTGAAGATTTCATTCTGAATCCTTGGGTTCCATTTTGTACATGGCAGCCATTTTGTAGTTGCCCTCACATAGGCTGATGACTTTAGCTGACTTTTGAATGACCTGAGTGAACTGACCCTGTTGCCTGAAGCTGACCTTGTTAGACCAGTTCCTTGCCCAGTAGCTGATCAAGATAGAGATCAAAGAGCAGGACATTGCTGAGTTTATGGTACATGCACACACCCTTCTATCTTGCTTCTCATCTGTTTCTGTTCCTTCTTTTTATGACCTGTTTACGATATGGGTTGTGGTCTTTTATTATGGGTTTGTTCAGCTTGTGTAAGAAGGAATGTTGTTTTTTTTGCATGCTTGCAAAAGCTAGGACTGCCCCTTACTTTTGTGCTGAGTCAGGTAACCCTAAAACAGATAAAAGGCCTCTGTCCTCTGTATTCCTCAGACTACCTCATTCAGTTGCTACGGCTTCTGTGTGACGTGGCCTCACTTATTAAATTTAATAAAGATGTCTTTTCATATTTTCAGCTTCTGTGCCAAGTTCTTTTTTATTAGTAAGTATTCCCTGAGAATGAAGATTTTCATTTCTACAAATGGCGCAGCCAACGCGGGGCTCATCAGAGAAGTGGCTTTCTGTGGGAGTGATCTTGTCAGGAGACTGAAATCTACTGAGGAGGACAGAACAGGATTCTACTAAGAAGGTACTCTGTGCACAGGGATTCTGGAGATTCTTCGTCTCTGCAGCCCAGTATATTTCTGATCTTCCTGATTTTGATCCTCCACATGATGTCACTCCTGACTGAGAACCTTTTTTTGGCGTGAGTATTCTTAAAAAGACCGTTAGGTCATGTAGAACTTGACAGTTAGAATTTGGATAACCTTTTGATTAGTAAAAGTAAGAGTTAAGTATAAGCGGGTCGCTCCCAATCCTTTGTTCTTTGGTTCTTTGGTTTTGATTGGTTCTTAGTTTGTTTGGTCCTTAGTTTTATTTGAAGATTGCAATTTTCAAAAACCGAGGGTCTTGTATATTTACGAGTGTATCGATAGAGATAGCCCCTTGAAGTTTGAAGCTAGATTAGTGAGCTATAAGATGCCTGATCTTAGCAAATTTGGAGCTTTGTGTTGGCCAACTTTGTATACGTTTGGAGTAGCCGGCTTCCCCTAAAGGGAATATCTAAATAGGTTTAGATTTAAAAACATATTTCTTCCTTGGTGATTTTGTATCCCCAGGGAATTAAAATATGACATCATACAAAACAAGGATCCTTTGTTCTGCGCAGTTTTATGAACAAAGATATGCAGAATGATTTTGTGTGGTGTTCTGCTAGCCAAAGCTAGTGAATTGAGTGTATTTTCGCTTCTTGGACATACATCAGTCTGTTGGGCTGTTTTTGCAGTCTTTTGAAACACAATTGAGAAGCGTTTCTTGTAAATATGACTTACAACTAGTATTTACAAATGGTTTGGTTTAAGTACAGTCTGTGGGCTGTCCTTGGTTTCTGTCCTGAGTATTGATTTGTGGGTTAAATGTGTGTTTAAATGTCTATGTGGGTTTCCCATTAGTGAAACTTCTGTAAGTACATAGCGATGGCGCTATTCACGAGATGCATGGCTAAAAGCGCGCTGTATTGTGTGTCCTGAGTGTTTTGACCCCTTTCTGTTTATGTCTGAAATTAGCTCAATGTCTGTTTGTGGTTTTTCTTGATGTTAGGCAACATTTTGTAAGCATATTCTTGGGTCTGTTGCTAAATAAAATTGTCCTTTTTAGAAAGAAAAAATTTGGCGCAAAAATGTTGTCATGTTTCAAGTTAGGCGTCTGTGCTTCGGCTTATAAATGAATGCGTCTAAAAATGATAGGCAAGGGATGCAGGTTGCTTTTATATGTGGAATTATCAAAAATAATTGGGTTTATTAAAAATAATTATTACATTATTAAAAATAATTATTAAAAATAAGTACTACAAAATTAGTTTTTACTATTTATGAAGCTTAATGCTCATACTATGACATCCTAGCATTAAAATTTAATTTAAGTTGTGTTATACCGCATAATGAGAACATTAGCATATTGAATTTCACTTAGCGCAGGCGTAAAAAACTCATTTTTCTAAAGATTTACATGGGATATGTCTGATTAAAAATCTCTGTAATTTGTAAAGAACATTCTGGGGATGATTAATATGTAACATAATTATAGGATATTTATTTTTAAGTGCCCCTAATATCAAAGTCGAATTTGGGTATTTTTGCCATTTAAAATAGCTTTAAAGTGCTTTAGGCTTTAGTAAATGCATACATTTAGGTATGATACAAATTTGCAGGTTGTCCCCATTTGGGTTTACTTTTAAATGGCCCAGTGAGATCCAATTAAAGTTGCAGAAATGAGTACCATTGCAACAAGCATTTGTTCTAAAAACTGGTATGTGTGTTATTAGGTTTTGTGAATCATTCACAGTAAATGTAGTAGGCCTTTTGCCTTTGTCAGCCTCAGAATTAGCAGAGAGTGGGGGCTAGAAGAAGCTGTGGGCTAGGAGAACAGGCTGCTCAAGTTGTGCTAAGATGCTATCTTTTAGTTTTCCTGTAAACAATGGAAGGAGGCTGTCATGTTGACATTTGCGACCTTTTAAATTAGGGCTTGGTCTCTGTGAAATGCAGAATGACCTTGCTAAACAGGCCTCTAAAAGGAAGGGTTTCTGGTTTCTCCACAAAATTAAAGAACTTAATTCCAAAGGGAAAAATATGGAAAAGGTTTCTTTGAAAGTCCCAACACATGCTAAATGCTCTGCAGAAATGATACATTTGTATTTCTCCTCTAATAAATTATGTCCGCTAGTTGCTTTTATTTGACAGAAAATGAGGCATTGCATTAAGTTTTTAGACAGAAAATAAGAGGAAGCTCTTTATTCAAATGTTAAAGGCTACATGCCCAAGTGAGAACGAATTGTGGGGCAAGGCTAACATGGAGTGTCAGTGAAAGAATTGTACTTTTGGAAAGTTAAAAGGGCTTCATGTTGCAAGGTGACTGACAAGATGGTAACAGTTAAGTAATGGAAATATATTTTTGTGTCTGTTAATGTATATTATGTTTTGTCTTCTGATTAAAAGTTATAATTGATATTTGTTTGTTATGAGCAATGTCTCTCTTTTGTGTGTTGTGTATGTTTTTTTTGCTTCTGCCTACAGATCATTCATGGATTGTTCTGGGTAATTTAAGGAAGTCAAGACACGTGAGTTTGGTTGGTTGAAAGGAGATATGTTTTTGGAAAGGGGGAGACCTCTCGGTCACCCCGAACGTATGGCTGGGTGCCCCGACCGCCCGGGAACCTTTGCAGGCGGGGGGCGTGTTCCCCGCTGGTATGCCCGAAGTGGCGTGGTTGGAGCACGCCCCCACCGCCTAAAAGGGTTGTCCAACCCCCGCCCGGAAGTCCGTGCACTTTTGGGCGGGAGGGGGATGCCGCCCCGCCTCCCCGTTGCAAGTTAAAAGGCGCGGGGGCACAGGCAGGTGTCCTCTTGTTCCCGCGCTCTGAAGGCTGCACCACTCGTCGCTCGTGAGCCCTCTAGGGAACAAGCAGCAGTTTTTTGAAAGCAGCAGTTTTTTGAACGTGGTAATCGTTTTCTTTCTGTTTCAGTCGTCGGGGCGTATCTGAAATCCGAGGAGCCGTGGGAAAACAGGCATAGAGAAAAGCAGAACTTCGGATATGCCTGGAAAGAAGAATGGGAAGAGCTCCGAGATGGAACGGATGCTTCGCACACTGGTAAACCAAGTGTCGGCGATGGACAGAAAATTTGGTAAAGTGGACCGATTGGGTCGTGGCTTAGCGGCGCTCCAGAAGATGGTGGAAGCTCAGGTGGGGCCCTCAGGGAGGCCAAAGAGGGTATGTGGGGCCTGCTTTGCCGAACGTGACTCCGGGAGGGGACAAGGGGAAGAAGAGGAAAGAGAAAGGGGGTCCTAGAGAGGCCCCTGACTGAGGGAAGTTCCGCTGGCCCCAGTAACCCCAGCGGCCAACCCGGTGCCCGCACCGGATGGGAGATTGCCAATCCATGTGATTGTCACACCACTGGATGAGGGACAGATACCCCCCGAACTGGCGATGCACCTAGCGGCTGTATTGCCTTGGTTGAAGAAGGGAGCGGGGGGATCCGCGGCGGTGGAGGATCCAGCGGAGGAGGCCAGGCAGATTATCGATCAGCTCAGGCGGGCAAGGGGCTCTGGGGCAGGGAACATGCCTTCTATTCCTCTGCAGGTGGCGAACCCGGCCGCGATCGAGAACCAGAATAAGGTGACGGACAAGACCGGAGGTACGACGGAAAATGGTAAGAGGTCGCTCCCAATAATGGGGGAGGGCGCTGTGCCTTCAAGGCGGGAATGCCTGGCGCAACATGTTTCGATGGCCACGAAAGAGATGGTGCGGGCCAACAAATATATTAATATGTTTTCATTGTTGATGGACAACCGAGAGTTAGAGTATGCCAAAACCCAGAAGGAATGGTTACACCCAAGTGAATGGAGGGCCAAAATGGCGGAATTCAGGGTGGAGGAGTCTATGATGAATTGGATTAGGGCTTTTTCTGTGTTTGTGGCAATTATGGGTGAGCGAACACATGACTTGTTGGGTGACCTTGCGTGCTACCAGAGCAGGATCACGGGCTTCCATGAGAAATATGGGGGGAAGCATGGAAGGGGTACGATGTATCGTTTAGAAAAGCGAAAGAGTTTAATGAATCATTGACTTGGGATTGTTTGGACACTGTATCTTGGCATGCGCAGTTCACACCAGGCTCGGCGGCAGGAACAGGGTCGAGTGCGAATGGTTTCAGGGCTTTTCAGCAGAAACAACCGCAGCCCTTTCGACCAGCACAAGGGGGAGAATCTCAGTCGAGATCGGGTTGGAATGGAAATAAACGAGGGGTATGTTGGGGTTTTAACAAGGGAACGTGTAGTAGGCCGCAGGGAACATGCAGGTTCAGGCATGCCTGCGCAGGTTGTGGTAACACCTCCCACCCCGAAACTAGCTGCCGATCCAGAGGCAATGTTACCGGGGGGAAAAGGGGATACCAAGCAGAATTGACACGGTGGCTCGGATGACTAAGCAATCACCCGTGGAGATTTTGGCTATGACCCCCTGGCTGAGCAAATACCCTGATTGTGTCTCCGCCGGGATCCTGCGGGATGGCTTCTCGTATGGCTTCAGGATCCCGGCGGGTGATTTTCGGGGGTCCCCCTTATGCAGGAACCAACTGTCCGTTACGCACAACATGGCTTTGGTCGCCACAAAAATTGCAAAAGAGGTTAGCTTGGGGCGGGTTGCGGGACCGTTTGATGAGATACCAGCTGCCAATTTTGTGCGTTCCCCATTAGGGGTAGTTCCCAAGAAGGAGCCGGGCGAGTTCAGGCTCATACATAATCTGTCTGCGCCGAGGGGGGCTTCCGTGAATGAGGCAATCGATGCAGGTATTTGCAGTGTGAGGTATGTATCGTTCGATGACGCATTGGTCATGTTGAATCGCCTAGGTCCCGGGGCACTGTTAGCAAAATCGGATATTGAATCCGCATTTAGATTACTGCCGGTGCATCCCAGGGATCAACATTTGTTGGGTTTTGCATTCCAGGGACGGTACTACATGGATATGTGCATGCCGATGGGTTGTTCAATTTCCTGTGCTTACTTTGAAATGTTTAGCTCATTTCTGGAGTGGGCATTCTTTAAGGCCTCAGGGCACCAACATGTGATGCATTATCTCGATGATTTCCTGTTTCTCGGCCCGGCGGGCTCTCGGGACTGTGCACGGGCATTGCAGGGATTTTGCGTGCTCATGCAGGGTTTCGGGGTGCGGTTGGCGCCAGGTAAGACAGTGGGGCCGACTACCTCCCTGGAGTTTCTGGGTATCGAACTGGACTCCGTGGAGGGTTGCTTCCGTCTGCCGGCGGAAAAAATCGCCAAATTCAGGGCCTCCCTGCTGCAATGTCTAAAAAACGACAAGGTGACACTGCATCAACTGCAGCAAACAGTGGGACAGCTAAACTTTGCGCTGAGGGTTATACCGATGGCTCGCCCTTTCTCACGATCCATTGCTCAGGCCATGGTTGGCCTCAAGGAAGGGCACCATCGCACGAGACTGTCGGCCGAGGTTCCCCAGGACATGCTTATTTGGCTGGCATTCCTGGCGGATTTCAATGCCCGGGTAGTCTGGAGCAAAGCCCCGGCCTCATCAGCAGAGTTAGGTCTATGGACTGACTCTGCGGGCAGTGTCGGGTTCGGTGCGATCTTAGGTAACCGATGGTCGGCTCAGAAGTGGCCGGCATGGTGGGCAGCGAGTGGTTTGACGAGCAACATTGGTTTCCTAGAGTTATTCCCGATCTGGGTAGCATTGTCGGCCTGGCCAGTGGAGTTCCGAAACCACTCGGTGATATTCTGGTCTGATAACATGACTGTGGTAGAATGCATTAACCAACAGGCAGCACGCTGCAAATGGATATTGCGATTGTTGAAAGAAATTGTGTTGAAATGCTTGAAGCTAAATGTACAATTCAGGGCAAAACATGTGCCGGGAGTACTGAATAACGCAGCTGATGCGCTCTCTCGTTTCAAAATGCAGGCATTCAGGGATTGTTTACCCTCAGCAGAGCTAGTGGCAGTGCCATTTCCCGAAGCACTATGGCAAATCGGCGCTCCGGACTACAAAACCTCGTGGCAGCCAGTCTAGTACCCAGGACAAGGAAAGCTTATGAAGGGGCGTTCCGCTCGTACTGCGCCTTTTTGGGCCCTGCATGGGAGCAGAGATGGGGTCAGGAGGGGTACTTTACCCAATTTTTAGTGGCACTTCGTGAGGAGGGCCGGTCGGCGGCAACCGCCAGTCGGTATAAGGCCGCCATATCGTTTATGGCGCAGCTCCAAGGGATCGGGGACCCAACTGACTCCTTTATAGTCAGAAAGGCGCTGCGCGGCTGGCGGCGCCTAGAGGGGCGCAAAAAGGATACCAGGCATCCGATAGGATTTGACAGATTAACCGCCTTGCTGGCTAAGCTAGAGGAGACATGCTCCTCACCTAGGGAGGTTGTCCTATTCCGGGCAGCATTTGCACTGGCGTTCTATGGGGCCCTGCGGGTAGGCGAACTAGTGGCTGCCAACAAAAGGGATACCGAAGGGGGTCTGCGTAGGGACCACATGCAAGTGAGGGGGGATTACCTGCTCATCACGATTGCCAAGTCAAAGACAGACCAGGAGGCCCAGGGGAGTAGCATTGTGTTGCAACACGCTCCGGGTAGTCCCTGTTGTCCAGTGATGCACGTTGAGGCCTACCTACGACAAAGGGTGACGACGTGGGGGGGGTCCTTGCTGCGGAATGTGGACGGCACCCCGTTAACAAAGTTTCAGTTCCAAAGGGTGCTGGCAATCACGATTGCAGCTGCGGGCTTGAACCCGGGTGATTTTGGAACTCATTCATTCAGGATAGGGGCCGCTACAGAAGAAACGGCCGGGGGTCTGCAGGCAGACAATGTTAAACAGCTGGGGCGATGGTCTTCAAACTGTTTCAAACGTTATGTGCGGTTGCACATGTTGTAACTTAGTGAAGATGTGCACTCACGCTTGTTGTCTTTTGTTTGGATTACAGTTTTCACGAGCCTGTGACGCAGGGCGGAAATTGGGACCGGCCCAGTATCAGCTAACCACCACGTCAGGAGCGAGGAATGGACGACGAGTAGTCTGGGTCGTGGGCCACTCATACGTGAGACGGGCCGCGGACATATTCAGGGCAGGTGATGCGATTCACACATCTGAGGAATATGGTTTCAGGGTGTCCTTCCATGGGAAGGGCGGTTTGTGTATTGACCAACTACAATGTTTTGTCGAAGAATTGTTAGGGCGGCATAGGTCACCACCATCAGTAGTCATAGTGCACATTGGGGACAATGACTTGGTGAGATTGGGCAGACGGGCTTTAATCGAACACATACTTTCAGCAGTCAGTTGGTTAGCAAAGACACTCCCGGGGTGCACAATAGCTTGGTCACACATGATTCCCAGCAGGGTATGGAGGGGTGGGTGGTCCACGACAGCGTTGAACCATTCGGTAAAGAGGGTCAACAATAAAATGGAGAAATTGTTTCGATCAAACCACCTTCAAAGTATACCTCACGGGTGCATCTGGGGGGACCGTTGTTATGCAGACGATGGGGTACACCTGTCCAGGGTAGGGGATGACATATTGATAGGAGACATCATAGCTTGGCTAGTGGGATTGAGGAGACATGACCTATAGGAGTTGTGGGGGGGCCAGATAGTCGGTCAACTATCTGGCCTGTGGCGGTAAGGTCATGATCGGTGAGCAGTGATTTCAAGGTCCCTAGTGGGGGCGCCACCCATTATGGATGGGAGCGCCCGGGGGGAGGCGGCCATTGGCCCCTCCCACGGGGGGGGTGGCACCCATTACGGAGGGGATCGCCCAGGGGGAGACGGCCATAGGCCCCTTCTTACGGTTACCCCGCACGGGAACTCGGACGACCTTAAGATGGCGCCGAGTGGAAGGGGCCCCCCATGGCAAGGGAAGTTACGGTTGGCTACGAGGGTAAAGTCCTCTGCGCATGCGCCACTCTCACGAGAGGGCGGAAATTTGGTGATAGGGATCTGACACCGGTTAAGACCTTGCCGTTGGCCCTTAACGATAGGATGTACAAAATTCGTATGCAATGCATGATGTCATGATGTTAGACTCGGTTAGGAAACTCTTTGTATTAGAGATTTGTTAAGGTTAGCCTGGATACCTGTCTTCATCAAGTGTAATGAAAGTTGAATTTTGTACATGATAAATGAAACGTTTTAATTTAAAGTTTTAAATTTTGTTTCATATTTTAATAAATATGGCCGGGGGGGTCGTGGGGCCCCCATGCCTTCCAAAAGTCAAACTGTGTCTGTCTCCTACCATTGGGATTGGTGGTGGAAGGGGTGGCGGGCATCCCGGACCATATGGAAAGGGGGAGACCTCTCGGTCACCCCAAACGTATGGCTGGGTGCCCCGACCACCCGGGAACCTTTGCAGGCGGGGGGCGTGTTCCCGGCTGGTATGCCCGAAGTGGCGTGGTTGAAGCACGCCCCCGCCGCCTAAAAGGGTTGTCCTAACCCCCGCCCGGAAGTCCGTGCACTTTTGGGCGGGAGGGGGATGCCACCCCGCCTCCCCATTGCAAGTTAAAAGGCGCGGGGGCACAGTCAGGCGTCCTCTTGTTCCCGCACTCTGAAGGCTGCACCACTCGTCGCTCGTGAGCCCTCTAGGGAACAAGCAGCAGTTTATTGACCCACCCACCAGCCCCTGTTGCAGAAGTTTGGGAGTAAACAAAGTGGTGATCTGCATTTGATTGTGATACAGAAACGTCTTGTCTAGGCCTTTTTCTCCCATTGTAGATGGATTCCAAGATTGTGTATGCAACCGACTACTTGTCTATAGATGGTTTCTCTGTCATAGGAACTTTTTCTCCTTTTTGTAGCGATGTTTATAATATGTGGGTTACTACTCTGGGACTTCCGCTCTACAAGGACGGGGGTAGCAGTGAGAAGTATATCTAGCTGTGATATAAATTTTGCATAGGTTTTTTCCACTAGTAGGTCATTAATTGTCGTATTTATTAGTCTTCGGTCGGGCGTTAAGGTCATGATCGGTGAGCAGTGATTTCAAGGTCCGTAGTGGGGGCGCCACCCATTATGGATGGGAGCGCCCGGGGGGAGGTGGCCATTGGCCCCTCCCACGGGGGGGCGGCACCCATTACGGATGGGATCGCCCAGGGGGAGACGGCCATAGGCCCCTCCCAGGGGGAGCCGGCTATATGCCCCTCCCACCAATTTCCCGGGGGCCGGATATCCGCTGCGGCGGAAGAGAGTGCGGGGAAAGGGGGGGGGGGAGTCCACGCTGTCCTTCTTACGGTTACCCCGCACGGGAACTTGGACGACCTTAAGATGGCGCAGAGTGGAAGGGGGCCCCCATGGCAAGGGAAGTTACGGTTGGCTACGAGAGTAAAGTCCTCTGCGCATGCGCCACTCTCACGAGAGGGCGGAAATTTGGTGATAGGGATCTGACACCGGTTAAGACCTTGCCGTTGGCCCTTAACGATAGGATGTACAAAATTCGTATGCAATGCATGATGTCATGATGTTAGACTCGGTTAGGAAAATCTTTGTATTAGAGATTTGTTAAGGTTAGCCTGGATACCTGTCTTCATCAAGTGTGATGAAAGTTGAATTTTGTACATGATAAATGAAACGTTTTAATTTAAAGTTTTAAATTTTGTTTCATATTTTAATAAATACGGCCAGGGGGGTCGTGAGGCCCCCCTGCCTTCCAAAAGTCAAACTGTGTCTGTCTCCTACCATTGGGATTGGTGGTGGAAGGGGTGGCGGGCATCCCGGACCATATGCGTAACTCCTTTGGAAAGAAATGTTCATGTGTTATGTTTGTGTATTTGGTCCTATCATGAATTGTTCTTGCTGGTCCTGTATGTTAGAAAGTTGTATTTGACAGCAGATATCCACTAACTGGTGATCTACTGTCAAAAGGAGGGTGAGGATTTTAAGCCTGACAAATTAAGCAGGCCTGAATATTCTGTTTTGGGCTGTAGGTTCACAGTGCATAAAGTACAGGACTTGCTTGATATACAGCAAGTATATCTGATGGCTTGACATGTGCGTTCTGTACGGGTTTTTTTGCATGTTTTTCTTGTTTTATGTTGCTGCTTCTGATACTATTATAAGTTTACCTGTGTTGTGAAGGGATATACATGACGATGTGTATCCTGCAAACAGTTGGGTAGATTTGCTTTGACACTAAATTTCACAGAAAGACAGACAACACTTCATCAGTGTATGTCAAATTTGGCTTTAATGGTATTTGAAGGAAAATAAAAAAGATATACAGGAAACAAGGTTTCACCTACAGTCACATTACTGCCCCCTTTCCTGTAAGGAACAGGCAGCCCTAAAACGATGTATCCTGATTGGACGTAAGGATAAATTATAGATTTGTGACTCTTGTACATGGTGACCTAATATCTATATTACATTAGTCAGTTTTATTCTGCTTCCTAAGTAGTGTATGGCTTTGTACCATAAAGGAAACAAGGCTTCATTTTTACCGAGTCCCATTTCCCTTTTCCAAATTCCTTTCACCAGTTGGTGTATTGCTCAGGTACACACTTTCAGATTGCAGTAATGTACCATGGACCCCCATCTTATGTATAATTCCCTTTTGCATAACTAGACTGGTTTCTAAGAATTTTCTTTAGGCCTACTCTGATGTTTTTCCAGTCTGACTGTTAGGGTAGTGATGGACTGATTAACTGACTCAATACTATAGTAAGATACGTTTTCCACCTCAATAGGAGACACCTTACGTTTTTTTGAATATGACAAATTCAATGCCTATTCTAATTTGGTTTTTAGTTCCTTTTTTCTGCTGCTTTAATTTTTGATGGACCAAATGTATTTTAAATAATGGAAATACCAGGACTCTCTAGTTCTTGTCTTTTGTTTCCACATCTTGATCATTAGCTTTTGTATTGCATAGTCCACCTGATGCACAATTATTAAAGGAAGGTATCTACATGTCCCTGATAATATGTATTATGTGGTCTCTCTTTTGAAGTGTTCTAGATAAGGAATTTAGGAACACCTATATGTAATCATTGAGAAAAAAAAATTTGTTTACCCCATTAGACGATGCCACTATGTGTGAAGACATCCATTTAGATAGAATTCTCGTGTAGTTATCTACCCTTAGATGATGGAGGATATGCTCTCACACGGAAACGCAATTGAAAAGCCTAGAGGCACTGTTTTGCCTACTGCCTTTATATTTGTATTGCTTTTTGAGAATGACAGTGTATTCTAGACCAAAATTGTCCCATGGCGTGTGGCCACTCCTTTGCAGATCGCAGGCCACCTGTTTGCAGTCCCCTTGTTATACAATGAACTGTTTAAAGCATCGCACTTGCTTCATCAGAAGGCGTTCAACATCAGAAAAGAAGGAGGAGCTGGTTTTGCCACAGAACCAGAATTTCAGTGCAAAAGAGCGCCTGTCATGTACTGGTAACCTCTGACAGTGTGCAGTCCCTTGAGCCCCTTGGCCTGAGTTTTGGCCATGCACCCCCTTTTTCCTTTGCTCCAACGGAAGTGCAGTACACCGGAGGATCCAAGATTGGCAAAAGGCACTACATTCTGGTGCCCATGAAAGAGCAGCCTGAGCGTCCTCTGACACTGAATGATGAGTGTTGGAGCCTGAGAATGGTCCCGGGTCTGCACGAGATGATCTGTGCCCATGACCAATGAAGAGCACAATATCTGTAGTGTCTGCCGCAGAGGAGAGATACTGGTGCACTGCCTTGAGACATTGAGACTTTTTGAATGAGCTATGAATGTTTGCCAGGAGGGCACTCCAACGGATCATAAAAGACCTGAATGAAGAGGCCCATGCAACAAAAAAAGAAGATTTGATGAACAATAGAAGCCTGCCAGAGAGGCTTTTTGAACGGACTCTGGGCATAGTTGGTTATACAAATGGTTTCTGTGCGAGTGTATAGAATGGGTGTTAGGAGGCTGATTGTTTTGCTGGCATTGTTTTAAAGTACTATTCTGTTTAGTAAAAGCAGAATAAAGTCCATTCTCTGTGGAAGAGTATCCCCCTTTTCACCTCAGAGCATTAATGAGGGTCATCACTGTTTCACTTGAACATACAATAAATTACTGAAATGCATAGGAAGCCCTAAAAATGTTACTAGATAATTTTAGGATTTTCTTTTTTTGCTTAGGGTTGTGAAAAATTATAATTTCGTTTGTAATAGTGGTCACTACTTTCTCCTGTTGTCTATATGTTCTTAATAACGTGTTTTCTAGTGTTTTTAAACATGACATTGTCTTTTATGGGTGGGATTGTTTTTTGCTACCCAATTCACATCTGTATCCACGTCCCAACCTATGTCTCTTCCTTCTACTACTTCTTTGCATTCTTTCCATACTTTACCTGAACATGAACTGGTTAGGAGGTCAGAGTTTATTAATAATTCCTTTGTACCGCTTCTGCATCAACACCAGTTAGTAGTGAACATCACTAATTGTTGGGTGTGTGGTCTTATGCCACATACTACAGATAGAGGTATTCAATATTTGGTCCTGCCATATGTGGCCTTTGTGCTACTACGTGTGTAAGGAGACCTGTCCCGAGAGAGTTGCTAAGTAATAGGATTATGCTCCAGCAACATCTTGATGATTTGATGAATATAGACCTGGATTCAGATTGACGTGAGTTTAGGTTATTGCCTACGTAAGGGCAAAAGGAGGGGCTGAGGTTCCGTGAATTCTGAACCTGGGTCATAAAGGTCATGGTTCTGTTGCGATTTTGGTAACAGCGAACCGTAAACAGTGAGCTCAGCAAGTATGAGTGTTTTCATCATGTTACACCGATGGATTCAATGTGTATTTGAAGATTTCGTTCTGAATCTTTGGGTTCCATTTTGTGCATGGCAGACATTTTGTAGTTGCCCTCACATAGGCTGATGACTTTAGCTGACTTTTGAATGACCTGAGTGAACTGACCCTGTTGCCTGAAGCTGACCTTGTTAGACCAGTTCCTTGCCCAGTAGCTGATCAAGATAGAGATCAAAGAGCAGGACATTGCTGAGTTTATGGTACATGCACACACCCTTCTATCTTGCTTCTCATCTGTTTCTGTTCCTTCTTTTTAGGACTTGTTTACGATATGGGTTGTGGTCTTTTATTATGGGTTTGTTCAGCTAGTGTAAGAAGGAATGTTGGGTTTTTTGCATGCTTGCATAAGCTAGAACTGCCCCTTACATTTGTGCTGAGTCATGTAACCCTAAAACATATAAAAGGCCTCTGTCCTCTGTATTCCTCAGACTACCTCATTCAGTTGCTACGGCTTCTGTGTGACGTGGCCTCACTTATTCAATTTAATAAAGATGTCTTTTCATATTTTCAGCTTCTGTGCCAAGTTCTTTTTTATTAGTAAGTATTCCCTGAGAATGAAGATTTTCATTTCTACAGTGAGTGGCCATCGTAATAGCCGGATATATGCTGTGCTTGCAATACAAACTACTGCTAATATTCATGGTAGTATTCAGACAAAATTAAAACTTCTTTTCCTTGCCTTTCCTACACTGGAACGGACGTGTGTGTGCGGTGTTACATAATCTTCAAAGTAACACTTAGTTCATCCAGTGACCGTCTACTTTCTCTAGATACACATATGCTATCTAAGAGTCAGATAGTACCATGATCCAGGCATCCATCCATTCAAACTATATGTCAATCATTCTTCTTCATGTCTCTCATCTGGACAAACCTTACGTTTTCTCACGGGAAAACAACCTTTTCATTTTATTTGGGAGACCGCAAGCCATACATCCGTGCTTGACTTGCATTTGAATTTCAACCAAAGGATATATTGCGCACACATGCAGTTTCTGTTTCACCCACCCAGGCTGTTCTCCTTCCACCCATCCTTGCTTCATCCTTCACCCAGCCATGCATCATATTCCTTCCCAGCCACCACGGGCACCAATCAAAACACGTATCATTCTTCTTTGTCAGTCATCATTACTTTTAACTTGCTCGTCCTTCCACACTTACTTACACCCTTCTTTCGCTTTTCGTTCATCCCATCCATCAAGTTCATCTCAGATCTGATTTGGATTCTCGAAAATAAAATCACCGCTGAGTTGAAGTAAATTTAGAGGAGGCTACTACCTGGTTGATAAAAACTTTGTTCTAAATTTGAAAGTCTTCTTAACAGTATAGTAACTTAACTGTACAACATATATACTACACCCGTGCAGAGAGCACACTCTGCAGGCTGCAATCTCAATAAGTAAGGATTATAAGAGCTTACCACTGCCCGCCACTACCGTGGCAACCCTCACAGCAGTTTCCTCCGGCACTTGCACCGCCTCCTCCCCAGGAGTGTCCTCCTCCACCTCCGCGCTGGCCCCGGCACCAGATGTTCCACCTACAAAGTACATTTAAGAATGTTAGATGTCATAGACATACACCATTCACTAGTATTTTGTCTAGGAATGAAGAAATGTGAATACAGAAACCAATCTAATAATTTGTGACTGTCTACTCTAAAGTAAAAATGTCCCTTTTTCCAGGGAAGGGTGTTGTCTTGCTGCACTTTTTGGCACAACTGATGAATGCTTGCTTTTTAACACGCACCATTTTTCTCATAACAGACAGAAGCTTCACTTCTAAGAACAAGAGCAAGATCAGATCGTCATCACTAGGACGGAGTGACCAACGATTCAGCACCAAAAAGAAAAATTTAAGTTCAAACCAGGTGAGGGCTCGGCTCGCCCACAATAAATGTGTGAAATAAATCACTAAGCACTTTTCCATTTTTAATCAACCGTTTATGTTTTATGACAAACTTGATTTTAATAAATGTTTTTACTTTTAATAAAGCTTTAAAACTTAAATAGACTCTGTGGTTTTTGGTCAAGAGTGACTGAGCAAAAGGTTTTGCAATTTGCAAGCATGAGTCCGTGCCTCTGACACTTCTGGACTCTGACTCCGTACTCTTGTCCTGCGTTGGATAATCGTCATTGGGGATCAATCATCGATGAATTCGGGAGCTAAATGACTCTGCCACACTATCTAGTCAGTAAGGAGATTGGGGGTTCTTCAAAGTCTGTTATCACTGAGGTAACTGGAAAATCTACCTGCGCCTATTATAATTGATAAACAATGCACTATTTAGTGTCCATAGTTCTGTTTGTGCAGATTTGTCCCTGCAACAGTAGTAGTATGGATTGTCCTCCGATCCAAACCAAAAGAAAAGTAGTATCTTATTCTTTCTTGGTGGTCATTCACATTTATTGTTGGGAATTGTCAAAGCATAAACATTTAGAAGACTTGAAAAGACATTATGGACAATCCCAGAGGACTGCACTCAGTGCATAGAGCTATTGCTGACTAGAATGGGAGTTTCGTTAACACCTTTTGCCAACTGTGCAATCTTAGTTAGCTACACAGACAGACTAATAAGAATAATCTAGTAATACCACAGGGAGTCATAGTAGAGGCAGGATAAGAATTTAGATACAGTCTACAAGAAGATCAAAGATGATTTAGAAAAAATCGAATGAGGAACGCTAGGAAAAAATAGGTACTCTATATCAAAATGAAAACTTACCGGGGCCAGCAAAGGAGCCCTCGCCTGACCGATCCTGGCCTTCTACAGCAGCAGCAGCCAATAACACCTCCTCCTCTGTCCTCTTGCCCCTGGGGGGAGCTGATGTACAACATGAAAGAAAGAAAGACCCGAAAACATGGATGATTGTTGTCAACCGAATCAAACATTTCAAAAGAACAATAACAAAATATTTTGGCGAAATAGCAAATAGATACTATTCCACAGGATATATTGTTGACCTATCTCATGTGGTCTACTACGATATTAGTATTGCTTGATTTGCGGACCGTCGACTTGGAAAGTTACGTAACTCACTAAACAAACTACTAAAAAGGTTCGCCTAGGACTGGCAGGCAGCAGTCCGCAGTCCGCAGCACGCGAAGTGACAGACAAACTCCATCGTGATTGCAGATCAGTGACAACACTAAAAAGTTTCCTACCACATTAACCAGTCATTAAAATACTCAAACTATCAATCCACCACCACTATTTCTTCTCATTGCCAGGTGTACAAAGGAAGGACTGGACTTGAGTCTGTAGGGGCAGATTTACAAGCCCCTTGCGGCTCTTTTGCTCCGTTGTTGCGTGACTTTTGTGACGCAGCGGCAGAACAAAAGAGGCGCCATGGTGCGGCGTATATTAACAACGTGCCGCATATGCGAGACGCATCACGTTGTAAAGCCCTGCGCCATCAGGGGGCGTTCCGGCGCAAGGGCGGGCGTTCCTGCGCAGGAACGCATCCTAAAAGTGGCTGAGGGAAATCTACAAGATTTTAATCAGTCACTTTTAGGACAATGATGCGTCACTCAAACCCTGCGCCTGCTTGAAGCAGACGTACGGCTTGACGCAGCATTGGGGAGATAGGGCACCCGAGAGCATTGCTGGATCTGCGCCATCGTTGCGACGCAACTCCAGCAATGCGCCGCCTTTACGGCACAGATGTGTATCGCTTCGGTGACGTTTTGGGCCCATGGTGCGCCGCTTTGTAAATACGGCGCACCATGGGTGGTGGTGGCGTGGCACACAATTACTGGCGCATCCCTGCTACTTTGCAGGGATGCGCTGGTAATTGCAAATCTGCCCCTTAGTGTCTAGCATTACGCAGTTCTGTAAACTACACTCATACATAATTTCTCAGGCCAATGAAATGAACACAAAATCGAAAAGAAATAAGCATAGTAGCAACGCTACTGAGAAGGAGAGCAGTGCACCAGAAATGCACAGAAGATTTTGAAATATAATTTACCTACAATGTAATCTGCAGCATTATTGCTCTTGGTAAAAAACAAAAATTTGCAATATAATAACACACAGATCAGGAGAAAACAGAGTAGTGATGAAATAGCTACTACTACTCACCAAGCCCGGGGATCTCGACGCCGAGCAGGTCGAGCAGGTCGTGTTCCCGGTCCAGGAGATCCGTCCAACGGTGGGTGGCCTGGTTGTAGGTGCGCCGGACCCAAGATTGTTCATACATGGCCCGGCACACCTTCTCCCACCGCTTCCGGCACTCCCGGAGCCCGTAGCGGCTTGCGATCTTGCCGCCTGCCGCGATGGTCCTGGGGTGGCGGCGCTGTACATAGTACACTAGTGCGGCCACCTCCTCCGCGCTAAAGATCTCCTGTGGCATCACTAGCTCCCCCCTCAAATGCCCGCATGGGAGCTGGGCATGGGGTGCGGGACCCTTCCCCTTCTCGGGCTGATTCCCGGCTCCCTTTACCATGGTCTGGGCAGAAAGGAAGGTAAATAATAAATAAGAAATAGAATAGGGAAGAAGAAAAGAAAAGAGTTTAAAAAAGTAGTTTAAAATTAACCAAAAGTAGCAGAAAACACAAAAATATAGAGCTAGAAAAATAGAGGGATAGATAATAAGTAAAATAGATTAAAAAAAACTTCAAACAAGCAAAGGATGGCAGAGATTGAGAGAGGATACAGAAAGGATGCCCAGAACCATAGCAATGAATGAAAAACAAGATGGGCGCGCCCGTTCACGACCGCGTGGGTACGTTAGCGCAAGAATTCCCCCGCGATCACATGCAAACTTGTACTAGCGAGCCGCACACTTCGCGAGATTACACATAGCGCCCGGAAACGATGGATTTGGGCCCAGATCTTTTGACTGGGGGAGTGTGTGACATTGATCCACATTCAGTCCATCACTTGTTGTTTTTTGCAATTGCCGCCCTAAGTGCGCTGGGGATGCCCAGACGTGGGTCCCAGGGACTCCACACCACTTGGAGTCAAGCTAGCCGGGCTGAAGAGAGGTGTTACCTCGAAACCGGTCCGGTCCTCGGATGCTTGATTCCGGTCTGGGAAAGATATGGCTGTTGTAGTTCGGACTGGACTGTTCCCATGGGGCAACAGGGTCAGAGCTGATTTTCATAAGGCCATTATCTGACCCAGGGTGGTGTGGAGTGCAAAAAAACGATGGATTTGGGCCCAGATCTTTTGACTGGGGGAGTGTGTGACATTGATCCACATTCAGTCCATCACTTGTTGTTTTTTGCAATTGCCGCCCTAAGTGCGCTGGGGATGCCCAGACGTGGGTCCCAGGCACTCCACACCACTTGGAGTCAAGCTAGCCGGGCTGAAGAGAGGTGTTACCTCGAAACCGGTCCGGTCCTCGGATGCTTGATTCCGGTCTGGGAAAGATATGGCTGTTGTAGTTCGGACTGGACTGTTCCCATGGGGCAACAGGGTCAGAGCTGATTTGCATAAGGCCATTATCTGACCCAGGGTGGTGTGGAGTGCAAAAAAACGATGGATTTGGGCCCAGATCTTTTGACTGGGGGAGTGTGTGACATTGATCCACATTCAGTCCATCACTTGTTTTTTGCAATTGCCGCCCTAAGTGCGCTGGGGATGCCCAGACGTGGGTCCCAGGCACTCCACACCACTTGGAGTCAAGCTAGCCGGGCTGAAGAGAGGTGTTACCTCGAAACCGGTCCGGTCCTCGGATGCTTGATTCCGGTCTGGGAAAGATATGGCTGTTGTAGTTCGGACTGGACTGTTCCCATGGGGCAACAGGGTCAGAGCTGATTTGCATAAAGCCATTATCTGACCCAGGGTGGTGTGGAGTGCAAAAAAACGATGGATTTGGGCCCAGATCTTTTGACTGGGGGAGTGTGTGACATTGATCCACATTCAGTCCATCACTTGTTGTTTTTTGCAATTGCCGCCCTAAGTGCGCTGGGGATGCCCAGACGTGGGTCCCAGGCACTCCACACCACTTGGAGTCAAGCTAGCCGGGCTGAAGAGAGGTGTTACCTCGAAACCGGTCCGGTCCTCGGATGCTTGATTCCGGTCTGGGAAAGATATGGCTGTTGTAGTTCGGACTGGACTGTTCCCATGGGGCAACAGGGTCAGAGCTGATTTGCATAAAGCCATTATCTGACCCAGGGTGGTGTGGAGTACAAAAAAACGATGGATTTGGGCCCAGATCTTTTGACTGGGGGAGTGTGTGACATTGATCCACATTCAGTCCATCACTTGTTGTTTTTTGCAATTGCCGCCCTTAGTGCGCTGGGGATGCCCAGACGTGGGTCCCAGGCACTCCACACCACTTGGGGTCAAGCTAGCCGGGCTGAAGAGAGGTGTTACCTCGAAACCGGTCCGGTCCTCGGATGCTTGATTCCGGTCTGTTAAAGATATGGCTGTTGTAGTTCGGACTGGACTGTTCCCATGGGGCAACAGGGTCAGAGCTGATTTGCATAAAGCCATTATCTGACCCAGGGTGGTGTGGAGTGCAAAAAAACGATGGATTTGGGCCCAGATCTTTTGACTGGGGGAGTGTGTGACATTGATCCACATTCAGTCCATCACTTGTTGTTTTTTGCAATTGCCGCCCTAAGTGCGCTGGGGATGCAGACGTGGGTCCCAGGCACTCCACACCACTTGGAGTCAAGCAAGCCGGGCTGAAGAGAGGTGTTACCTCGAAACCGGTCCGGTCCTCGGATGCTTGATTCCGGTCTGGGAAAGATATGGCTGTTGTAGTTCGGACTGGACTGTTCGCATGGGGCAACAGGGTCAGAGCTGATTTGCATAAAGCCATTATCTGACCCAGGGTGGTGTGGAGTGCAAAAAAACGATGGATTTGGGCCCAGATCTTTTGACTGGGTGAGTGTGTGACATTGATCCACATTCAGTCCATCACTTGTTGTTTTTTGCAATTGCCGCCCTAAGTGCGCTGGGGATGCCCAGACGTGGGTCCCAGGCACTCCACACCACTTGGAGTCAAGCTAGCCGGGCTGAAGAGAGGTGTTACCTCGAAACCGGTCCGGTCCTCGGATGCTTGATTCCGGTCTGGGAAAGATATGGCTGTTGTAGTTCGGACTGGACTGTTCCCATGGGGCAACAGGGTCAGAGCTGATTTGCATAAAGCCATTATCTGACCCAGGGTGGTGTGGAGTGCAAAAAAACGATGGATTTGGGCCCAGATCTTTTGACTGGGGGAGTGTGTGACATTGATCCACATTCAGTCCATCACTTGTTGTTTTTTGCAATTGCCGCCCTAAGTGCGCTGGGGATGCCCAGACGTGGGTCCCAGGCACTCCACACCACTTGGAGTCAAGCTAGCCGGGCTGAAGAGAGGTGTTACCTCGAAACCGGTCCGGTCCTCGGATGCTTGATTCCGGTCTGGGAAAGATATGGCTGTTGTAGTTCGGACTGGACTGTTCCCATGGGGCAACAGGGTCAGAGCTGATTTGCATAAAGCCATTATCTGACCCAGGGTGGTGTGGAGTGCAAAAAAACGATGGATTTGGGCCCAGATCTTTTGACTGGGGGAGTGTGTGACATTGATCCACATTCAGTCCATCACTTGTTGTTTTTTGCAATTGCCGCCCTAAGTGCGCTGGGGATGCCCAGACGTGGGTCCCAGGCACTCCACACCACTTGGAGTCAAGCTAGCCGGGCTGAAGAGAGGTGTTACCTCGAAACCGGTCCGGTCCTCGGATGCTTGATTCCGGTCTGGGAAAGATATGGCTGTTGTAGTTCGGACTGGACTGTTCCCATGGGGCAACAGGGTCAGAGCTGATTTGCATAAGGCCATTATCTGACCCAGGGTGGTGTGGAGTGCAAAAAAACGATGGATTTGGGCCCAGATCTTTTGACTGGGGGAGTGTGTGACATTGATCCACATTCAGTCCATCACTTGTTGTTTTTTGCAATTGCCGCCCTAAGTGCGCTGGGGATGCCCAGACGTGGGTCCCAGGCACTCCACACCACTTGGAGTCAAGCTAGCCGGGCTGAAGAGAGGTGTTACCTCGAAACCGGTCCGGTCCTCGGATGCTTGATTCCGGTCTGGGAAAGATATGGCTGTTGTAGTTCGGACTGGACTGTTCCCATGGGGCAACAGGGTCAGAGCTGATTTGCATAAGGCCATTATCTGACCCAGGGTGGTGTGGAGTGCAAAAAAACGATGGATTTGGGCCCAGATCTTTTGACTGGGGGAGTGTGTGACATTGAGTTACATTCAGTCCATCACTTGTTGTTTTTTGCAATTGCCGCCCTAAGTGCGCTGGGGATGCCCAGACGTGGGTCCCAGGCACTCCACACCACTTGGAGTCAAGCTAGCCGGGCTGAAGAGAGGTGTTACCTCGAAACCGGTCCGGTCCTCGGATGCTTGATTCCGGTCTGGGAAAGATATGGCTGTTGTAGTTCGGACTGGACTGTTCCCATGGGGCAACAGGGTCAGAGCTGATTTGCATAAAGCCATTATCTGACCCAGGGTGGTGTGGAGTGCAAAAAAACGATGGATTTGGGCCCAGATCTTTTGACTGGGGGAGTGTGTGACATTGATCCACATTCAGTCCATCACTTGTTGTTTTTTGCAATTGCCGCCCTAAGTGCGCTGGGGATGCCCAGACGTGGGTCCCAGGCACTCCACACCACTTGGAGTCAAGCTAGCCGGGCTGAAGAGAGGTGTTACCTCGAAACCGGTCCGGTCCTCGGATGCTTGATTCCGGTCTGGGAAAGATATGGCTGTTGTAGTTCGGACTGGACTGTTCCCATGGGGCAACAGGGTCAGAGCTGATTTGCATAAAGCCATTATCTGACCCAGGGTGGTGTGGAGTGCAAAAAAACGATGGATTTGGGCCCAGATCTTTTGACTGGGGGAGTGTGTGACATTGATCCACATTCAGTCCATCACTTGTTGTTTTTTGCAATTGCCGCCCTAAGTGCGCTGGGGATGCCCAGACGTGGGTCCCAGGCACTCCACACCACTTGGAGTCAAGCTAGCCGGGCTGAAGAGAGGTGTTACCTCGAAACCGGTCCGGTCCTCGGATGCTTGATTCCGGTCTGGGAAAGATATGGCTGTTGTAGTTCGGACTGGACTGTTCCCATGGGGCAACAGGGTCAGAGCTGATTTGCATAAAGCCATTATCTGACCCAGGGTGGTGTGGAGTGCAAAAAAACGATGGATTTGGGCCCAGATCTTTTGACTGGGTGAGTGTGTGACATTGATCCACATTCAGTCCATCACTTGTTGTTTTTTGCAATTGCCGCCCTAAGTGCGCTGGGGATGCCCAGACGTGGGTCCAAGGCACTCCACACCACTTGGAGTCAAGCTAGCCGGGCTGAAGAGAGGTGTTACCTCGAAACCGGTCCGGTCCTCGGATGCTTGATTCCGGTCTGGGAAAGATATGGCTGTTGTAGTTCGGACTGGACTGTTCCCATGGGGCAACAGGGTCAGAGCTGATTTGCATAAAGCCATTATCTGACCCAGGGTGGTGTGGAGTGCAAAAAAACGATGGATTTGGGCCCAGATCTTTTGACTGGGGGAGTGTGTGACATTGATCCACATTCAGTCCATCACTTGTTGTTTTTTGCAATTGCCGCCCTAAGTGCGCTGGGGATGCCCAGATGTGGGTCCCAGGCACTCCACACCACTTGGAGTCAAGCTAGCCGGGCTGAAGAGAGGTGTTACCTCGAAACCGGTCCGGTCCTCGGATGCTTGATTCCGGTCTGGGAAAGATATGGCTGTTGTAGTTCGGACTGGACTGTTCCCATGGGGCAACAGGGTCAGAGCTGATTTGCATAAAGCCATTATCTGACCCAGGGTGGTGTGGAGTGCAAAAAAACGATGGATTTGGGCCCAGATCTTTTGACTGGGGGAGTGTGTGACATTGATCCACATTCAGTCCATCACTTGTTGTTTTTTGCAATTGCCGCCCTAAGTGCGCTGGGGATGCCCAGACGTGGGTCCCAGGCACTCCACACCACTTGGAGTCAAGCTAGCCGGGCTGAAGAGAGGTGTTACCTCGAAACCGGTCCGGTCCTCGGATGCTTGATTCCGGTCTGGGAAAGATATGGCTGTTGTAGTTCGGACTGGACTGTTCCCATGGGGCAACAGGGTCAGAGCTGATTTGCATAAAGCCATTATCTGACCCAGGGTGGTGTGGAGTGCAAAAAAACGATGGATTTGGGCCCAGATCTTTTGACTGGGGGAGTGTGTGACATTGATCCACATTCAGTCCATCACTTGTTGTTTTTTGCAATTGCCGCCCTAAGTGCGCTGGGGATGCCCAGACGTGGGTCCCAGGCACTCCACACCACTTGGAGTCAAGCTAGCCGGGCTGAAGAGAGGTGTTACCTCGAAACCGGTCCGGTCCTCGGATGCTTGATTCCGGTCTGGGAAAGATATGGCTGTTGTAGTTCGGACTGGACTGTTCCCATGGGGCAACAGGGTCAGAGCTGATTTGCATAAAGCCATTATCTGACCCAGGGTGGTGTGGAGTGCAAAAAAACGATGGATTTGGGCCCAGATCTTTTGACTGGGGGAGTGTGTGACATTGATCCACATTCAGTCCATCACTTGTTGTTTTTTGCAATTGCCGCCCTAAGTGCGCTGGGGATGCCCAGACGTGGGTCCCAGGCACTCCACACCACTTGGAGTCAAGCTAGCCGGGCTGAAGAGAGGTGTTACCTCGAAACCGGTCCGGTCCTCGGATGCTTGATTCCCGTCTGGGAAAGATATGGCTGTTGTAGTTCGGACTGGACTGTTCCCATGGGGCAACAGGGTCAGAGCTGATTTGCATAAAGCCATTATCTGACCCAGGGTGGTGTGGAGTGCAAAAAAACGATGGATTTGGGCCCAGATCTTTTGACTGGGGGAGTGTGTGACATTGATCCACATTCAGTCCATCACTTGTTGTTTTTTGCAATTGCCGCCCTAAGTGCGCTGGGGATGCCCAGACGTGGGTCCCAGGCACTCCACACCACTTGGAGTCAAGCTAGCCGGGCTGAAGAGAGGTGTTACCTCGAAACCGGTCCGGTCCTCGGATGCTTGATTCCGGTCTGGGAAAGATATGGCTGTTGTAGTTCGGACTGGACTGTTCCCATGGGGCAACAGGGTCAGAGCTGATTTGCATAAAGCCATTATCTGACCCAGGGTGGTGTGGAGTGCAAAAAAACGATGGATTTGGGCCCAGATCTTTTGACTGGGGGAGTGTGTGACATTGATCCACATTCAGTCCATCACTTGTTGTTTTTTGCAATTGCCGCCCTAAGTGCGCTGGGGATGCCCAGACGTGGGTCCCAGGCACTCCACACCACTTGGAGTCAAGCTAGCCGGGCTGAAGAGAGGTGTTACCTCGAAACCGGTCCGGTCCTCGGATGCTTGATTCCGGTCTGGGAAAGATATGGCTGTTGTAGTTCGGACTGGACTGTTCCCATGGGGCAACAGGGTCAGAGCTGATTTGCATAAAGCCATTATCTGACCCAGGGTGGTGTGGAGTGCAAAAAAACGATGGATTTGGGCCCAGATCTTTTGACTGGGGGAGTGTGTGACATTGATCCACATTCAGTCCATCACTTGTTGTTTTTTGCAATTGCCGCCCTAAGTGCGCTGGGGATGCCCAGACGTGGGTCCCAGGCACTCCACACCACTTGGAGTCAAGCTAGCCGGGCTGAAGAGAGGTGTTACCTCGAAACCGGTCCGGTCCTCGGATGCTTGATTCCCGTCTGGGAAAGATATGGCTGTTGTAGTTCGGACTGGACTGTTCCCATGGGGCAACAGGGTCAGAGCTGATTTGCATAAAGCCATTATCTGACCCAGGGTGGTGTGGAGTGCAAAAAAACGATGGATTTGGGCCCAGATCTTTTGACTGGGGGAGTGTGTGACATTGATCCACATTCAGTCCATCACTTGTTGTTTTTTGCAATTGCCGCCCTAAGTGCGCTGGGGATGCCCAGACGTGGATCCCAGCCACTCCACACCACTTGGAGTCAAGCTAGCCGGGCTGAAGAGAGGTGTTACCTCGAAACCGGTCCGGTCCTCGGATGCTTGATTCCGGTCTGGGAAAGATATGGCTGTTGTAGTTCGGACTGGACTGTTCCCATGGGGCAACAGGGTCAGAGCTGATTTGCATAAAGCCATTATCTGACCCAGGGTGGTGTGGAGTGCAAAAAAACGATGGATTTGGGCCCAGATCTTTTGACTGGGGGAGTGTGTGACATTGATCCACATTCAGTCCATCACTATGTTGTTTTTTTCGGAAACGGAAATACGTCACGCAAACAAGATGGCCGCACCCATGTACGACCGCTAGGGTAACTTCGCATTGTTGCGCTACAAGCGGCTCGCGAAAACGCAAAAAAACACGCGAACTAACACGCCGCAAAAAACAAATCGCATATTCGCACAAATTCGCGGCTTCTGAATTCAATCTCGCGCAAATTCGCGCCCCGCGAATCGTGCAAAGTTGCAGAAAAACGATTTTTGCAAAACTGAAAGCACTCAGCAGGTGCAAAAGTTCAAGCTCATCATTAGTAACCATTCACTGTAGTGCTTCCTGAGAGGCCCCTCCAGAGTTCAGTTGCCTACTTGCAACTATTCTATGACCCTGCTCTGACCCTCACTGCAGGCTCAGAGAATAGCTGCAAGTATGCCACAAAGGTCCTGTTAAAAAAAATTACACTGCAACAGAAAGCAATTACAGATAAGGAAGCAGGTGCCAGACTGGAAGTTCAAAATCAGTGACACATTAATCAGCCCCTAATTCATTCATGTCAGTTGAGGCAGGGCAGGTGTGCTAACTAATTTTGCAAAACTGAAAGCACTTAGCAGGTGCAAAAGTTCAAGCTCATCATTAATCAGGAAGCACTTACAACTAAGGAAGCTGGTGCCAGCTCAAATTCAGTGACACATTAACCAGCCCCAAATTAATTCATGTCAGTTGAGGCAGGGCAGGTGTGCTTTTCCCGCCATAATCTACAGTGATGAAACAGAGGGTGGCAGTGATGAACCAGAGGGTGGCATGGGTGAACCAGAGGGTGGCAGTGGTGAAACAGAGGGTGCTGTGATGAACCAGACGTAGAAACAACATGGTCGCAACCGTTGCGACCCGACAAGTAAGTTCGCATTTGCGAACTGGTAAAAAACCCTCGCGAACTGGCAGAAACCCTTGCGAACACAAAAAAAAATCCGCAAATTCACGAAAGTTCGCAAATTTTACGGATTGCGAATTCGTAAATACGCAAATTCACGAATCGCGAATTCGCAAAATTCGCCCATACTTAATCTCAATCTGAAGACCTAAAAAAGAAACTTGAAACAAGGAAATACCCCAACAGAATAATAAATCAGGCCTATAAAAGGGCACGCAATATTTGCAGACAAAGTCTTTTGGAGCCCACTGTTCCCAAAACCGAAGAAAAACGACTATTTTGTATCACAACATACAACACAACACCAATTCCAACCGGGTGACAAAAATTGTCAACAAGCATTGAAAGATCTTGAATAGCGGAGGACTGAATATTCCGAAACCCATTTTTTCACACAGGAGGGGCAAGAGCATACGGGATTCAGTTGTACACACAAGACTTAAAAAAATTGAACCACTAGGCCTAGCATCAGCCATAGCAAACATTCAAGGACACCACCCATGGGGTAAATTTAAGGCGTGCCACCTTACAAGGAAAAGCAAAGAAATAACATTCCAGAACGGTACCAAATGGGAACAAAGGAAATTTACTACATGAAACAGTAGTAATGTAGTATACATAGTTATTTTATTTTTCATTTTTTTTAAAATGACAACACATGTCGAAATAATTGACATAGTTTTCTCCTGCATCTAAATCCCCTTTTTGAAATCCGCACAATGACCATACTAGGAGGCCTTTTTCCGTGTGCACATGCAGAT
Source organism: Lissotriton helveticus (assembly GCF_964261635.1). Taxonomy (NCBI): domain Eukaryota; kingdom Metazoa; phylum Chordata; class Amphibia; order Caudata; family Salamandridae; genus Lissotriton; species Lissotriton helveticus. The sequence continues at coordinate 1,861,290,759 of NC_136065.1, forward strand.
ACCATTGACCAGTTTTTCCTTCAAAGGCCAGGTATCTAGTACGAACCATACCGGAAATGAGTACACCGGATTGAAAAGAATTTGACAAACATGAGCCGCCATCTTTGTTTAGCACTCTAGTCATTCATTACGTGAGCCACAGGAAGTGCCAGCCCACATCCCCCAGAGGTTCCTCTAGGAGATGAGACGTTCTAGTCTTCCGGCAGAATCACCCGTGCCGCCACTTTATGCAGTTAACCTCAATCTCCTCCAATTAGTTTTGATATAAATAACAAGTGCATTCTCCGTTTCGACACCAACGGAGCTGCACGGGGCAATCGCCGAGGTGAGGGCTAAACGCTGGACATGTAAGTAATGGATTCATGCCTGAGTCTCTAAAAACAAGGCTTCTTTCCCAGGTCAATCAATCAATCAATAAACTTTATTCGGTTTACATGATAGAAAACCATAAAAGTTACAATTCATCTAAAATAAAAACTAAAATGTACAAAGCGCATAAATACATAACTGGACGTATAATACAGATATTCCAAGTTATGTACAAGAGTTTATACAATAGAAAAGACAACACATTTTTACAATTTGAAAAGGTTAATTCATAAAATACACCATTAATTCATAGGCTACCACATCCAACTTTTTAGGGTTCCAAACAATTTCTGTACCTTAGAGAACATTTCAGAAAGCCAACCACAAATAGAATACATTCTGTTTGTAATAATTGTAAGAGAGCAGGGCAAACCTGTAAAAAATTTACTTTGATAAAAGAGATTTTAAATAGAGCCTCCGAGGGGCTTCATAAAAACTACAAAAGAACACAAAGTGCTGCAGGTCCTGTGGAGACAAACTGTCGCAGCCACAGGGTGCTAGCACTTGTCCTTTGTGACTCTCCTTCGGTACGGCTAATAAAAGATGGAAATAATCCAATCGAAACCTGATCAGTAGGAAGCGCTTGTGAGCGTAAGTGGAAATCTGCCGTAACCTTCGATAAACTACGATAATCATTGGTGGAGACCAAAACATTAACTTTTCTCCTGATCTCCAATTTTGCCCGCAGTGTTCCCCATTGAAGCACATCCCTCCCCTCCGTTTAAAGATCATGAGGCCTGTTCCAAAAGGGATCAGTGTATGTATTTGTGTTGGTCTGTGTTTATGTTTTTTCAGCCACATTTCTTCACAACGTTTTTATCGCAGTATCAGAAATATCATTCATTGCCACCTACAAGGATCGGATGACACAAAACGCATGTGCATGTGTAACACCTTATCTGGCTAAAATACGTATGCGTGTAAATGTGTGATGAAAGCATTCCTGACCTCCATATAGCGGCACTGAATGAGCAACCATATGCATGCATATATGGACAGCACTTTGATTCTGTTCACAAGAGATGTGAAGCAATCCTTGGAGTAGAAGCTAATAACAACTTCAAAAAGAAGCATTTACTGAGTAAACATAGATCTCTGAATAAGAAAAATATATCACTTAAAAAATATATCACTACTCTTGATATTGCAGGAATACCTGTTCCACGATATGGTGATGTGTTGAAAAGTCAAAAACATTTTTTTTCTTGATTTCAGATGCCAATTTGGTCTTTTTTCATGGGGTAAATTGATGACCCCAAAAAACAGATTAACCTATTTTTGCAATCTGTTTTTAGGACAATAGGCTTATTACATATAAGAATTTAGTTTTTTTCGAGAATAGTAGGGATCATACTAGGTCCTGATGAGTAAAGCAGGGGAGACTCCTTACGAAACATGTCGACCAAGTAGGGTACAGTAAATACACCCTACCTAACCCCTTTTTAACGATTCCAGCTAGAGAAGCGAATAAAATATATTTTTTCTACTACCAGGAATTTTTAAAATTTCTCATTTTTTCACTATCACAACACCTGCTACTCTCACTACCCACACCACACATAGCCTATTACAAAATCAGGTGCTCCCACGTACACGTTGGTCGAAGCACGCCCATGATGAAGCATGACACTATGGGATTCGTAGTGTGTGAGGGGTATTTTAAAAACACATAGTGCTTTTCCAGGTCAACTCCCTGATCAGCCTCCTGTTTTATTACACCACATCACAAAAAAAACACTAGATATATAAGACAAAATAAATATTTAGGGTAGAATCTAATAGGTTAATAGTAACTCAGCATTGTACTGATGGCTAGTGTGGTGTTGCAGGTATAAGTTTAACTATTGGTATTACGGCATCAATCAGTGAAGAAGGGTGGAGGAAATAAATAATGTGCTGATTCTGAAATAAACTTTCAGTTTTCTGATTAGGGTTACCAGCTGATTTCTACCGCACCACCATTATTTTGAGGTCCCAGCCAGTACAAAAATAACTAAAATCCCCTAAAGCTGGTATTTCTAGCACTTACCTGTGCATACTTCAATTAGCAAATATAAATAGAAAGCACTTTTAAATGTGTTTTCAAATGCTGCAATGATCCATGACTAATAAAGGAAAACGACAAAAAAGTAATGTTACAAAGGAATACATACTATTTTGTTTACAGGCAAGGCAAACGGTGGGTATTTTTCTTTTGAAAAGGGGGTATCTCTACATGAGATGCCTTTTCACTAAATGCATTCTTCCATTATGGCAATAAAAATAAAATACAAACCTAAAAAACAGGCACAATGGGGAGCCAGGGACTGCTGAAACCAGTGGGCGGGGAAACAAAGCCTTGTTAACCTGCTCAGAAAAGGCATGTGAATGGTCGTTTAAAGACCCGTAATAAACTGGGGTGTGGCCGAGATACTGCTCAGCGGAGCCCACGGCAGCTCAAGTTGTAGGAGCTGAAACCCACCACAGGAGGATGGGCTAAAGCTTTGCGCACCTGGGTTACTGTACATATACCTGCATGTCGAATCCCTAATTCACATCTTTAGTCAGTCAAGGGAAGAAGTCAATTGGAAAGAACCGGAAACACTTTCGGGAAAACCATTGTATACATACACACGCACACACACACACACACACACACACACACACACACAGGTCTTGATGGTCCCAACTGGCTAAGCATTAGAAGGAAATGTGATCGGGCTGTCAATTAAATTACATTCATTTTTTTTCTCATATTGATGATAAATGAGGGCTGCCCCTTTATGGATGCCTTGGCTTTACAAAATGGCTAAACAATATATGGAATAGTGCAATTAAGACTGCTTTTGGTGCCCTCTAAAAAAAGAGAAATCCAAAGACTAGTTCATTGAATAGATTAGGTCCTCAAGTGAACAATGTAATTGACACCATTTATGAAATGAATGGTATTTTAGAAAAGAATCAGTAGTTTCTAAAAACAATACGCCATACGAAATATACAAGAAACAACAAATTAAAAAGTAAGAGAGAAGACAACGTGAAAGATTGGCAGTAATCAGTCAGAAAAGAGTAGAACCAGAAAAGAGATACCTTTTTAAGCCAGTAATGGCTGATCCATGGAGGAGGATGTCATGGATCATAGTGCCATGGGCTGCTGAGAGAATTTGGAGATGAATAACAGCAAAAATCAGAAAATACCAAATGCATTGTTTGCTTTAAAAACTCGCCTTACTATCATTTTCTCTTAAACTAATACAAGGATAGCTCAAATAGTGTTGACTGCTTTTTTCTAACTCCCCCCATACTGCATTTTTTGGCATCATGACCATATTAATATATTGTATTGTCACCCTTCTGCCCACCACTTAATTACTTTTCATATCTTTATGAGTGCCTCCTTTAGTTCCTGCTTCAAAAGTCAGTTTAATTAAATAAACCATTTCATTTTATCTTAGCCCTCCTTTTACCTCTCTCTTTATCTAACTTTCCCATTTCTCAGCTGTTGAGCAAACATCTAGGTTGTTACTGAATTTCCAAGGAAAGCAAGCATTGTCAGGCTTTGTGCCAAACCTGCTATGGCGCCAGAATAAAAGATAAACTAAAAAATCTGAGAATTTAGAGTTGCATTCATTTTGTATTTTGTAGATGTACTTCTACTTGAAGTCGAATTTGAGCCTAAAAAAGTGTTCGGCCCAATGGCCCAGGAGCTATTTTTAAATGCAACCAGCTCCATATTTTATAAATGTGGCTGATTCAATGTTTTCATATGTCGGAGACTAGCGTCACGAGGCTCCTGACAAGTGCTGTACGTGCTAATATTATGTTCCTCACCAACAGAGTACTAAAGACTGTTGGTGTTATTGAATGCAACACCATATACTTGTTAAGTACAATTCGAAAGGTAGGAACGCATCGCACATCGCGCAAAAAAAATAGCATATTCTGTACACAATCTTCCTGTGACTGGGTTCTGCTTAACACTCCTTCTCTCTGAGGTCACACAGCTAATCGATTTTAGACCCTCCCCCCCCCCCCCCCCCCAGTGAGCAACTTAAATCTACCAGCCAATCCCTCCCTGAGGACCAATCAGAATGCAACCAGCTCCTCATTTTATCAACGTGACTGTTCAATGTTTACGTATGTCGGAGACTAGCGTCACGAGGCTCCTGACAAGTGCTGTACGTGCTAATGATATGTTTCTCTCCAACAGAGTACCAGAGACTGTTGGGTGTTACGGTTACAGCCCAAAGAGATAATCAATTTTTTTTTTCATTTTTTTTTAAACAGTCTTATTGAATGCAACACAATATACTTTTTAAGTACAATTCGAAAGGTAGGAACGCATCGCACATCGAGCATTACAAAGTAGCATATTCTGTACACAATCTTCCTGTGACTGGGTTCTGCTTAACACTCCTCTCTGAGGTCACACAGCTAATCGATTTTGACGCCTCCCCCGCGGCCCCCCCCAGTGAGCAACTTCAATCTCCCAGCCAATCCCTCCCTCAGGGCCTGTCAGAATGAGCATCCTGTTACCACATCTAACTCTTGCCTCTCTGAGTTCCTTGATGCAATCATGTCCATAGATGCCTGCAATGCCCTTAACTTTGCAGGTTGTCTTATTTAAAATATGTGAACATTGGTAAGACGCTCAACCTAAGCCTACAGGGTATTTATCGGTTATATTTTCCCATGTTTTGCAGGATTGGCAGCCATTTAGCCAAATAATTGCCAGCATCTTTTTTTGACATTTGCTAATAATTACTCCACTGCCACTAGCTCCGATCTTTCCCAGTATCAGGTACTTTTACTGTATATGTATCTCCGTAGTGTTTCCAATTCATCTAGAGCCATTTACCTCCCTACCTCTCACGCAAATTTTGTTTCATAGTTTGATTAGTCTGTTGAAATAGTGCCAATAACAGCTGATAAATATTCAAAATCCACCCCTTTGTTCCCTGGTATGTTGTGAGTAGTTTCCCTCCTAGGGTCACTTGTCTAGTAAGCTATCTCGCTGATTTCCAGTTGCATTAACCAAAGCTGCATTTGTTAGTAGTGGAAATTGTCAGATCCTGCTGGACTGAATGTATGTTTGCAATCCTCTAACAATCTTTTTTGCCCCTTGACAAACACATCAGAAATCATTTTTCAGATGGCTACCACCCAGTGCCCTGTTTATGTGAACCCACTGCTTGTCCAACTCCCTGCTGGACAACTTTTCACAGTGGGCCACTTTGTAGTATTGGGCAACATTAGGAAATTCCACATCACCTTCGTCCTTTTGTTCTCTCAAGAATTTATTAGATACTCTCTGACAGAAAAACTCTATATGGCTCTTTGGTGGTCCGCTAATGCTGTTTCCCCTTCGTTTTTCATATTGACATTTTTATTGCCACAATTTGACCGGACCATCAAACCTGTAAGTGCGTTCCTTCACCGCAGGTTTTTGTTTCTTGTTGAGGAGGCAAAGATCTACTCCATCATTTCACTCGGTGAGCCAAACATATATCAACTTCTGTGGATAAGTGGAAAAATCAGTCCCGTTGGATCCTAGTAGCTAATCAGTGACTATTAACAAATTCAGCCTCCTATAGATATTAACTTTTTGATTTGCTATTAACCTGGGTTAAGAGTCACTATCTCAATCTTGCACACTACAATAAGAAGTACAAATGTGTCTGAATGCTGAACGCCTCTTGTGGTCCTCCACAAGCTTGTGTATGACTGTTATATGTTTTTCCTCCGTTGATGATGCTAATCTACCAGTTGGCGATAAAGGTTGAAATAGTTCCTTCATGATTGGGGATAGTTTAGTTGCTTCTAAACCCCTCAGGCTCATAGTTCCCCTTTCTTCATCAGATGCCCCAACTTTTCCACCTGAGCTTGAGAAAATTTGGAAGAACTTTAATCAGTTGAAAACATGGTATCATGAACCTTCGTTTTGCTGATTAAGGGCTTCATTTACAATATTTTGACTCATGGCAGCGCAGCAAGCCTTCTTGCTGGGCTGCAGTGCATCAAAAGAAAAGGGTAGTAATGTGTCTTATCTACAAGATACAGAGCATTCCTGTCCTTTCACCCTGCGCTGGCACACAATGGGATGCCATGCTCCAATGCAGGTGCCTTTGAGCCATCAATCAATATCTTTATTTCAGCCTAAAAAGCCATACAAGAGTAAGAGAAATATATAGATACAGATTATATCAAAACAAATAAAAATACAAGACATATAAAACAGAGAAAAAAGATATGACTAAAAAACCCAGGATGAAATATGTTAAAAGGTTATGTACACATCAACCTCCACATATCCTCAAATACATTGAGACTGCAAAGACAATGGGCAGGCTTTTTCCTTGGACCATGACAGGCTGGACAGAATAGAATTACGTGTGTTATAACTTCGATCACCCCAGAGCAAAAAAGGGCATGATTGTCAGGCTCCATGTTCCTAGACCTCCATGCAGTGGTAAAGGCTCAAATTGGGAGGATCAGTTAGTGAAAACATCAAGCACATGGTTCTGGCATATGGGGGTTCCACCTCATCCAAAAATATTCAAAGCAGTACTCAATTTTGACCTCCAAAAAAGAAGCAGTGAGGAAGCCCACTGTAGAGGTGCTCGACGTATTTTGATCCACATTTTACCAAGTGGTTCTTTCAAATGCCTGGTTGGAGACCAGTGCAACATCAGTAGGTGTGGACCAGAGATTACCAAAACCAAATCTGTCTCAACCGATCCCTAACCACCCTAAACCGGGAAATCTTACTGGACCCCCAACCGTCCCACTTCTTTTTCCATGGCTCCTCGGAGAAGGATAAGTTCAGTGGGCGGACCATAGTCTTCGCCACGACATTAAATTTGTTTGCCCCACTACGTTATTAATCTTGATTTAGTCACAAAGGATATAGTGGGGGTACTTGGTAGGAGTTTGTTCCAGCCCCTCAAAAAACGTTTTTCCTCAAGGGGCCTAGCGTCACAAATGCCCCATAATTTAAGACCATACGGCACGGCTCTCAGGGATTGTCCCAGATATAAATCTCTATGGCTGGGATAATTGATCAGTATGTAGATGTGCACTGGGCCCTCAAAACACCTCCCCCACAGTACTGCTCAAGCTTAATTTTATGCTTATGAACACGGAATGACTAGTCAAAGTGATACAATAAGGTCACCCCCAAATGATCGAACACTCAAACACGCTCCAAACTTTCACCATTGAGAGTGGGATTCGAACAGGTTGTGTGGCAGGGATTAAAGGCCATTTATTTAGTTATGCAAAGGTAGATCCCCAGGCCCCGCTGACTGCACAAGACCCCAAAGCCATCCAAGAGCTTTTGGATGCCCATGCGAGATTTGGATAGCAAAAGGGTATCATCCTCAAACAGCAGGGCCGGTACCTTCACCCCGGCAAGAGATGGAACATCACCCATGCAATTCTCCAGATGTGAGACTAAACAATTAATTTAAAGGAGGAAGAGGTTTGGGGCCAACACACACCCCTGCCTCACTCCCCATCCCCACCTGGATTTACAGGTATTGTATCAGTCATCTCGCCCTTGGGACCACATGTGACTTGTGCAAAATTATTAGTATGTAGTTTATTAACAACTTTTAAAGGACTGGCAGGCACCCCCATCTCCGCCATAGCTCTCCATCAAGACTCTCTTGGGACTAGATTAAAGGCAGATCGTAGATCTACAAAAGTGATGTACAATTGACCTCCCCTCAAAGAAACATACTTCCAATACAATCGCTGTTGTTGGAAGACCTGGTATATAGTTCTAATGACTTCTCTGAATCCAGCCTGCAGTGGAGTCAAGACTTATGTATTCACCACTCACTCAGTCTATTCAGAATGATACGAGAAAACAATTTTTGGGCACTATCGATGAGTCTTATAGGTCTATAGTTGGCAGCCTCTTTTAAAATTTGGGACAATCTCTGCCCCAGTCCATGTTGAGGGTATGGGAGCACCGGACTTAAGGGCATTAAATAAGAGGACCAAATATGGGCACAATATGTCTTTAAGCATCTTAAACCGGTCACTAGACACTTTGTCCAAGTCTGGAGGCTTGTTGGGCTTTATCAAGTCCGGGGCTTGGAGACCTCTACCTCTGTTATGCGGGGACTATCTAATTGTGGTTGGTCTATAATGAGACCAGTAGTGGCGGCACTATAAACAAAATTGCCAGTGTTCCACATAACCTCCACATTGTTAGCTGTAGCCTGGGATTCTACCTCTCCTACAATCAAGTTGTGGAAGCTACCTGCCAGATTTTGAGTGGAAGATCCCTGAATTTCTACTCGAGCATACAAATTGGTAAAAAGCTCAACCTAGACACTTGCTGTACTATTGTTATCAAGTGGGACCCCCTGCAACTAAAAGCCAAAAGGTACAGAGATATTTACTTTTAATGGCTTCTAACATCATAGACTATTCATCGTACTCCTACTCTCTTTTGGCTTTTAGTATAGTGGCTGAGCAATGTGACCTAGCATCTCTACACCCTGCTCCCGTGGAACCTAGCAAAGCACATCTGGCTTCCTGGCAAAGCTTAGTATACCATTAGGCCTTCTTTTTCTTGCCCCTGGGAGTCCTTCGTAAGTAGTGCCCTGAGCGAGGTGAACATAGAATTATGCAGTGCATTTAATTCTGCAAAGGGTCTAGGTTATTACTGTCCGCAATGATACCTGCCACTGACTCCAGCCCTGCAGTTACAACTTCTAGCACCTTCTTGAGGGCTTCTTCTGACTCAGCCACTGCACTCCTCTTGAGCCACTGCCAATTATTGGCAGGCACTAATCTTCTGTCTTGTGACAAGTTTGGTGCTGCAGAGAGAGAGTCAACCAGGGCTGCCAATGATAGGCTTAGAGCATTATGATCGCTATCCTGTTTTTGAATTATTATCATGTCTCCCAAGGCTGGCCACAATCTTATATCCAAAATAATATAATCAATAAGGCTGGAGGGAAGTAGGCAATTATACGTAACTTTCCCAAATCTGTCTGATTTAGAATTTCCATTACATGCCCGAAGTCCATTTCTGAGAGTAAATGCATGCATTCAGTTGCAATACTGCAGGAAAGCGCCGCTTTACAGGAGTTAGTGTTATTTCCGGAATACCCTAGACGTGATCTTCTTCGGTACAGTCTACTTGCAGGACTGCCAAAAGTTTGTATCTTCAATTAAAGTCTCCCACAGCAACTTTGATAAAAATGTGTCTGCAGGTCCGTCAAGTGGCCAGCCAGCAGTTCAATTACTTGAGACTCTACGTCTGCTGGTCCTACAATACACATTATACAAATAGCACACACCACCAGAGGGTAACAACAAAACAATACTTTGAGCATGAACACTGTCCAGGGGAATAACCTTAGACTTACAACATAAAGAAGTTCTTACAAAGACTGAGAGTCCCCCCCCCCCCCCCCCCGATGGCCTGCCCTTCACTGAGGTAGTATCGGGCACAGAAAAATACACATACCATGCACAAAATTGTGAGGCCAGTGCCTATGTTTCTTGTAAAGCACAACTATCAAATGTGTCTATAAAAGCAACCAATATTGGATACAAGAGCAAGCCAGCAATATTCCAGGAGACTAATAATCTACAGCTGGGATTTAAGGGCGAAGAAGCACTTGGTTCAAAGCAAAGCAATGCATTCAATGAGGTTATAGGTAAGACCTCATGCCTAGATGGTAATGGACACAAGCCAGACGGTGCATGCACAGAACTGGAAAAACTGGCCTGCAAAGTATTAGCACAAACTGATAGCCAACCACTATCAACCCCAACCTCCCTCCCCACACTATTGGGCTCAATAATTAAAGAAGTGCTGCAACTATTGACTGAGCCTAAAAGTCATCCAAATTGGTAAGGGGAGCAAATCTGGTGGAAGTCGTGACCAGGGGTGTTTTTCTTCTGGTGACCCTTAGAGACGGTGTACCTGGAACTCGCCACTGCTCCAGCTGAGGAGGCCAGTGGAAAAAATCAAGAGGGACCAGTTTAATACCATCTTTCGTCAAGTAGGTCTCCCTTGCACAGATAATCAACTGTTGAGCAAAACCAGGGCTCCTACAGTTATTAACGACACAGTTTCCATCAATGCTCTTCACCATCGGACCCATCCAACCCACCCACCCTGCAAAATGTCATCATATTCCAATAGGCTGAAGTTAGTGTTATGATTCAGCCAATTACAGACTTTATTTTAAGGTCAGCATACCATTCTTTGCTAGAGTTATGAGAAGAGGGCTACTCCAGTAAGGAAGGCTACATATGGACAGCATTCAGGGGGAAGGTCTGGCCGGGCTTGGGCCTGAAGAGTGACGTCTTTAGAGGTGGAGATGGCTCCTTGTCAAAACTCGCTAGCAGCTCTAATCGCAGAACTATGTTTGGGACAATTACTCATAGCCTGGCCCCCTTGCCTACCTACGCCTGCCACAACTGTCCGAGGATGAGGCGGGCTATCCAACACATGGAAGAAACAGCCTAATCCGTCACCGCTGAGGTTGGTAAGCGGCCTCTCATGGTTAGAACCAACATTAAGCTTGGATGGTTCAGCTTGCAAAGATGTGTGTTGAACTGTGGCATTGCCTGCTCCCAAAGCCCCCTGTCTTACAATAAGCTCCAATGCATGTGGCTTTTCCATTAAGGGGGAAACACAAAAGCTCAAATCAAGTTAAAATGACATCCCAATTGATAAGTTGAAAATCGTTCAGAGTGAGCAAAGGGAGGTTCACCAACTCAGTGGAACTACCACCATTTTTAGGCCTAGCGCGGGAAGGTGCTCCCTTGCTTCATTGCCTGCTTCTTCATGGCACGAGGCCCATTAACATTAAACGACGTGTCATCACAGAGTTCACAGGAGCTTCTAGTTTGATTAACACCACGCTGGGCCACTGGTACATCACAAAGTGGTTAAAGGAGGCTTGGAGGAGGTGCACTATGTACATCAGCAGAATGCCCTGTAGTTTGTTGGAGGGAAACTAAAGAGCCACCTGGGGCAGTACCAAAATCCCGCGATAATCGCCTCTCAGCAAGCCCGAACTCCTTTGAGACAACACTTACTTCTCTGACCAAAACATGTCCAAAGTTGTTGCTCCTTTGGCCTGTGAGGTGGGTGCACTATCCTTCTCCCCTGCAGTTTTCCTCTTTCCCATAATGTACCAATTTACGAATTTACCAAATTCCCGGGGGTGATCTAGGAGGCGGAGGGCAGAGATAATACCCAACCCAGCTAAGGTTCAACCCCACTGCCCCACTGTGCCACAAGGCAGGTAAAGAATAGTTAATAGTCAATGTCCTTAGCTGTTTACAAACTCTTAGCCTTGTAGTGTAACTTACCACTGCCAACCGTCCTAGCGCCGTGATACCCCCGCTGGGGGTAGCTGCGGGCTATATAAGTTTCAAAGTAAATGTAAATGTCAAAGAGATAGCAACAGCCTATTACTTGCTACCAACAACCATCACTTCCAATCGTAGTATTGTAGAAGTGCAGGTGCAGGTGCAGGTACAGGACTAAGAAGGAATGCTGATAGAGTTATCCAACACTAATCTGACACTCAGGTTCAGCAGAAGAAAGACAAGTTCTTTAGACCCGCAAGGTCCTCAACCTAACACAGCATGCAGCACACAGTGCCCAGAAGAAGTGTCCTCTTACCTCTCCCTGTTCTTGCAGCTACCACCCCCACCCACACAGCTGAGCCAGTGTCCACAATCCAAAAACGGCAGTCAATAGCCTCCAGTTCCTAAATGTCACGTAGCAGACGGTAGAGAGTAGCAGAATAGCACACGCTGGGGTTGAAAAGAGATGAGTGTGACTTGGAGAGGCCAGGAATAAACCTTGGGCAGTATTCAATTTGTACTTGGCACATTGGCCCTCAAAACTCAAGGTGGACCAAAGTATGTCAGGCTCAATGTCAGAGACCGAAGGTAGAAGAGGGCTAAAGGGGGGCACCTTAGGCCAAAACTGTGTTCACCATTTCCCAGCATTGCTCCGAAAGTAGAAACCCAGCAACCAGTAGTTGCAGTACGCCGCCCTGTCACCTGCCCTGCCGCACGCCCGAGCCTTCTCACCCCTGCAAGAGGACCGAATAGCAAAAGGACCGAATAGCAAAAGGACCTAGTGCAGTGACAAGGGTGGTGAGTATAACTAGAGCGCTGGCTGAGTCTGTGGTGATGATGCATCATGCATTGGCCCCACCTTAGACTGAGCCGGCAGGTTTCTTAGGCAGCTTCAGTGGTGATGAAAAAGGAGGTGAGGATCAGTGAAGAGACAAGCCTCAGTAGCTGTCTGCAGCCATCAGACTAGCTTCCTCGCTTCTTCACTACTTCTGGTGTGTGACATGCAACGTGTGTGGGGGGGGGGGGGGGGGGTATGAGCACGGCATCAGGGAGAGGGCCAAACAATCACAAGAGGTGTTTTGCTCTTACTATGTGTGCTGCAGAATGCAGCACACATAGAAAAAGGAAAAATGAGGAGAAATAAAGGTATTTCTCCTCATTGCGTCTCTCTTACACCTCCCCTGGGAAGGCGTAGGAATCTGCCGCATTCCCAGGTTTAGAAAACCATCAGTGGCAGCTCCTCCGTTAAGGCGGAGGAGCATCGCACCATTGCTTTGAAGCAGTTATAGAAAGGAAAAATAAAATGATAATAACGTAACAATATTATCATTTTATTTTGCCCTGCTGGGGTAGCTTTGCGTGACGGGTGGAACAGGGTGTATTAAAACGTTGTGATTGATCAGGGGTTCCTGGCTGCCTGCTTCCTGTTCCATTACCAACGGGAGGAGAGACAATGGAGAGACGCGGCGGTAAGATGTGTTTTAAAAAAAAAAATTTATAAACCCCTACCTCGCTCCTGCCCTGCCACCCCCAATCCATGCCGCGCCGCTACTGAAAACTGTGTAAATCTAGAAATGCGTCAGGCTTCATGGATGGAATATTGTTTACCTCTTTTAGGTCAACTATAGAGCTTGAAAGATTAGCCAGCCTGGTCTGAATAAAGGTTCATGTTTGCTGATCTGCTGCATCCCAGAGAACTTCCATATGTATGTATGTATGTATGTATCGCATACTTCTATAGCGCAGACTGTCACCCAGAGGGTATCCTGGCGCTTTGACTCTACCTGACCATCACGCAGACCTAAAGTTATACCACCCTAGGAAAAAGAGGAGTCTTCAATCCTTTTTTAAAGGAAATGAATTCCCCGGCACTCCTTAAGAGCAGAGGAAGGGAGTTCCAGAATTTGGCAGCAGTGAATCCAAAGGAACGGCCGCCCATCTGTATCCTCTGAATTCTTGGAACTGTCGCCAGACATGCCGATGTAGATCACAGAGGTCTAGCTGTGGAGTACCAGGAAAAAAGCTCTTGCAGCAAGACAGGCCCCTGTCCATGAAGGGCTCTGAAGACTAGGCTTTGAAACAAATGCGTTGGTGAACAGGCAACCAGTGGAGATCTTTGAGCGCCAAGGATGAAGAGGCTGAGCGCAACCGAGAGAGGACCAACTTAGCTGCCATGTTCTGTATGCGCTGCAGCTTACCGATCAAGGTGCTAGGAGCACCCAGAAGTAGTGCGTTGCAGTAATCAAGCCTGCTAAGAATAATACTGAGCGCTACCTCTGGTCTAGCTTGAGCCAGAAGCATGGGAAGAATTTTACGTAACATGCGGAGCAACGACATACATGTGGCAACTGTCTTGTTAACAAAGACATCCAACTGTAAGTTTGGTCCAAACATGACGCCCAAGTTACGGGTGGAGGCCGCCGCCGCAACTGTGCCCAGGGAAGAGGTAGGCCAGAAGTCCGCCGCCAGAGGACGGGGGATACGATCCATAGAACAGTGCAGCACCTCAGTTTTAGAGCCATTAAACTGAAGGGAGTTCTGTTGCAACCAGTCCGCCGTGGCTGTCATGCAGCGGTGAAAGGTCTCCTGAGACACGGCATCTCTGCCTTCAAAGGAGAAAATGAGCTGCGTGTCGTCAGCATAATTAATTACTGTAAGCCCGAATGATCTGATCAACCTGACCAAAGGACGGAGGTAAAGATTAAATAGGATAGGGCTGATTGCCGACCCCTGAGGCACACCTTGCCCCACTTTTTTTTTTTTTTTTTTTTTCTGAAAAACACACATTTATTAATGAGCCATTTTAAAGACATCCTAAATGATTACATTAACAAATAAAATATATTGTACAGTTTATTGATTAACATTCTATCAAAGTGCATTCATGTATCTGTATGTCTTCTTACATGGCAACATTTCAACAGCATTTTGATTATCTGATTTCAGAATTGGATGACATTCAGTAGTTGAGGTTGTGGGTAAGGATGAGAAAGAAGTGGCTTTTGGTGTTTGTCTTTTGGGGTGTAAGAGTGAAGAAGATGATTTAATGTAGCAGTGTGGCCGTTATGCACATATTTGAGTGAAATTATTCAACAGCTTCACTGGCAAACGTGCATAAGATGTGTTAGATTTGTGCAGTCAGGGAGCATTAATGTTAAGTTAAGAGATAAAGGTTTTGATAAAGCTGGAATGAAGATGAGATTTCAGTATTAGTATGATTAAGTTATAGACAAGAGCAGTTTTGAGGGCAACAAGCAAATGTTTTTAAGATTTCAGAATTTTGATATTTTTTCCAGCTGCACATCTAAAGATTAGTGCCAGGAAAAATCCAGGGTAAAGTGCTTGTAATTTCATAGTTCACAAAGGGAAGTGTGAGTCTAATGTTAGGTGTAGTGTGTTTTTTTTTTTTTTTTTTTTTTTTTATAAGACCTTTATTGCACCGTAACGACAGGACACAGCTTAAGGCCTACAACCGCTGGGGCCGGCCGCGAACATTTCAGTGTTAAATTTACCAAGTAAAGAATTACACAGCCGTTCAGCCGGCATCCCAGGGGCCCGGCGGCAAATATTCCTCGTGCGCTTAACCGAGCTATTATCATTGTCTGAAATTACATAGGTCTGCTTTTTAAACCGTAGAACCAAACATTTCTTGAAAACAAGGGCACAGCAGTAGAAAACCACAAAGCGAACCCAGAGGGTAAATAGACATTTATCCACAGTCATAGTATCATTAATATTAGTGACGCACTCCAGAACCGTTCCCAGTCCCTCCCTCTCTCGCAAAGGTCGGGAGTTCTCCAAAGCTGCAGGGCTTGGCACCCCCTGCAGCTACAGTATAGTTTTATTTCTCAATCCGACAAACACTCATCTAAGTCCTCTCTCGGTGGTTCACAAATGTTTCCCCTATACCTGTTCCAACCCCCCCAGATCAGACCCCATTTCTTGGGGCAACCTCTCCGAACAAACACCGCCCTCTCGGCCACCATCGCATCATCCATGTCGTTGCACCATTCTCTCAGTTTGGGAACTACAGGAGATCCCCACAGTTTAGCCACATTACGCTTCGCTACCATCAGGCCCAACATTACCCAATCCTGCTGTCGATGGGTTAAGTCCGTAGCTTCCCATATGTGCAGTAAGCAGCAGCGCGGGTCGGGCAGCAGTGAGGTATTCACAGTCTGAGAGATAGTTCGCATCACCGCTGTCCAGTACCCTGTCAACCTCCCGCAATCCCAAATGGTATGATAGAACGTCCCCCTCTCTCCGCACCCACGGAGACAGTAATCTTGGTCAGCCTTTCCTATCTTGTACAGGACCGTCCTGGTATAGTATGTACGATGTAGTACTTTCAGCTGCACCAGTCTAAGCCTGGAGGGAATCACAGACTCGCGCGGTGACGAGAGAGCCTCCTGCCACACGAGTTATCAAGGTCACCTATATCTGCCACCCAACTGGAGCGTAATTTGGACAACATGTCGGGGAGGTTGTTAACTAGTTTCCGGTATGTGTAGGAGGTGGCTTTTTGGGGCATGTGCTCCGTCAACAGTCTGTCTTCTAGAGGGGTAGATTCCTGCAGATTCGTACCCACCGGAATGGCAGCTCTCAGTGCATGCCGTATCTGCATGAACCTGTACCGTTCTGACCCAGCCATACCATACTTGGTCTGTAGAAATCCAAAATCCACGACTTTGTGATTTTTCCAGAGGTCCCCCACCACTGAAATTCCTATGTCGTCCCATGCCTTGAACCCCTTAGTATTGCCCATGTATCCCAACCTGTGTGAGTCCCACAGGGGTGTCATCTGTGTAACTGTGTTCGCGCATTGAAGACGTCTGTGTGCTTTATACCAGATTTGGATCGTGTGACGGGTCGGGCCATGTAGCTCAGACGGGATGGTGCGGCTATAGAGGTTTCTCAGCAGACCCCGGGATTCGACATTCTGCCTGTCCGCCATGTAGGCCGGTTCCGTTTGTGGGGCGTGCAGCCAGTAGTTGATCTGTTTAAGGTGGGCTGCCCAATAATACAATTCAATATTAGGGAGCGCTATACCCCCATCGTACCAGTCTTTCACCAGCTTGTCCTGAGCAATACGGGCCGGTTTCCCGTCCCAAAGCAGATTAGAAACTGCCGCTGCGATGGCTTTAAAATAGGAGGGGGGCACTGGAAACGGTGAGTTCTCAAGGAGGTACAAAAAACGGGGCAATGCCATCATTTTAAACAGGGCGGCTTTGCCCAAAAGAGTGAGTGGAAGGGAGCGCCACACCCTGACATCTCTAATAAACCGTTCCAGGGGGGGTTTCAGGTTCAAAACGTGGAATTCGTCCGGGCTAGGAGTGACGTAAACTCCCAAATATTTAAAGGGGGCATTAGTGTAATTTAACGGACAGTCCCTCGGTAGGGGGGGGGGGGGGGGGCGACCAGCAAGAATGAATAGAACTGACTTTGACCAGTTGATGCTATAGCCCGATACCCTCCCGAACTTCTCGCAAACATTGAGTAGTTCCGGGACCGATTTCCTCGGGGAGGTGAGATAGAGCAGGACATCATCAGCGTATAGTGATATCCGATCCTCCCATGTCGGTGACCATCGTATACCCTTAATGGATGGCTCCCATCTGACCCAAATCACCAGCGGCTCCAGGACCAAGGTAAACAGCAGAGGAGATAACGGGCAACCCTGCCGCGTCCCACGCCCGAGCGGAAAGTCCCTGGAGATGTGACCATTCGCCGCCACCTGAGCCAAGGGGCCGGTGTAAAGCAGTCGGACCCACGCACAAAATTGGGGTCCGAAGCCCATGTGGCGAAGCACAGCAAATAGATAAGGCCACTCCACAGTGTCGAACGCCATAGTGGCGTCCAGGGAAAGCAATACCGCTGGCTCCTGTATACACTCTCGGCGAGCCAGCACCGATTGGAGACGTCGCAAATTATGCGAGGTATTACGATTCTGCATAAAGCCGGACTGATCCGGGTGTACCTGGGTGGCAAGGTGGGGGGCCAACCGCAGCGCCAATAACTTGGCGAGGATCTTTGGCTCCGCATTGAGCAGGGAAATAGGGCGGTAAGAGGTACAGTCCTCTGCTGCCTTACCAGGCTTATGGATCGGGATGATCGTGGCCAGACGTTGATCATGCGGTAGCATACCCTCTGCTAGGCTGTCCCTGAGCATGTTAAGGAGATGGGGGGCTGTCGTCTGGGCTGTTTGTTTGTACAGTTCCACCGGGAGACCGTTGGGTCCCAGTGCTTTCCCAGACGCCAGTGCCTCCGTCGCGTCCCTCACCTCTTCCACGGTAATATCGGCCTCTAATAAAAGCGCAGTCTCAGGTGAGAGACAGGGAATCGCCAGATCCTTAATGTAGTCATATGCCTCCTCTGCCGAGAACCCCGCCCGAGGAGCGTAGATCGCTTCATAGTGATCAGCCAACAGGTCAACTATGACACCGGGGTCAGAGGTCGCGCTTCCGTCAGGCAACTGCATTTGTGCAATGACTCTACCCGCCCTTTCTTTTTTATCGAGCCAAGCCAGCATTTTTCCTGCTTTATCGCCCAGTTCGTAAACCCGGTGTCGGGTGGCCTGAATCGAGGACCTAACCATTTCCTTCTGATATGCCATCCATTCTATTCGGCACAACCGGACCGCCTGGGCGGCCCCCAGAGATGGATTTGAGTCCTGTCTGGAGATGGCCGTTGCAAGGGCCTCCTCCAGGGCGCTAAGTTCTTGCTGTTGCGTTCTCCTGTGGGCCGCTACCGACGCAATGGCTTGCCCCCGCAAGACTGTTTTAAACGCTTCCCACAGGGTACTCAGGGAGTCCACTGAGCCCGCATTCTCCCGAAAAAAGTGCTCAGCAGTAGTGGCGAGGGATTTTTTCAATGGGGCGTGTTGCAGATAATGTGCATGAACCGGAAACATACGAGATCTATGAGAGCGATGGTTCGTGTATGTGAGTAGTAGCGGGGAGTGGTCTGAGATCCCTCTGGGGCAGATTACTACCTCCTCCACCCCACGAAGCCCCTCACCCGACATTAAAATGTGGTCAATCCGTGAGAGGCAATTATGTGTGGCTGAGTAGTAGGTGTAGTGTCTGTCATAGGGGTGTTTGTATCGCCAGCAGTCCGTCAGTCCCAAGGCGTCTAACAGACCGGAGAGTCGCCCGCCTCCCCGCGCCGTCCCAGCCTGTGGGTGTCTATCAAGTGCATGGTCCACAACGTCATTGAAGTCGCCCCCTAAAACCAGTGTCGCCGTCGGTAGGGCCAGGAGGAAGGAAGCTAGGGCAGTGTGAGCTGCGGCTTGCAGGCCAGGCGGGATGTAGACAGATACAAAGTTGAAGAGCTGGCCCTCCCACTGCACCGTTACTGCTGCGAAGCGGCCCTGAGTATCTATCTTAGTTTGTTGGCAGATCAAAGGGAAGGTCTTCCGTATAAGGATCCCAGTTCCCCTAGAGCCGGATGAGAAGTCTGCATGAGAGATGAATTTATACCCCCATCTGTCCATTGCTTTAGATGCCGTGCCCACTAGATGGGTCTCTTGCAGCATGACTATCGCCGGTTTACAGCGTTTCAAATATTGTAACACTAGGCCTCGCTTCACTCTATCGCCCAATCCCCGAACATTCCATGTGAGTGCCGTAAGTGTAGGTGAGCGGGAAGGACGTGTCATGTGGTGCTCAGGTGTAGCCTTCGAGTGTGTCGCCATCGAGCAGGGTGTGGTATGTGTCCAGGAGGGACGATCCCAGTGGAGCCCCGTCACCAATTAATGTGTCACCCTCACGCAGTGCATTGTCACCTGTGCTATGCCATAAAATACAACAAGAAAACAAGAAAACTAGAACCAAAACAACCAGCAAAACCCCCCCACCCCCCTCCCTGCCTCCCTGCTGCACGGGTCTGAAACCGCCCGCCTCCCCCAACTTAGCAGAGCGCTTTGTCCCATCCCAAACCATTGTACTTGCTTGTCGGGGGAATGAAGCTCTGCAATCCGACGGCAGCTCCATGGGACCTCAGTCGCCCGACTCAGAGCGGGGCCCAAGTGTCCAAAGTCAGCGTATGGCCCATGATCGCCGGCCCCTATTCCTCCGGATACTCGCTCTCCTCCAGACCCGGTTCTGCAAATAGGTCTTGGCTATGTCCTTGCGATGGCTCCTGGTCCGATTGATGTAGTGTTCCTCTATCGCGTTGACTTCTGCCTCCTCGCCTAGGTGCCTCCACACGTCGCCACCCGTCCAGCCAGTCCCTCGCTGCTTCTGGCGTGTCAAAGAACCACGCCTTGTGATTGTCCACGACTCTCAGTCTTGCCGGAAATAACATGGAGTATGGTATGTCCTTGGCCCGCAGGCTTTTCTTGACGTCGATAAAAGTCTTACGTCGTCGGGCCACCTCAGCTGTGTAATCAGGGAAGAACGCTATCGTAGAGTTTAACACCTTGATTGGGGCGGAATTCCTGGCAGTCTGAAGTATGGCATCTCTATCTCTGAAATTAAAGAGTTTAGCCAGCACCGGTCGTGGCGCCGCCCCTGGCTTCGGTGTCCCCCCGGGAACCCTGTGCGCTCTTTCAACAGAAAAGAAACGGGAGAGACCCTTCGGCTGCAGCTTCGTCGTAATGAGCTCCTCCACGTATAAATCCATCGAACGTTTGCCCTCCGACTCTGGTATGCCCAGGATGCGGACGTTGTTTCTTCGCGACCTCCCTTCTTGATCGTCCAGTCGTTCTTGCAGCTTCTTGGCAACCGCTTCCAGTCGTTCAGTGGCTAACTGCAGCTCAGAGGTGTCCGCCACCAAGGATTTAGTTACCACTTCCACCTGGGCCACACGCTCCGTTATTTTGTGGAAGTCCGCTCTCAGCAGCCCAACATCAGTAGAGATTGCTCCCACCGTCGCCTGCACACTCGTAAGCATCTTCATCAGATCCTCCAACGTCACCCGTTTGGTGCCCTCACCTTCTGGACCCTTGCCCACGGAGGGGCGACCCTCCGAATGATTTGCGGCAGACTTGTCGAAGGCAAATTTTTCCAGCTTCGCCTGTGCTGCGGCGGCCCTGGGACCTCTGTTCGCCATAGTTCTAGGTAGCCAGCACGTGGGGGGGGGCCGCTTCACAGTGCAGCCTCAGCAACAAGATGGCGCCGATCGCCAAAGTTTCACCACTTCACCAGATGCGCAGGTCAGTAGCGCTGCTGGACCCCAAAGCTGACGCCTCTGTGCAGCACTAGGTGATCCTCCGTCAGCCGTTATCGCCACTGCCCCTCGCTGTATGCTACGTGGCCCAGAGTTGAAAAGCAGCGGGCACCGAGGCCTCGGACGTGTCTCTGGATATGGGCGCCCACCGGCTCTCGTGGTTCAGGGCAATATCTGCCGTCTGCGCACCCCCGCACCCAGGGGCCCCGGCACAATACTCGGGAAAGCAGCAAATGTCGGACGCAAGGGCCGGTGGCACTCCTCGCTCCTACCTCCCAGCCAGTCAAGCGCGTCCTTCAGGGCGCTCCACCCGGAGCCCAGCAGTCTTTCACTCCTTCGCCCTGAAGAGCAATGTCACAGGTCAGCCCACCTTCTTTTATTCAGGCTTCAGTGCCAGGCAAAGTGAGCGCTCAAAGCACACTCTCCCCCTCCCGGCTTCGTATCGACTGTGAAGCCGGTCACGGGTCACTCGCAAGGCATCCGCACCTCAGGGCAGCATGGGCGAGGATCGAGGCTGCACAGGGGGAGAACCCCCGTCTGGAACGGCGCGTCGCCTCTGGGGAACAAAAACTACCTTCGGCGGACCTCCGCCACCAGCGGCTCTTTCCGGTCCGGCCGCCCGTCTCAAGGCTACTTCCGGTCGGGCTGTGGTGCTGCGGCAGGCCGGCGCTTGCACACTCGGCAGGGCCCCTTCTGGACCATCAGAGTTCCACCGGTTATCTTTGCTCGATTTTGGCCGGGGAAGCGTTATCCGGTGTCGCTCGGTCTCCTCTCCCAGAGCCCGCGACCGATGGTACACTAGCTGCGGATTAGTAGTCGGATCAATGGAAATGGAGCCGCCTCGGTGACAGAGCACTCGCGCTACACAGCCACCATGGTCGGCTCGTAGCTACGCCCCCCTTGCCCCACTTTTTTAATGCCAGATCTAAAAGGCGGCAGGGTCACTACCTGGTGCCTATTCTGAAGATAGGAGATAGGTGTGTCTAATGTGTCGTTGTTCTCCATGTGCTCATCATCACTTTAGCGATCCCACTTCTATTGGCTGTACCTTGCATTATGTAGCTGCCCACTCTCTATTTGTCTTTTAATATATATATCTGCCCATTGTCCGTTGTTTCTTTCTTTCTTCAGAAGATATGTCTTCCATGTATTTTGATTCATATTGTGGCATGGTCCAAAGCTGCAGTTGTCCCAATATCACCCTCCCTCACAATCTATACTATGTACAAAGGCTATGCCTATTCTCGATAAGTGCACCATGTTCAGTGTAAAAGGAAGCCTTTTTCACTTTGATGTTTTGCCCTTAGCTAAATACATATAAGGGCCCAAAGGCGAGACTGATTGCATTGCAAATGCTTGTTTTCCTCTCTCCCTGGAATGTCCATGTCAAGTAGGTAAATGTCTGATGCTCTGAGGGGTCCCCCTCTCTCCCAAACCCGCTTTGAAGTGATTGCACATGGTGCATTTTATCACCAAATTGAAAGCTGACACCAAGCGGGAATCTCCACTGTATTCTTATGTTCTTTTTGTTCAGTTCGTCCACAAGGGGCTTAACTTTTTTTTTCTTTTCAGCAGAGTAGTTTGGGGCACGACTTGCAGTAGAATGATTGTGTCCTCTTTGAGCAACAGTGGTAAATGCTTCCTCGATTTCTGCAAACTTTATTTTTTTGTGTTTAAGGTGACAAATTTTGCTCTAATGACCCTAAGACAAAGTGGATCTCACCTCCTTAGCTCTCGGACCCACCCTAGGAACCCTTTCAGTTTCAATAATCGCTTCCTCCTTGAGCCAGAGAACCTTACCCAACAGGGCATGGCCCTCTGCAATTTCCATGAGGTTTTGCATCCCTATGTTATCTTTATGTGTCCTGTTTTCTAAATCTTCACACTTTTATTGGAGAGCCTCCATCAAGAGTTCTGATTTTTGAGTATGAACTTTATTACTATGAAAAGGTCTCTTGTAATTTCATTCACTCTTGTTTCGAGTTGTTCTGCATCTGATTGAATGGCTTGTATCATTTCATTCAGTATCTTATAGACTTCTTCCAGTGCCTGATGCAAATCTGCCTTACGTTCTCTTTGCTGCTCTTGAAGGCATGATTGAAGGTTGTCATTTTTGATATTTTGTTGCCATTTCAAGATTTGTTATGAGGTTTCTCTTACCTTGCGTTGTAGTGCTTGCCTCAAAAATTATTTTACTTTTCCTTTTCTGCATTTGCAATCATTTCATGCATCTCCAACGAGTAGCTCGTGAGCTACCTGTAGCTCTCCGGGTCCTTGTGAGTAGCTCCCCTGTGTGCAGCCCAACCTACTTTAAGAGAAGCTTTTGCTGGTCAGAATTATTTGTATGCCAACATTAAACAACATATATTCAAGATGAAATCTATAGAACTCATAAGCTGTTGCTTGGAGAAAAATGTTTTAAATCCAAAATGTATTTAAAGTTATTATTTGAGTTGGAGAGCTGTATTACTCTATTCTTACCTTGGTACCAGGGGGTGTAGCTATGGTTGTTATGTACTACCCATGTAGAGGGTCATACTGCTGTTAACTCTGCATAATGTACTGATGTGATCATTGCAGGCAATCTTGGATGGGGTGGCCACAACTATGTCACTAATATTAGTAGCTCGGGGTGATTTTCATTGCACATAAGTAGCTCTTGTTACTGAAAAGATTGAGACCCCTGTTCTATTCTTTATCGAGAAGCACTCCTCTGCCTTTCCTGCAGCCTAGTAATGGTTTCTCGTGGCTTGCTCTGGTCTCTTTGACTTCTCAAGCGCTTTACAACACACATCCACATCTTGGCTTTAGTCATCGTGAGAATCTTTAGTCATCTTCTCAGAATCTCCCAGATTGATCCTCGGGGTTCGCACCTTCCCTCCAGGAAATGCTGATTCAGATAATAACTACCTCAGGTTAGGGATTTAAGGAGGGACACGTGCCTTCCTTGACTTGGTGGAATATCCTGTTTTTATTCTTTCAGAGGCAGCCACGCAGCCCCCCCTTCTGAGCCCCTGATTTTATGTTTTGAATGTCACCGCTTGTGGGGTCTCAGCATTCTGAAGCCGCTTTGTGCTGTCTCTGTTTCAGATGGCCAAATGCATGGAAAGCATGGAGGGTAGTAGCCCACTCACTGCATGAACCATCTCACCTGCTCTGGTTATTTCTTCTGAGCAATGTGCTGCTTCCTCAGTGACAAAGTACGTGCCACGATGTTCTCTCTTCTCTGCATCTCACATCACCCAAGTGACCTTTGGATTTTTTTCAAAATACTAAGCTAGGCTTTTCGAACCAGCCGGTCTTCGCGCTGATCTCAGCCTTCAGGCTCGCCACACTGTGTCGCCTCTCCTTGCAGCTTGACTCTTTGGTGGCAGTTCCTACCCCTAGCATTCCATCTCAGATGTAGGGAAAAGCCATCTTGAAGGCCTAACAAAAGCCCAATTGGGTACCACAAGCTCGATGCCTCAATATTGTCTGTTAAAAATATTTGGCCCAAAAGTTGACTTACAAAACCATTGCCCTATTGCAGTTAAGAAAAGAGCATCTGCACTAAATTGAATGGTATGTAAACAAAAGTTAGATCACACTATTTTTGGCATACATTTAGGCAACGATATTATGATACAGAACTGAAAACTCAGCTCTGACCTAGGCATTGGGTTTGAGCTGACTCAACAATATATTAAAACTTTGTTCCGAGGCTTCACAGCCAAAAACATCGTCAAAGGGTTTGCCTTCTGTTTGCCTGCTGCTGGCTGGCTGGCCTTTTCATACATTTGGCTGACTCGCTCCATCACAATTTGGCATACTCCAGGCAGATGACGGAGCTTGCAATTGCCATGTTTACGATTCCGGTCGTACCTCCATGATACTCCATTTAACGTTGGTGGCATCCGCCCTCATTGCCAAGCCATGACCCTCTTAACAGTGGTGACTTGTAATTGTTATTACCTACCACTGCGCCCCTCTGAGGGAAGGCTGCCTATGTCTCTCTCCAGCAAACCAGCGTAGTATGTTGGGTGTGTGAAATCGTATACATATTTCACATAATTTCCTGAAATTCCATCAAAAATTTGTGAAAATATGCTTTAGAGAAAAATGTGGATTGCTGATATTTTACGTGACCTTTTGGGGAATCTAATTTTCATTGTTTAGTAGATCATCATTTACACCCAGGACTGTCAATTGTTCATAAGATTAATTTAGAACACCTATATTTTTGCTGATTCATGAGGAACAAATCAATGAAACAATCATTATTTCTGTGGATTTCAACTCAAGTTGACTAAGGGCCTGATGATAAGTTTGGTGGTCCAACCGCCAGAGAACCGTGGCCGCCATGTCCATGCCACGGATGTGCCGGCGTCCGAAAGACTGCCATATTATGAGTTGTGCAGTGTGAAACACGACCGCTGGCACTGCAGTTCACCCAGCGGTCCTGTGGTGTTCTAAATTGTTGGTGGTTTGTCTGCAGTCTCCGCCAGGACTGCGGTCTAATGGCCGGGTGCATTACGACTACACAGTCGTACTGATGGTCTCACAGCGGTGCAGAGCAAATGGCGGTTACCCAACCATGCTCAAGGTGGCTGATGGCCACACTGAGGTCCGCACCAAGGTGGCCGCCCTCCGTTTCGAGGTGGCCTCCCTGGTAGGGGTGCTGTGGGACATCAACAACACCCTCTGCAGGGCTTTTCCATCTGCATCTCCCCTTCCTGTAGTCTCAGTATATCCACAGTATCGACATCTGCTGCAGCCACAGGAATGGAGGCTCTGACCGAGGCGGACATGCCTCCAAGCGCCCCTGGCTCAGCAGCTCCAGATCATCCCTCAGTCCGAGAGAGGGGAAGTCCTCTGTATTCTGTCCATCAACTGTTGTTTTTGCCTTTGTCACCCTGAGTGGGATGGGTATGCCCAGACGTGGGTCCTGTGCTCTCTATGCCAAGCTATCCTGGCTGAAGAGGGGTGAAACCTCAAAACGGGTCCTAGGATGCTTGTTTCCAGTACAGGGAGGACCTGGTTTGGGCTGGACTGTTCCCATGAAGCACAGGGTCAAGACTGATATGCATATGGCTGGGTTCAAACTGGAATGGCATGGTGAGCAAAAAAACAATGGATTTAGGCCCAGATCTCTTTACTGGGGTGAATGTAGGACATTGTTCTGCATTCTGTCCATCAACTGTTGTTTTTGCGTTTTTTCCCAATCATCCGTCTATTAACATACTACCTTCTCTTCCCCGCACGTGGTCCCACCATTGGGCAGTTAATTGTCAGCTAAAACTTCAGAAGACACCATCGCACAGATGTGTAGTTCAACAAATTCCAGGTAGAGCTCGGCATAAAATTCAGCCGGGAGAGCTGGAAGCCATTCTCACAACCTCATCTTGGGAACCAGCCTGTAATAAAGAGCAGAGTGTTGAAAACTTTTCAATTTGGTAAAGCTCAGCTTGGGACACTATAGCTCCGGTCAAATGAAAAATGATGACAAAGAAAGTCTCCCAGCCGTGGTATAATGAGACGCTTAAGACATCAAGATGAGATTGCCATTGGCAAGAACAGAAGTGGAGGAAAAGCTATGAGTCAGAAGAAAGAACAACCTACAAAATTAAACTAGCCGAACATAAAAAATGTATTCTAGCTGCTAAAACTCCCTACTACTCTGAGCAGATAAAACTATCATGTGACACAAATAATACCCTTTTTCAAGTCATAAAAAATGTGTAGTACCAGTTAATTCCAACCCAGCAGTAACCAATCAAAACATTTGTGGCGCTCTTGCCTGCTTTTTTGAAGAGAAAGTAGCAAATATCTTTAACAAATTCTCTGCAGGCAGGAAACCCATACAGCCAGATATGTAAGTCCTGAATGTAGCAACAGGTCAATCTAGGTTTTCAGCTTTTAAGGTATCATCTGAAGAACAGCTTAGGAATCTAATTGCATTCATTAAATCTGATGCTCCGCAAGACCCTTGTCCTCCAAAAATAATGCATATGATTCCAGTACAAGTGGCACAACATCTTGTGCAAATTCTTAATATAATATTCTTGGAGGGTGCTTTCCCCTTGCATTGGAAATCTGCCACTGTTCTGCCTCTTCTTAAAAAGGACAATCTCAACGCTATGGGCTTGAATAATTATCATCCTATTTCCAGACTCCCCTTTGCCTCCAAAGTGGTGGAGAAAGTAATGAATGAACAGCTATCAGAGTATATTAAAAAAAACTGTTTGTTGGATGACACCCAATGTGGGTTCAGGAAAAAACATAGTATAGAATCTGCCTTGTTGGTAGCCACTGAGGAAATCCGTGAAACTCTTGACACTGTTGCTTTGATTTTGTTAGATTTCTCAGCGGCGTTTGATACGGTCAAACCACAATATTCTAGTTGACCGTATGCAGAAACTGGGGATAGAAGATACCACATTTGGTTTCCTTCAATCCTTTCTAGCAAACAGGCAATGAAGAGTGGCATTGGATACATTTATATCCAAGCCCTTCTTGCCTTGCAGAGTTCCACAGGACATTGTTCAATCTATATGTCATGCCGCTGACTGAACTTATTAAAAAATCTGGTTATTCCTTAGCCTCCTAAGCATATGACAAACAAATTGTACGAAACATGAGATCAACTCAAGCCATGCCTTTAGAACCTGCATGAGCGATGTGAGTAATTGGATACATAACAATTGCCTGAAGCTGAACTCTGCAAAAACTGAGGTTATCCTTTTTGGCAATAATCCATCATTTTGGATGCCTGAATGGTGGCCTCCTGAATTAGGCTCCTTCTCTGAACCAGTAACTAACGTAAAAAACTTAGGTTTTTTGCTTGATAAAGAACTGAAGCTTAAAGATCAAGTGAATAAAGTTACATCTGCCTCGTTTTGCTCTCTGAGGATCATGAAAAAAATGTAAACATTTTTGCCTTCAGATCTTTTGAAAACAGTAATCATGTTGCTTGTACTTTCAGAGCTCAATAACTGTAAAAGCTTATATCTCAATGTCTCATTAGGATCTTTAAATAAGCTTCAGACATTGCAGAATGTGGCAGCTCAATTTCTTTTTAAAATCCCTAAATTTGAATCAGTCAGAGGAGCCATCAGAAAACTTCACTGGCTCCCAGTAAAACAACGTATTAGGTTTGAGGCTTTTTGCCTGGCCTACAAATCACTTCAGGGGCCAAGGCCAGGTCGGTTCAAGGATACGCTCAAATGGTACATCCCAGGGAGGACACTACGATCAGGGTCAGCTATGGACCTTGTAGTCCTTCCTTTCAGGAGAGCAACCTGGGGGTGGGATGAGCTTTTTCAGGACTACAGCTTTGATCTGGAATAGTCTACCCTTGGAACTCAAAGCTGCTTCACTGTCCCTCGCTATCTTTTTTCAGAAAGGCCTTGAAAACCTGGCTAATCTCTCAAGATTAGGAGCGAGGTTCTGTCCGATAAGATATCAGAGTAGCTGCAAGGACTACCAATTGTGTACAATTGTGTAGCTATACCAGTATTTATAGCACCAAGACACATGGGCAGGGGTTTGCGCTTAATAAATCTCTCATTAACTCAAGAAACAAGTCCAATGGAAGCCAGGCTTCTACCATCTTATCGCTGTGCAAGCTGTCTTGTCACTGGCATTGTACACCCAAACTCTGTGACTCACATTGCCAGGAACACTCCATGTCCTCTTCATATGCTGAACAGTCACATATACCTACTGATGTCACAACTCTGAATATCCAAATGAAGATGACATGGTGAAGACAACTAAAACAGACCAACACAGAGAGATTAGCTGGTCAAACATACATATGACATATATCACATTGTCTGTCGGAACTTTCAAACACTCTTACCTGGTAAGTGCTTGAAGGTGTTTCGCACAGACGCTATGAACCAACATCCAAGAGGTCTACTAAATAACCTATGGTTTCTAATTACACTAGGCTACACAATAGAACCCCAGGAGGAGGGCCGGATACTGGACGCTGACGATGTCCTGTTGTCGACCTGCGAGGCAACAAGACATATGTATAAGAAGACTACCCAATGTTGTCTTTATACGTTCAGTTTTAAAACTCTCTGACCCCCTCCCTTTGTTCTACAATGTAAGTTTTTGAAGAAATCTTCCTACCTGCGATCTTTGAGAATTGGGAGTAACGTCCAGTAGTCTTGTGATGGTGAAGATATGATTCAGTGGTCGCGTCAGCAGTAGGTGTAGTCAGGATGAATACTGTCTTTTTCTAGAACATGAAAACATATGAATAAATTACTGGTTTCTCTAATTGTTAGAGTACACGCACTAGAACCTCACTAACACCCTTACTTACTTCCTTCTGACTCCCCTATATCTTTGTACCATCACGTAACTCTAAAAGAAAACAAACATCAAGTAACACATTGAAAAATGCAAAGTACTGTAATCACTGAGTCCTTAAATTATTCTTGATTTTCTTCAAGCTTCTCTGTAAGTAAATGTTCCAAAAATTGTTCCTTTACATTATTAAATACTGTCTTCCAAATCTGAGCTTTCTTGCGGTGGGCGCCAGAAAAAGGAAACTGTCACTTAGCTTACTTACTGCATCTTTTCTTTTCCCTAGGTTTATCTGCTATGCTGGTCTGCCATCTAGTGGATCCAGAAGGAAGAAGAATTGTCGTCGAAAATCAGGTGAGTCCTCAATCGAAGCGGGAAGGCTAAGCAACAGTGGCGTCACTAGGGTTGGTGTCACCCGGTGCGGGTAACTCATGGTGTCACCCCCTCATGACTTACCGCATGGACCTCCTATGCTACGAGTCCGCCAGTGGACACAGATGGCAAATATATATGTTCCTACAGTTTCGCTTTACTGCGGCATGTGATGAAATCACAGAACCATATTTTCATCTCGTGATTGACTGTCTCTTTCACTTTAAAATCTGGTTCCTCTCTTCTCTTTGTGGGCACTTGAAAGGCGCAGCATGAATGCTCTATTTTCTAACTGGTAACCCCATAACGCCGATTTTACCTCCAACAGACCAGAAACACAAAAGAGAAATGGCACAGCCAGTGTACACAGAGAAGCAGGGCCCCAACCGAGAAAATGACCAAAATAACAAATCACAAGTCAGCAGAAACACAAATCCACAGCCAAAAGCACAGGGACATAAAAGCTGCCAGGATGGACAATAAGGAAGCAGGATGAAGACCGGCCAGCAAAGCAGGCATATTTCAGCCAAAGCAGTTCACTTCATAGTATACGTATGAAGTGAACTGTGAAGTGAACCACCTGCAAGTGAATTAACGAGTTCAAGGAAAGGCCTGCTCCCTGCCTTGAGCAATGAATCATGCAGGCCGGCCGTGTGCGACTGCAAGCACAATGCACCGCCCGGGTCAGGACTAGCCTAGGGGGATGGAAGGGCGGGGCCGGACAGGGTCTTCTATTTATTTATGCGTTTTTATATAGCGCAGACTTTACCCAAAGGCGTCAGAGCGCTTCACATAGGAACAGTAATGAAACATGAGGAGAAAATTACAAGTGAACAAATTACAAAAGCAAACGTTAAGTTACAAGAGGCAAAAGTGACAATTGTGCGCAAACGAAATACATGAGGTTGCAAACGGTGCATTACAGGAGGAAAAAGTGACATCTGTGTGCAGGTTACAAGAGAAAACAAAGTACAATCAGAGGTATAATACTGCAATATATGGTAGACACTCGAGCACAAGAACAAACGTTACGTAGGCAATGGTGGCACTTGTGCAAGTATCGAAAGCAAACAAAATGCTGTTACCGCAGTCCCCAGGCGGTTCCTTCTGTGATGGCAAGGGGGAAGAGGGTTTCTATGATTCGTGTGAATCAACATATCCACCGAGGCTCTGGGAATGACATCAGGAACTTCTAAGCTAGGACTATCCATCAAACGCCAGGGAGGGCGACATAGACGCCAGATTTTAAGAATGGCCACAATGTAAATAAGGTCTCTGGTTCAATTCGCTACCCAAATTGTTTTTTTGTGGTTATTCTGCTTGGAGCCGGCCCACTTGGCTTTACATTGGCATCCCCAGCTAAACACTGATTTCGTTTTTATACCTGTTAGATGAGACCACTGCATTGATCTCTCTCAATGACCAACCTCTCTTGTGGAGAGAGACCCAATGCTCAAAAGTTGCTAAGTTTCAAGAAAGCTTTAACTGGTGGTGCACTAGACCCGCCCGAAGAGGGCCGTGTTTGTGCGAATGTGCGCCCAAGAAAAAAAGCATTGTTTGCAGCTAGTAGCTACTGAATCTGATTCATTTGTGTGCCACTGCACTGCCACATTTCTAACTTAACTTAGTTCATTATAATAAATATTATTTCTCTCTTATCCGACTGCCTCGCGACGATATCAAAGAAGATGTCAGATAATTCTTTCCTTTATTCGCACTCCCCTGCGCAGTGCTGCCGTCGGTCTCGTCTCCGCCCTCCTGGCGCGTGACCACCGTGACGCGTCAGAGCAGGAGCGTACAGTGCACGGGGGCTGTCCCTGGGCCGTCATTGGTAGCGCTAAAGATTGACGGCCCTGTGACCCACACCCACAAACTGCTGGGTAGTGGTCCTAACGGGGGAGACTATTGCACAGTTTCAGCAGCATAACCTGATCCGATTGTTCACATAAATAAATTGCCACCTCGTTATCTTTTAATATAAATAAAGGCAGGGTTAACGCCGGGATGCCTTAATTAGGAGGTGAGACACCTGGGCTATTAAACAGAAGAGGAGGAGCCCCCGGGGACCCTCATTCCTTAAACAACCTGATCGACGGTACAACTGCTTCTCGTGAGTCTTGGGCAGAGAAGAAGCCCCTCACCCCCCTCCTCCCTCCTCCCTCCTCCCCGGAGTTCGCCCACAGCGTGAAACAACCCCCAATAGAAAATGAAACACAGGACTGTCAAAGCAGATTAGAAGGTTTCTTGGACTGGTGCAAAATGAAAAGACACTTCTGCAAGAAAAAAACAACTTTATTGACCATAATGCAATGCACATAAGAACGTTTGAACGGTTGGATCATTGGTGAACATTAAAGTCGTGAAGTACATGGAGCGAGCTATGCAATGCACCACTACAAAGCCCATGGTGCAGTCGAGAGCAGAAAGAGATGAAGGACTTGAAGCCACGGTGGTGAGCACCTGAGAGACCAGACTAAGGGGCACCAACGTCAGAAGCACAGGTGGCGTCTGGTACGCCGCGCATCCGCATCTCACCAGTGAGTGACCAGCATCATCACATCATGCATCTGGTGCGTGCTTTCGTGGCGAAGTGCTGCTGCTGCAGTGAGAGTGCACACACTCCAGAACTGCACTGACTGCAGTAATAGCAGTATTGTATTTTTTGGCATCGTGGTGGCGTGCGCTTGCGGCTTGTTGCACGTACCACTTAACCAGATTGGTGTCACCCCCCAGATGGGGTGACACCCGGTGCGGTACGCACCCCCCGCACCTCCCTAGTGACGCCGCTGCTAAGCAACGTGTTGCTTTGGGTGTGGCATTATATACCCATGCCACACCCAAACTGACTGTTACGTTGCTCACGCAACGTGATGCGTGAGATGCGTCTTGGTTCCTGATCCCGGTAGAGAACCGGGTCAGGTCTTTAACAACTAACTCTGGAAGCAGCACGTAAACTGCTTAGTGCGAGTGCCTAATGCTGAAACAAAGTCAACTTGATATTGGTTTAGATCCTGATGACAATGCTAACAAAATCGCACTATAAAATAAAGATGCACTATGTCAAAAACGAAAACGAAAATAAACAAGCATTGCTACATTCCAAAGATACAATCATGTTTACGAACATAATGAGCAATACAAAGTACAGTATACATCTAAGCACATAACACACCTACATATAGAGTGCTGGTTAGCACAGGACAGGGGAGGGTTTCAAATGGGGAATAATTTTGTATTGTTCATAGGTGACGTACAGTTCCTTTAAGTACAAGAGCTTAGGGGGGTGTATGGAAATATAGAGCAAGCTCGGGAGTCATGACCGTACCCCCCTCTTAAAAGCCCCCCTAAGACCAAGGGAATTGGTTTTGGTTTGTAAGGGTGTCTACTATGAAATACTTTTACAAGTCGTGGAGCATGTTGAAGATTAGCGACAGGCTCCCATGATCTTTCATCTGGGCCATAACCCTTCCAATCCACCAAATAATGTAATTTACCTCTGATTCTCTTGGCATCTAGAATTGTTTGAACTTCAAATTCGGGTTGTCCATCAATGTCATCAGCGGGGGGAGGAGTATTTACACGAGTTTGCGGATGAAATGGTTTAATCAAAGATACATGGAAGACAGGATGAAACTGGTACTTGGATGGTAGTGTTAATCGTACACATACTGGGTTTAAAACCTTTTCTATAGGGAATGGGCCAATGAAGCGAGGACAACATTTTCTACTGCTTTGAATTTTTAAATTTTTGGTGGACAACCACACCTTGTCTCCTATGACATAAGAAGGCTGTAAGGAACGATGTGTATCAGCTCTTTTCTTTTGAGTTTCTTTAGCAACTGCTAAATGATGTTGTGCCAGTTGTTGAATGGATACCAAATTTTGCACATAAGCAGAGACAGAGGGAGTTAGTACAGACTGAGTTTTTTGCCCTGGAATGCTTTGCGGATGAAAACCATGAGCACAAAAGAATGGAGACATATCAATGGATACATGATCGGAATTATTATACGCAAATTCTACGGCCCACAAAATGTCCGACCACTCTTGATCACAACCAGTCAACATGCATCGTAAGTATTGCTCTATGGTTTGATTTGTACGTTCTGTTAGACCATCTGTTTGTGGATGCTAATTAGATGAAGTGCGGATCTCCATGTCTAAATGTTTTCCCAATTGTTGCCAAAAATGAGAGATGAATTGAGGGCCCCTGTCAGAAATAACAACCGAGGGAATTCCATGCAGTCTAACGATTTCCTTCATAAATACCTGAGTAAATTCTTTAGCTGTAGGTAATTTCTTTAAAGGAACAAAATGGGTCACACGTGTAAAATGATCTATGACAGTTAAGATGGTAGTAAAACCTGTTGAAGTACGGGGCAACTCTACAATAAAATCAAGAGATATTGTATGCCATGGTTGTGGAGGTAAGGGTAAGGGTTGTATTAAACCACTTGGAGATTGGTGCATTGCCTTGTTTTGAATACAGATAACACATGTTTTTACAAAAGTTTGTACATCATCAAACATTGATGGGCACCAAAAAAATTGTTTTATTAACTGATAAGTCTTAGTGACTCCTGGATGCGCAGATAGAATTGTATCATGATGTAGGTGAATAATCTTATTTTGTAAAGATGAAGATGGTACAAACACTTGAGCATTCATATACAGTAGATCATCTCTCCATTGTAACAATGGGTTTTCTTTTTTCCAATCCTGAATTTCTTTTGTCTTTAGTTCTGTTTTGATGTCATGTATGATATCATTATCAATTACACCAACATGAAAGCATTGATCAGGCAAAATAGTCTGTGGTTGTTCTTATTTTACGTTACAATCATCATTAATTCCAATTCGTGACAAAGCATCTGCTTTGTTATTTTCTTTCCCTGGTCGGTATGTGATGACAAAATTATAATCATTAAAAAACATAGTCCATCTTAATTGACGAGCAGAAAGAGCTTTGGCAGGTCGTAAAGACTGTAAATTGCGATGGTCTGTATAGATTGTGACCGGGTGACGAGCAACCAACAAGTAATGGCGCCATTCTTCGAAGACAGCCTTTATCGCCAATAATTCTTTGTCGGCTATGGCATAATTTTGTTCTGTGGAAGTTAGTTTTCTGGAATAATATGCAATTGGATGCATCTGTCCGGTATCTTTGTGTCTCTGGGACAAAATGCCCCCAATGGCAAATTGAGAAGCATCAGCTTCAACTATGAATGGTTGGGACGGATCTGGATGCATCAAAATAGGGGCTGTAGTGAATTTGTTCTTTAAGTCCTGAAAGGCCATTTCAGAAGTGTGATCCCATTCAAAGTTGGTGTTTTTCCGTAGTAATTTAGTAATCGGAGTTATAAGTTAAAAAAATTCGTGAATAAACAGTCTATAAAAATTTGCAAATCCTCAAAAACTTTGGATTTGTTTCATAGATGTTGGACTAGGCCATGTGAGTATAGACTGGATTTTCTTTGGGTCCATTTCAATTCCAGATGGAGTAATTATATACCCCAAGAAATCAACTTTGGTAACATGAAACATGCTTTTTTCCAATTTTACAAACAGAGAATTCTGTAAAAGCTGTTGAAGAATGGCTCTTACTTGTTTCACATGGTCTTCTGTGTTTTTTTAATAAATTAAAATGTCGTCGATGTATACCACGCAACAGATGTCTAAATAATCTCTTAAGACCTCATTAATAAAAAACTGGAATGCTGCTGGGGCATTGCAGAGTCCGAAAGCCATGACCTGGTATTCATAAAGACTGAACTTCGTTCGAAAAGTGGTCTTCCACTCATCACCCTCTCGGACTCGTACAAGGTGATACACCCCGTGCAAATCCAGCTATGTGTAAATGGTGGCGTCCTTTATTTGATCCAGCAAAGTTGATATTAGTGGTAAAGGGTATCTATTCTTAATACAAAACAACAAAAGAGTACCTAAAAGAAAACTATACAATAAGGAAACAGGGGTAGATGAAACTTAATTACCGCCACCACCCGTTAGTGCACAGAAAATAACGAGGTGCGTATAGTTGTGCGAGCACAGTGAAGAAAAAAGAACCCTCAGGCACCAACACAAAGTCGGTTGCCAAATGTCTTCATTGGGTCCTTGTTGTCAGTACGTGAGTTGATATACAAAATAGTGCATATTAAAATGAGTGTGGACTATTCCCCCAACCAAAATTTTTGAAAATGGGTAGTTCTAACTCAATTAAAAGCAAAGTGAAAAAACTGACATGCACATGGTTATGTAAATTTGAACCAAATCTCCGAAAATACGGTCGACATGTTTCAGCTAAAGTGAGCCTGAATCAGCTCAGCATTCCTCAGGACTAATATATACCCTCGCCGAGTGGGAAGCACACGCTAAGGCGCCTACTCCATACTGGGCTGGGAACAAGAATTAGATAAAAAGAAATTACAAACTTGTAACCAGAGCACAGGAACTTTAAAGTGCAAACCCTCTAATGTAGGAGGGTTGTAGGATCTGTAAAAGAATCCAAAAACATAAGTAAATTCAACACATATGTCCCTCCTTATTCACAAAATGCTCGAAAACCCAAAATGGTACAGTTGTAACAAGAATCAACACCACACGTCGTGATCAGATCGTGTAATCAACGATCGGTAAACTAAAGAGATCACCCCATGCATTATTCAAAAGAGGCGAAACCATCCCAATCTTCTTTAGCTTATCGATGGCATATTTAATAAAAATAAGGTACATTATGCCAGAAGGTCAATATATACCGGGGGCATAATTCGCCTATATTTTGAGCCGCAAATTCGAGCAGCAAACAGCCATTAATGGTCTGTGTATTCGATCCATTTCCTTTTTTTTAAAAAGAAACAAAGTGCCCATGAAATAACGAAATATTTACATTACGCCTTCAAAGTGTACAGACTCGGAAAGCATATTGGCAAGTAAGCACACTTACTCGTAAACTACGGGTAAATAGCCTCCTGGGCTCGTGGCAGGGGTAAATCTTCACGTCAGGAGCTAGTGTCAAAATGCATAAAAAAAGAAATGTACACATTCTCTTCTAGGGCTAGGTAATCACAGAGTTTACTGGCGTGCCTCCCTTAGTCATAAGAGTACGCACCAGAAGTGCATTGTTTACTTACTATCAGCCCGGCGTCACCCCTCTCATACACCTATTGCGGTCACATCCACGGCCCGTAAACACGGAGCCAGCGGAGTCCGCTATCATTTAGCG
The DNA here is from genome assembly GCF_964261635.1 of Lissotriton helveticus. Classification (NCBI taxonomy): domain Eukaryota; kingdom Metazoa; phylum Chordata; class Amphibia; order Caudata; family Salamandridae; genus Lissotriton; species Lissotriton helveticus. The sequence goes on from NC_136065.1 coordinate 1,861,327,516, forward strand.
CTACCCGAAGCAGCGTCAGTTTCACGCAATGGTGTCAGTCCCGGTCACATGACCATTGGTAATTTTGTTATTTTATTAAAGGGCAAGTCCGCTATGTAAGAGAACTCCGGTTATTGAAAAAGGGTAAACTAACTTTATTAGACACGTCCGACTACAGAATGCATGTAAAATGAAAAAATGTAACTTGATGAAAATGGTCAAAGCACCAGCGTATTGGTATGTATACTCAACCAAAATGAGTGTAGTAATCAGAGGTACCACCCTCAAAAAGCTTGGCACTGCAAAAAGTGTGGCACAACAAAATATGTTATCTTACGTACATTCTATGTCTATTGAAAGACAAAAGTTTTGCAATTGCCGCCCTAAGTGCGCTGGGGATGCCCAGACGTGGGTCCCAGGCACTCCACACCACTTGGAGTCAAGCTAGCCGGGCTGAAGAGAGGTGTTACCTCGAAACCGGTCCGGTCCTCGAATGCTTGATTCCGGTCTGGGAAAGATATGGCTGTTGTAGTTCGGACTGGACTGTTCCCATGGGGCAACAGGGTCAGAGCTGATTTGCATAAAGCCATTATCTGACCCAGGGTGGTGTGGAGTGCAAAAAAACGATGGATTTGGGCCCAGATCTTTTGACTGGGGGAGTGTGTGACATTGATCCACATTCAGTCCATCACTTGTTGTTTTTTGCAATTGCCGCCCTAAGTGCGCTGGGGATGCCCAGACGTGGGTCCCAGGCACTCCACACCACTTGGAGTCAAGCTAGCCGGGCTGAAGAGAGGTGTTACCTCGAAACCGGTCCGGTCCTCGAATGCTTGATTCCGGTCTGGGAAAGATATGGCTGTTGTAGTTCGGACTGGACTGTTCCCATGGGGCAACAGGGTCAGAGCTGATTTGCATAAAGCCATTATCTGACCCAGGGTGGTGTGGAGTGCAAAAAAACGATGGATTTGGGCCCAGATCTTTTGACTGGGGGAGTGTGTGACATTGATCCACATTCAGTCCATCACTTGTTGTTTTTTGCAATTGCCGCCCTAAGTGCGCTGGGGATGCCTAGACGTGGGTCCCAGGCACTCCACACCACTTGGAGTCAAGCTAGCCGGGCTGAAGAGAGGTGTTACCTCGAAACCGGTCCGGTCCTCGGATGCTTGATTCCGGTCTGGGAAAGATATGGCTGTTGTAGTTCGGACTGGACTGTTCCCATGGGGCAACAGGGTCAGAGCTGATTTGCATAAAGCCATTATCTGACCCAGGGTGGTGTGGAGTGCAAAAAAATGATGGATTTGGGCCCAGATCTTTTGACTGGGGGAGTGTTTGACATTGATCCACATTCAGTCCATCACTTGTTGTTTTTTGCAATTGCCGCCCTAAGTGCGCTGGGGATGCCCAGACGTGGGTCCCAGGCACTCCACACCACTTGGAGTCAAGCTAGCCGGGCTGAAGAGAGGTGTTACCTCGAAACCGGTCCGGTCCTCGAATGCTTGATTCCGGTCTGGGAAAGATATGGCTGTTGTAGTTCGGACTGGACTGTTCCCATGGGGCAACAGGGTCAGAGCTGATTTGCATAAAGCCATTATCTGACCCAGGGTGGTGTGGAGTGCAAAAAAACGATGGATTTGGGCCCAGATCTTTTGACTGGGGGAGTGTGTGACATTGATCCACATTCAGTCCATCACTTGTTGTTTTTTGCAATTGCCGCCCTAAGTGCGCTGGGGATGCCCAGACGTGGGTCCCAGGCACTCCACACCACTTGGAGTCAAGCTAGCCGGGCTGAAGAGAGGTGTTACCTCGAAACCGGTCCGGTCCTCGAATGCTTGATTCCGGTCTGGGAAAGATATGGCTGTTGTAGTTCGGACTGGACTGTTCCCATGGGGCAACAGGGTCAGAGCTGATTTGCATAAAGCCATTATCTGACCCAGGGTGGTGTGGAGTGCAAAAAAACGATGGATTTGGGCCCAGATCTTTTGACTGGGGGAGTGTGTGACATTGATCCACATTCAGTCCATCACTTGTTGTTTTTTGCAATTGCCGCCCTAAGTGCGCTGGGGATGCCCAGACGTGGGTCCCAGGCACTCCACACCACTTGGAGTCAAGCTAGCCGGGCTGAAGAGAGGTGTTACCTCGAAACCGGTCCGGTCCTCGGATGCTTGATTCCGGTCTGGGAAAGATATGGCTGTTGTAGTTCGGACTGGACTGTTCCCATGGGGCAACAGGGTCAGAGCTGATTTGCATAAAGCCATTATCTGACCCAGGGTGGTGTGGAGTGCAAAAAAACGATGTATTTGGGCCCAGATCTTTTGACTGGGGGAGTGTGTGACATTGATCCACATTCAGTCCATCACTTGTTGTTTTTTGCAACTGCAAAAAGTGTGGCACAACAAAATATGTAATCTTACGTACATTCTACGTCTATTGAAAGACGAAAGTTAAAAATAAATTTAGAATTATCCTTTATTGGTAGTTCCCTTAGATCGATGTATCCATTAGCCGAAGCATCTGCAGGGAGCACAGGGATGTTTGGTTACAAAAACCTTCAGTCTCAGTTGTTTGCTCCCATGGAACAGAATCAGTTGGGAGGACCGAGAAATTTTAATGGGCACGATCTTATGCGTGATTAGTCACCTTACAGATTAACTTCTAAAGTATTCCCTAGTACATTGAAGGGTATGTGCCCAATGGGATAAAAAAAATGACAAAACCCCTTGACCACAGCTCCGGAATGAATCAAGCCCTAGTGTGGACAAAGCCTAACGTCGCATAACCGACCCCCAGGGGATGTCATCATTCAATCCGTGTCTATGTGTTGACAGACGGTAGATCCATCTTTGCTCCTTCTCAAAAATGGATCTCTCACTGTCCTGTTTCAGCTTTTCTATTATTGTCCACCTGATATCGTTGGGGCCATGTCCATGTTCCAAATAGTGTGTTGTCAGCTTCGTCGTGCTTTGTGACATCTCACATTACTACAGTGTTCCCCTATACGTAGTTTTATTTTGCTGATGACATCCCCTGGGGGTCGGTTATGCAATGTTAGGCTTTTTCCACACTAGGGCTTGATTCATTCCGGACGGAGCTGTGGTCAGGGGGTTTTGTCATTTTTTTGATCCCATTGGACTTAATCTGTAAGTTGACTAATCACGCATAAGATCATGCCCATTACCATTTCTCGGTCCTCCCAACTGATTCTGTTCCATGGGAGCAAACAACTGAGACTGAAGGTTTTTGTAACCAAACATCCCTGTGCTCCCTGCAGATGCTTCGGCTAATGGATACATCGATCTAAGGGAACTACCAATAAAGGATAATTCTAAATTTATTTTTAACTTTTGTCTTTCAATAGACATAGAATGTACGTAAGATTACATATTTTGTTGTGCCACACTTTTTGCAGTGCCAAACTTTTTGAGGGTGGTACCTCTGATTACTACACTCATTTTGGTTGAGTATACATACCAATACGCTGGTGCTTTGATCATTTTCATCAAGTTACATTTTTTCATTTTACATGCATTCTGTAGTCGGACGTGTCTAATAAAGTTAGTTGACCCTTTTTCAATAACCGGAGTTCTCTTACATAGCGGACTTGCCCTTTAATAAAATAACAAAATTACCAACGGTCAAGTGACCGGGACTGACGCCATTGCGTGAAACGGACGCTGCTTCGCGTAGCGTTAAATGATAGCGGAGTCCGCTGGCTCCGTGTTTACGGGCCGTGGATGTGACCGGAATAGGTGTACGAGTGGGGAGACGCCGGGCTGATAGTAAGTAAACAATGCACTTCTGGTGCGTACTCTTATGACTAACGGAGGCACGCCAGTAAACTCTGTGATTACCTAGCCCTAGAAGAGAATGTGTAAATTTCTTTTTTTATGCATTTTGACAGCAGCTCCTGACGTGAAGATTTACCCCTGCCAAGAGGGTATTTACCTGTAGTTTACGAGTAAGTGTGCTTACTTGCCAATATGTTTTCCGAGTCTGTAGACTTTGAAGGCGTAATGTAAATATTTTGTTATTTCATGGGCACTTTGTCTCTTTTTTTAAAAAAGGAAATGGATCGAATACACATACTATTAATGGCTGTTTGCTGCTCGTATTTGTGGCTCAAAATATAGGCGAATTATGCCCCCGGTATATATTGACCTTCTGGCATAATGTACCTTATTTTTTTTAAATATGCCATCGATAAGCTAAAGAAGGTTGGGATGGTTTCGCCTCTTTTGAATAATGCATGGGGTGATCTCTTTAGTTTACAGATCGTTGATTACACGATCTGATCACGAGGTGTGGTGTTGGTTCTTGTTACAACTGTACCATTTTGGGTTTTCGAGTATTTTGTGAATAAGGAGGGACGTATGTGTTGAATTTACTTATGTTTTTGGATTCTTTTACAGATCCTACCACCCTCCTACATTAGAGGGTTCGCACTTTAAAGTTCCTGTGCTCTGGTTACAAGTTTGTAATTTCTTTTAATCTAATTCTTGTTCCCCGCCCCGTATGGAGTAGGCACCTTAGCGTGCGATTCCCACTCGGCGAGGGTATATATTGCTCCTGAGGAATGCTGAGCTGATTCAGGCTCACTTTAGCTGAAACATGTCGACCGTATTTTAGGACATTTGGTTCAAATTTACATAACCATGTCCATATCCGTTTTTTCACTTTGTTTTTAATTGAGTTAGAACTACCCCTTTATTAAATATTTTGGTTCGGGGAGTAGTCCACACTCATTTTAATATGCACTATTTTGTATATCAACTCACGTACTGACAACAAGGACCCAATGAAGACATTTGGCAACCGACTTTGTGTTGGTGCCTGAGGGTTCTTTTTTCTTCACTGTGCTCGCACAACTATACACACCTCGTTATTTTCTGTGCACTAACGGGTGGTGGCGGTAATTAAGTTTCGTCTACCCCTGTTTCCTTATTGTACAGTTTTCTTTTAGGTACTCTTTTGTTGTTTTGTAATATTATTCCCAAGGGGTATGAGAGTTGCCTAAACGACCCTTTCTCTCTTGTTGATTGAATATCTAGTCTTAATAGTCACGTTGTTAACGGCACGGTAGTCTATGCACGTGTGCAATTCCCCCCCTTCTTCGGTATGAAGAAGTGAGACGAAGAGACCGGGTATTTAGAATGTCTAATGAACCCGTTCTCTAGATATTCATCTAAATAAGCTCTTAAATGTTCATTTTCAGACTCGGTAAGTGCATAGATGCGGCTACAAGGTAGAGTAGCTCCAGGCATTAGGTCAATTCGGCAGTCGAAGTCCCTATGAGGTGGTAATGTGTTAGCTTTTTTTTCAATCAAACACGTCTAGAAGATCTGTGTATTCGGTTGGAATTCCCTGTAAGGCTAACACAGTTTCCGAAGTCTTGGGGAAGTCGTAACCTTGTATTAGCAACTCAGAACTATGGTGTTGAAAACAAATTGACTGACAAAATTGGGATTTGAACAATAATGTCTTTTGTACCCAGTTTATTTGTGGATTATGTTGAACCAACCACGGGATCCCTAAAATTAGGTGAAACTGGGGAGCGTCAATAACATCAAAAGTAATGTTCTCAAAATGTTGTCCAGAACAAATCATGAGTAGATTTTCTGTATTAAATTGTATTGGGCCTGAGGTTAATTCTTTGCCATCGACTGCTCTTACTATCTCAGGGTTAATTTTTTGTAATTTTTTAAACCCTAATTCAAGTATAAACTTAGTGTCAATGAAATTGCCTGTGGCTCCGGAGTCTATTAAGGCATCCACGGACCATGACAAGGCTTTATTGTCAAGAGATTGTAGGGTCACCCTTATACTAAGATGGTTAGTCGAAACTGTAGGAACAGTAGAGGCCAAACTTGACTGCTTACTCGACAAAGCAGCCTCTGTTTTTGCCGAGCGGTCTAGTTTTCCAACTGATCTAAGGCAGCAAATTCATTGCCTTTCCCTTTTGGTTTATTTGGGCGTGTAGGACACTCCTTTACGAAGTGACCAGATTTCCCACAGTATAAAAACTGATTCATTTTCCTTCACTTCTCTTTTTCTTCTTTAGTAAGTGGACCTCTCAAGGTTCCGATCTGCATTGGTTCCCCCATATCTACCTTAGAAGATAAGTCACTCTTTGGATTCGATTTTTCTTTGAATACAAACATCCTATGGTCTGTTTTCCCTTTCTCTCCCTTTCTTTCATTTAACCCGTGGTTTAGTTGTACTACTAAATCTATAAATTCTCCACAATCGTCTGGTGGGTCCAAGATTTGAGTAACCATATCTTTTAAGTCCTCTCTTAGACCTCTATAAAACAGAGAGACTCGCTTTTCCTTAGGCCATTCAGCTTCAATGACTAACCGATTAAACAAGGAGATGTAATGAATTAAATCAGATGATCCCTGCTTCAAGTTAAGAAGTGCATGATCGGCCGACTGAACAAACACATGTTTGGCAAACAATTTTTTCATTGTTTCTTTGAACCGTTTGAAGTCATATAATAACGGATCATTACGTTCCACAATAGGCACTGACCATAGGGCTGCATCCCCCCTTAAATAAGACAAGATGAAAGCTACCTTTGCAGAATCGTCAGGGAAAGCAGTTGGTTTTGCTATAAAATGAAGATGGCATTGATTCAGGAAAATAGTGAATTTTGCACTATCTCCATAAAATCTTTCAGGGGGAGCAAGGGGTACTGTAACTGGAGTTACCACTTGAATTTGCGTTGGGGCAGAAGCTGAGGTGCTATGAAGGGTTTGCATGCTGGGCTTGAAACTAGGTGGTTTTAAAATTGGCTTATCTACCGAAGGTGACCCCCAAGGATTGGAACTAGAAGTAGGGGTTGCTTGCATATTGGTTTGCAAAGCTGAGATATCTCTACGCAAATCTGCGTTCTCTGCTTTAATATCAGATAGAATTGCAGCAATATCCTGCAAGGAGATTTGTGGATTTGGATTCATAGGGTCTGTGCGAAACTGTATTCGTGTGCTTAGCCTTCTGTCAGAACTTTCAAACACTCTTACCTGGTAAGTGCTTTAAGGTGTTTCGCAGAGACGCTATGAACCAACATCCAAGAGGTCTACTAAATAACCTATGGTTTCTAATTACACTAGGCTACAGAATAGAACCCCAGGAGGAGGGCCGGATACTGGACGCTGACGATGTCCTGTTGTCGGCCTGCGAGGGAACAAGACATATGTATAAGAAGAAGACTACTCAATGTTGTCTTTTTACGTTCAGTTTTAAAACTTTCTGACCCCCTCCCTTTGTTCTACAGTGTACGTTTTTAAAGAAATCCTTCTGCCTGCGATCTTTAGGAATTGGGAGTAACGTCCAGTAGTCTTGTGATGGTGAAGATATGATTCAGTGGTCGCGTCAGCAGTAGGTGTAGTCAGGATGAATACTGTCTTTTTCTAGAACATGAAAACATATGAATAAATTACTGGTTTCTCTAATTGTTAGAGTACAAGCACTAGAACCTCACTAACACCCTTACTTCCTTCTGACTCCCCTATATCTTTGTACCATCATGTAACTCTAAAAGAAAACAAACATCAAGTAACACATTGAGAAATGCAAAGTACTGTAATCACTGAGTCCTTAAATTATTCTTAATTTTCTTCAAGCTTCTCTGTAAGTAAATGTTCCCAAAATTGTTCCTTTAAATTATTAAATATTGTCTTCAAAATCTGAGCTTTATTGCGGTGGGCGCCAGAAAAAGGAAACTGTCACTTAGTTTTCTTACTGCATCTTTTTCTTTTCTGCTATGCTGGGCTGCCATCTAGTCGATCCAGAAGGAAGAAGAATTGTCGTCGAAAATCAGGTGAGTCCTCAATCGAAGCTGGAAGGCTAAGCAACTTGTTGCTTTGGGTGTGGCATTATATACCCATGCCACACCCAAACTGACTGTTACGTTGCTCACGCAACGTGATGCGTGAGATGCGTCTTGGTTCCTGATCCCGGTAGAGAACCGGGTCAGGTCTTTAACAACTAACTCTGGAAGCAGCATGTAAACTGCTTAGTGCGAGTGCCTAATGCTGAAACAAAGTCAACTTGATATTGGTTTAGATCCTGATGACAATGCTAACAAAATCGCACTATAAAATAAAGATGCACTATGTCAAAAACGAAAACGAAAATAAACAAGCATTGCTACATTCCAAAGATACAATCATGTTTACAAACATAGTGAGCAATACAAAGTACAGTATACATCTAAGCACATAACACACCTACAGATGGAGTGCTGGTTAGCACGGGACAGGGGAGGGTTTCAAATGGGGAATAATTTTGTATTGTTCATAGGTGACGTACAGTTCCTTTAAGTACAAGAGCTTAGGGGGGTGTATGGAAATATAGAGCAAGCTCGGGAGTCATGACATTGTCGACTTCTAGAGAGCATAGTCCTGAAGAACAATTACATCTGCACAAAGATGAACTACCTAAACATACAGATTTCCCAAGATGTTTTCAGACCTACGTAATCTGAGTTGCTAGCTCAAGGGGCAGCATCAGAACAACACTACAGGATTGCCTAGATTGTTCTTCCATCACATCTCACACCATACTTACAATCAGGAGAAGTAGGTCCTGATGAGATCTTGACGCAAATCTGCTCCTTCATCCTCACCACTATTATCATCTTCTTTTGCCATTTTTAGGGTCTTCATGGCCTGCATCCTCTGTGATGTAAGGAATGTTCTGTTAGAGGGCAACGTTGATCTGACACACTTTCCAGGGTGGGTAGAGGATGGCTCCCCCAGTCCCGTCCAGGCATCTGAATCTGACTGTTAGGTTCGCAAAAGCCCACTCCACTGGCCACAAGGTTCTTCCATGGGCCTAATTGAATTGGACTTCTCCAGGCTTTGTAGATTTCTTCAGCGGGGCCAACAACCATCGCCGGTTGGGATATAATAAGTCTCCTAGATGGGAGATAGGTAGAAGGGCAGCATGAATTAACACATAATCAGATTATACCACCTCCCATTTCCCAACACTGAGCTCAAATACATCATACTTACCTACAAGCCAGGTGTTATGGTCTGATTTCCTTCCATACCTCTTTGCCTTGTGTTGTACCTTCTTCATGAGTTCTGGGGAGTTGCCCATCACCTTTTTCTCTGTCACTGCTCTTTTCTCGGTGTTTCCTTCTGCCTCCTTTCTTGCGTGCTAAGCTTTTCTTCAAGTTTGTGGCGCAGCCGCAGTAGGTCCTTTGGGTGGCGACAATGAGTATTTCAGAGCCGCCTCCCTGCTCCTCTGTGCTTGGGTTCATCTTACCAGCTCCACGGATTGCTGTTTTTTCTTGCTAGTTTGAGAAGTCTTCTCCTCTTCTCTGGATTTGAACCTTGCAGCACTCTATCAGAATATTTTGAATTGCCCGATATCCTTGCTGCCCCTTTTGTTTTGACCCAATGCACTGGTAGGTTTACCCTTATTACTTCCTCAAGATAACCATTTGGAACATTTCATTATTCGGGTGCAGGTTTTTTGCATCACTGGCTTTTCCCGCATTTCCAGTAACCCCCTTGACTTTCTATGGAGTGTTTTTGTTTTCCCTGAAACAGACTGGGCATTCTTTCTCTCTCTTATTTTGGACACCCTCTTATTTAGGTACCACCCTCAAAAAGCTTAGCACTGCAAAAAGTGTGGCACAACAAAATATGTAATCTTACGTACATTCTACGTCTATTGAAAGACGAAAGTTAAAAATAAATTTAGAATCATCCTTTATTGGTAGTTCCCTTAGATCAATGTATCCATTAGCCGAAGCATCTGCAGGGAGCACAGGGATATTTGGTTACAAAAACCTTAAGTCTCAGTTGTTTGCTCCCATGGAACAGAATCAGTTGGGAGGACCGAGAAATTTTAATGGGCACAATCTTATGCGTGATTAGTCACCTTACAGATTAACTTCTAAAGTATTCCCTAGTACATTGAAGGGTATGTGCCCAATGGGATAAAAAAAATGACAAAACCCCTTGACCACAGCTCCGGAATGAATCAAGCCCTAGTGTGGAAAAAGCCTAACGTCGCATAACCGACCCCCAGGGGATGTCATCATTCAATCCGTGTCTATGTGTTGACAGACGGTAGATCCATTTTTGTCCTTCTCAAAAATGGATCTCTCACTGTCCTGTTTCAGCTGTTCTATTATTGTCCACCTGATATCGTTGGGGCCATGTCCATGTTCCAAATAGTGTGTTGTCAGCTTCGTCGTGCTTTGTGACATCTCACATTACTACAGTGTTCCCCTATACGTAGTTTTATTTTGCGTGTAGTCATGCCCACGTACTTAAGATTGCAGGGGCAGACAATTAAGTAAACTACGTGGCTCGAATTGCAATTTGTATGGCTCCTGAGTTGCCAGAGGTTGCCTTCTTCCGAATTCAATGTTTTAGTTGCTGATGTTAAATGGCAGACACTACACCCACCGCATGGATAGTGACCCAAAACCTGGGGCTAACCCCAGTTGATAAGTACATTTGGATCCCGCACTCGATCGTTATTTCTTGGATGGGTATGGACTAAGGCATCCTGTAGGCTCCTTTCCCGCCGTTGCTTGTCACAATTCTCCAGTGCTTGCTAATGCAGCGACTCACAGCATTAGAGATATTGCTGTACGTCGTCACGCAAGTCAGTGGCACTTCAGATTCTTTGTCCTTGTTATAATCCTCCAATAAAGCCTCCCTGGGCTGGAATCCACACTTCGTACCGTCTCCTCAATTTCAACCAAATATGTATCCCCCCATTTTTTAGGGTTTGGCCGGAGAGGCCGGGGCAAGAGAAGAGAAGAGAAGAGGCACGAACCAGGTCCACTGGCAAACAACGGAGGCCGTGGGAGACAACACACAGAGCAAAACTCAAGAGCAGAGGGTGGGCCCGAGCAACGTGTAAGCCTTATCACAAATTTGTCAAGTAAAATTCTAAATCCTGATGAAATAGCAGTCCTTGAAAAGGGGCTTGGTTTTATACCAACACCACGTCTTGACCGCTTCAAATTATTTTGCGAACTCAGTGAATTTTTCAGAAAGTTGAGGTTGAAATCCCTTTTTGAACACCAGAATTTAGTTGGAAGTGAAGCTTCAACTAGTGACACCAAGTTCAGGAATAAGTCTACTTTCACACCCCCCTCACATCTGGTTCCTGCTGAGATAATTGCCTTCGAGCAGACGGTGTTTCATGAAGTAGAGCTTATTGAAGAACAAACACCTTTCAAGAATCTAACGGCGGGTGAATTTATAGCCATTGAATCACTCCAGAGGAACCCTGATATAGTGCCCCTGCAATCTTAAGTACGTGGGCATGACTACACGCAAAATAAAACTACGTATAGGGGAACACCGTAGTAATGTGAGATGTCACAAAAGCACGACGAAGCTGACAACACACTATTTGGAACATGGACATGGTCCCAACGATATCAGGTGGACAATAATAGAACAGCTGAAACAGGACAGTGAGAGATCCATTTTTGAGAAGGAGCAAAGATGGATCTACCGTCTGTCAACACATAGACACGGATTGAATGATGACATCCCCTGGGGGTCGGTTATGCAATGTTAGGCTTTTTCCACACTAGGGCTTGATCATTCCGGAGCTGTGGTCAGGGGGTTTTGTCATTTTTTTGATCCCATTGGGCACATACCTTTCAATGTACTAGGGAATACTTTAGAAGTTAATCTGTAAGTTGACTAATCACGCATAAGATCGTGCCCATTACCATTTCTCGGTCCTCCCAACTGATTCTGGTCCATGGGAGCAAACAACTGAGACTGAAGGTTTTTGTAACCAAACATCCCTGTGCTCCCTGCAGATGCTTCGGCTAATGGATACATCGATCTAAGGGAACTACCAATAAAGGATAATTCTAAATTTATTTTTAACTTTTGTCTTTCAATAGACATAGAATGTACGTAAGATAACATATTTTGTTGTGCCACACTTTTTGCAGTGCCAAACTTTTTGAGGGTGGTACCTCTGATTACTACACTCATTTTGGTTGAGTATACATACCAATACGCTGGTGCTTTGATCATTTTCATCAAGTTACATTTTTTCATTTTACATGCATTCTGTAGTCGGACGTGTCTAATAAAGTTAGTTGACCCTTTTTCAATAACCGGAGTTCTCTTACATAGCGGACTTGCCCTTTAATAAAATAACAAAATTACCAACGGTCAAGTGACCGGGACTGACGCCATTGCGTGAAACTGACGCTGCTTCGCGTAGCGTTAAATGATAGCGGACTCCGCTGGCTCCGTGTTTACGGGCCGTGGATGTGACCGCAATAGGAGTACGAGTGGGGAGATGCCGGGCTGATAGTAAGTAAACAATGCACTTCTGGTGCGTACTCTTATGACTAACGGAGGCGCGCCAGTAAACTCTGTGATTACCTATCCCTAGAAGAGAATGTGTAAATTTCTTTTTTTATGCATTTTGACAGCAGCTCCTGACGTGAAGATTTACCCCATCCAAGAGGGTATTTACCCGTAGTTTACGAGTAAGTGTACTTACTTGCCAATATGCTTTCCGAGTCTGTACACTTTGAAGGCGTAATGTAAATATTTTGTTATTTCATGGGCACTTTGTCTCTTTTTTTAAAAAAGGAAATGGATCGAATACACAGACTATTATTGGCTGTTTGCTGCTCGAATTTGTGGCTCAAAATATAGGCGAATTATGCCCCCGGTATATATTGACCTTCTGGCATAATGTACCTTATTTTTATTAAATATGCCATCAATAAGCTAAAGAAGGTTGGGATGGTTTCGCCTCTTTTGAATAATGCATGGGGTGATCTCTTTAGTTTACCGATCGTTGATTACACGATCCGATCACGAGGTGTGGTGTTGGTTCTTGTTACAACTGTACCATTTTGGTTTTCGAGCATTTTGTGAATAAGGAGGGACGTATGTGTTGAATTTACTTATGTTTTTGGATTCTTTTACAGATCCTACCACCCTCCTACATTAGAGGGTTCGCACTTTAAAGTTCCTGTGCTCTGGTTACAAGTTTGTAATTTCTTTTTATCTAATTCTTGTCCCCCGCCCAGTATGGAGTAGGCGCCTTAGCGTGCGATTCCCACTCGGCGAGGGTATATATTGCTCCTGAGGAATGCTGAGCTGATTCAGGCTCACTTTAGCTGAAACATGTCGACCGTATTTTAGGACATTTGGTTCAAATTTACATAACCATGTGCATGTCCATTTTTTCACTTAGTTTTTAATTGAGTTAGAACTACCCTTTTATTAAATATTTTGGTTCGAGGAGTAGTCCACACTCATTTTAATATGCACTATTTTGTATATCAACTCACGTACTGACAACAAGGACCCAATGAAGACATTTGGCAACCGACTTTGTGTTGGTGCCTGAAGGTTCTTTTTTCTTCACTGTGCTCGCACAACTATACACACCTCGTTATTTTCTGTGCACTAACGGGTGGTGGCGGTAATTAAGTTTCGTCTACCCCTGTTTCCTTATTGTACAGTTTTCTTTTAGGTACTCTTTTGTTGTTTTGTAATATTATTCCCAAGGGGTATGAGAGTTGCCTAAACGACCCTTTCTCTCTTGTTGATTGAATATCTAGTCTTAATAGTCACGTTGTTAACGGCGCGGTAGTCTATGCACGTGCGCAATTCCCCCCCTTCTTCGGTATGAAGAAGTGAGATGAAGAGACCGGGGATTTAGAATGTCTAATGAAACCGTTCTCTAGATATTCATCTAAATAAGCTCTTAAATGTTCATTTTCAGACTCGGTACGTGCATAGATGCGGCTACAAGGTAGAGTAGCTCCAGGCATTGGATCAATTCGGCAGTCGAAGTCTCGATGAGGTGGTAATGTGTTAGCTTTTTTTTTTAATCAAACACGTCTAGAAGATCTGTGTATTCGGTTGGAACTCCCTGTATGGCTAACACAGTTTCCGAAGTCTTGGGGAAGTCGTAACCTTGTATTAGCAACTCAGAACTATGGTGTTGAAAACAAATTGACTGACAAAATTGGGGTTTGAACAATAATGTCTTTTGTACCCAGTTTATTTGTGGATTATGTTGAACCAACCACGGGATCCCTAAAATTAGGCGAAACTGGGGAGCGTCAATAACATCAAAAGTAATGTTCTCAAAATGTTGTCCAGAACAAATCATGAGTAGATTTTCTGTATTAAATTGTATTGGGCCTGAGGTTAATTCTTTGCCATCGACTGCTCTTACTATCTCAGGGTTAATTTTTTGTAATTTTTTAAACCCTAATTCAAGTATAAACTTAGTGTCAATGAAATTGCCTGTGGCTCCGGAGTCTATTAAGGCATCCACGGACCATGACAAGGCTTTATTGTCAAGAGATTGTAGGGTCACCCTTATGCTAAGATGGTTAGTCGAAACTGTAGGAACAGTAGAGGCCAAACTTGACTGCTTACTCGACAAAGCGGCCTCTGTTTTTGCCGAGCGGTCTAGTTTTCCAACTGATCTAAGGCAGCAAATTCATTGCCTTTCCCTTTTGGTTTGTTTGGGCGTGTAGGACACTCCTTTACGAAGTGACCAGATTTCCCACAGTATAAACACTGATTCATTTTCCTTCACTTCTCTTTTTCTTCTTTAGTAAGTGGACCTCTCAAGGTTCCGATCTGCATTGGTTCCCCCATATCTACCTTAGAAGATAAGTCACTCTTTGGATTCGATTTTTCTTTGAATACAAACATCCTATGGTCTGTTTTCCCTTTCTCTCCCTTTCTTTCATTTAACCCGTGGTTTAGTTTTACTACTAAATCTATAAATTCTCCACAATCGTCTGGTGGGTCCAAGATTTGAGTAACCATATCTTTTAAGTCCTCTCTTAGACCTCTATAAAACAGAGAGACTCGCTTTTCCTCAGCACATTCAGCTTCAATGACTAACCGATTAAACAAGGAGATGTAATGAATTAAATCAGATGATCCCTGCTTCAAGTTAAGAAGTGCATGATCGGCCGACTGAACAAACACATGTTTGGCAAACAATTTTTTCATTGTTTCTTTGAACCGTCTGAAGTCATATAATAACGGATCATTACGTTCCACAATAGGCACTGACCATAGGGCTGCATCCCCCCCTAAATAAGACAAGATGAAAGCTACCTTTGCAAAATCGTCAGGGAAAGCAGTTGGTTTTGCTATAAAATGAAGATGGCATTGATTCAGGAAAATAGTGAATTTTGCACTATCTCCATGAAATCTTTCAGGGGGAGCAAGGGGTACTGTAACTGGAGTTACCACTTGAATTTGCGTTGGGGCAGAAGCTGAGGTGCTATGAAGGGTTTGCATGCTGGGCTTGAAACTAGATGGTTTTAAAATTGGCTTCTCTACCGAAGGTGACCCCCAAGGATTGGAACTAGAAGTAGGGGTTGCTTGCATATTGGTTTGCAAAGCTGAGATATCTCTACGCAAATCTGCGTTCTCTGCTTTAATATCAGATAGTATTGAAGCAATATCCTGCAAGGAGATGTGTGGATTTGGATTCATAGCGTCTGGGCGAAACTGTGTTCGTGGGCTTAGCCTTCTGTCAGAACTTTCAAACACTCTTACCTGGTAAGTGCTTTGAGGTGTTTCGCAGAGACGCTATGAACCAACATCCAAGAGGTCTACTAAATAACCTATGGTTTCTAATTACACTAGGCTACAGAATAGAACCCCAGGAGGAGGGCCGGATACTGGACGCTGACTATGTCCTGTTGTCGGCCTACGAGGGAACAAGACATATGTATAAGAAGAAGACTACCCAATGTTGTCTTTTTACGTTCAGTTTTAAAACTCTCTGACCCCCTCCCTTTGTTTTACAGTGTACGTTTTTAAAGAAATTTTCTTGCCTGAGATCTTTAGGAATTGGGAGTAACGTCCAGTAGTGTTGTGATGGTGAAGATATGATTCAGTGGTCGCGTCAGCAGTAGGTGTAGTCAGGATGAATACTGTCTTTTTCTAGAACATGAAAACATATGAATAAATTACTGGTTTCTCTAATTGTTAGAGTACAAGCACTAGAACCTCACTAACACCCTTACTTCCTTCTGACTCCCCTATATCTTTGTACCATCACGTAACTCTAAAAGAAAACAAACATCAAGTAACACATTGAGAAATGCAAAGTACTGTAATCACTGAGTCCTTAAATTATTCTTGATTTTCTTCAAGCTTCTCTGTAAGTAAATGTTCCAAAAATTGTTCCTTTAAATTATTAAATATTGTCTTCAAAATCTGAGCTTTATTGCGGTGGGCGCCAGAAAAAGGAAACTGTCACGTAGTTTTCTTACTGCATCTTTTTTTTTTTTGCTATGCTGGGCTGGCATCTAGTGGATCCAGAAGGAAGAAGAATTGTCGTCGAAAATCAGGTGAGTCCTCAATCGAAGCTGGAAGGCAAAGCAACGTGTTGCTTTGGGTGTGGCATTATATACCTATGCCACACCCAAACTGACTGTTACGTTGCTCACGCAACGTGATGCGTGAGATGCGTCTTGGTTCCTGATCAGGTAGAGAACCGGGTCAGGTCTTTAACAACTAACTCTGGAAGCAGCATGTAAACTGCTTAGTGCGAGTGCCTAATGCTGAAACAAAGTCAACTTGATATTGGTTTAGATCCTGATGACAATGCTAACAAAATCGCACTATAAAATAAAGATGCACTATGTCAAAAACGAAAATGAAAATAAACAAGCATTGCTACATTCCAAAGATACAATCATGTTTACAAACATAATGAGCAATACAAAGTACAGTATACATCTAAGCACATAACACACCTACAGATGGAGTGCTGGTTAGCACGGGACAGGGGAGGGTTTCAAATGGGGAATAATTTTGTATTGTTCATAGGTGACGTACAGTTCCTTTAAGTACAAGAGCTTAGGGGGGTGTATGGAAATATAGAGCAAGCTCGGGAGTCATGACATTGTCAACTTCTAGAGAGCATAGTCCTAAAGAACAATTACATCTGCACAAAGATGAACTACCTAAACATACAGATTTCCCAAGATGTTTTCAGACCTACGTAACCTGACTTGCTAGCTCAAGGGGCAGCATCAGAACAACACTACAGGATTGCCTAGATTATTCTTCCATCACATCTCACACCATACTTACAATCAGGAGAAGTAGGTCCTGATGAGATCTTGACGCAAATCTGCTCCTTCATCCTCACCACTATTATCATTTTCTTTTGCCATTTTTAGGGTCTTCATGGCCTGCATCCTCTGTGATGTAAGGAATGTTCTGTTAGAGGGCAACGTTGATCTGACACACTTTCCTGGGTGGGTAGAGGATGGCTCCCCCAGTCCCGTCCAGGCATCTGAATCTGACTGTTAGGTTCGCAAAAGCCCACTCCACTGGCCACAAGGTTCTTCCATGGGCCTAATTGAATTGGACTTCTCCAGGCTTTGTAGATTTCTTCAGCGGGGCCAACAACCATCGCTGGTTGGGATATAATAAGTCTCCTAGATGGGAGATAGGTAGAAGGGCAGCATGAATTAACACATAATCAGATTATACCACCTCACATTTCCTAACACTGAGCTCAAATACATCATACTTACCTACAAGCCAGGTGTTATGGTCTGATTTCCTTCCATACCTCTTTGCCTTGTGTTGTACCTTCTTCATGAGTTCTGGGGAGTTGCCCATCACCTTTTTCTCTGTCACTGCTCTTTTCTGGGTGTTTCCTTCTGCCTCCTTTCTTGCGTGCTAAGCCTTTCTTCAAGTTTGTGGCGCAGCCGCAGTAGGTCCTTTGGGTGGCGACAATGAGTATTTCAGAGCCGCCTTCCTGCTCCTCTGTGCTTGGGTTCATCTTACCAGCTCCACGGATTGCTGTTTTTTCTTGCTAGTTTGAGAAGTCTTCTCCTCTTCTCTGGATTTGAACCTTGCAGCACTCTATCAGAATATTTTGAATTGCCCGATATCCTTGCTGCCCCTTTTGTTTTGACCCAATGCACTGGTAGCTTTACCCTTATTACTTCCTCAAGATAACCATTTGGAACATTTCATTATTCGGGTGCAGGTTTTTTGCATCACTGGCTTTTCCCGCATTTCCAGGAATCCCCTTGACTTTCTATGGAGTGTTTTTGTTTTCCCTGAAACAGACTGGGCATTCTTTCTCTCTCTTATTTTGGACATGTTATTGGTGAACATGCCCATTGGATTTTCATAGAGTCTACCACAGAAAAGAGAGGGGGTGAGCCAGAGACATTTTTTATGTTATTACTTGTTGTTTTTTTGCATCACTGGCTTTTTCCCGCATTTCCTGTAACCCCCTTGAGCTTCTATGGAGTGTTTTTGTTTTCCTTGAAACATACTGGGTATTCCTTCTCTCTCTTATTTTGGACATGTTATTGGCGAACATACCCATTAAATGTTCGTAGAGTCCAGCTCAGAAAAGAGAGAGGGTGAGCAAGAGATATTTTTTATGTTTTTTCTTGTTGTGGTGTTCTGATTTCTGTTAACCCATTCTGTTCCTTGGGTACTTTCCTGATAGAGAAGCCTTTGGAGTATGCCTGGTGTCCCTGAGAAGTCCAGAGGAGAGCATTTCAGTGGTTTCCCACTCCTGCCCTCCTTTTCCTTTCTTCCTGCCTTACCCCAGTGCGTAGTCCACTCGTGCTTTTTTTACGTGGGGCACGGAGGGTCAAGCCATAGGGAGGGTGAATGGGGCATTCTTCTTTCCTGCAGTACCTGGTATTCAGGTGAGTGGGGCTGAAACACCAGGCCCTCTCGGATAGAGTTGTGACATCAGCTGTGGCATGGTGCTGTTCCGTAGTTTGAAGCCATCATGTTCAGATTCTGGGAACCGGGCACAAATGTTGGAGATGTACAAATCCACTCAACAGGCAACTTGCACTTTGATAGAATGGAGGAGCTTCCAGTTCCGGTAGACTTGCTCCCCGTCGAGTGGTGGTACTAAGCCAATATGGGTATGTCTTGACCCATTTCAGTAGTCTATTATTTTTGAAAAGGGAGTTTTCATACGGTGTTATTTCAAATTAGCTGACCAGGAGAGCATTTTAATTGGGGGTATTTTTAAAATCTATTTTTTGGGACTAAGACTGCGATTAAATTGATGTTGGAACTCATTGCACATACGCACTTTACTGGCTGTTCTAAGCGCCAGGTCAAGGGCGCAGTTGACTAGGCGCAAGTAAAGTTCACATTCTAGTTGTTCCTCCTGGCTCAAGATATAAAGAACCCTATAATGCGGACAGACTAAGCATGTGCCACTGGCACACGGAAGGTGGGCTTAAGTCAAGCCCCTCTGTGCTCGTCCATGGCCGGTAGGGCCAGGGGGCCAGAACCCCCCCATGGCCAGAACTCCTGCCCATTCATCCTCTACTCAGACAGCCTAGTCGAGAGAAGACCTATACCGGCCACTACAGCCCTTAGGTAAGAACTGTACACACAGTTTAAACCCAAATTATGCTGTTTTCACTTGCAATCTTATTTGTAAAATCTGCACCATTCACCTAGATTATGTAGAAGAAAATAAAACAAATGCTGATAGGAAGCAAGAGGAAGATATCATTCCTATGTGGAACTTTTGCTTAATAAATTGCAGTTCTCTAGTTAGACATAAAACAGAGCTTTTCACTCTTCTTGAGAAATTCTAGCTGGATCTGTTATTTTTGACGGAAGCATGGCTGAAAGAAGACTCAGCACCAGATATTACCGTCACCCTCCCTCAGGATTATACAATAGTTCACGCTGACCGGCCAAAAAAAGATGGGTGGGGGGTGGCCATTATTTTTCAAAAGGATTTTAACGAAATTTCGTCTCCACTCCTATCCTGGGATGTGAATGTCTGGCATTTACTATTGATCCCTCCCATACGTTCACTCTGTCTGGTATTTTAATGTATCCTCCTCCGGGCGGACCCTCCCAATTCCTACAGGCACTCCCCGACAGTGGTGGAACAAAGTATGCAAAAGTGACCTTTTTTAGTATTGGGTGACTTAAATCTTCACTTCGAAAATACAAAGTGCACCTCTGTAAATACCCTTATTCAGGACCTTGTGGTCATTCTGCTCATTCAGAGAATGATGTTGTCTACACACAAAACACATACCTGAACTCAAAATAAAACCTCTGCTTCCCCAGAGCTGGTGCGGCCACTATTTGATTCCTTTCCAGCTAAAAAAAGAAGGAATCACACCTGCTCGCACCAGGCCAAGTAGAAGCTGGGCAAAACTGGATGATGTAGATTGAGAATGCATTCTGTCAAGCTCATTCCCTGTTATAGAAGAAGAAATATCCTCATTTGAAAACTGGATTGAAAATGTATAATCAGCTTATTTCTAAGAGATTACAAGAAAGCCATCATAGGCAAGCACCTGCCCCATGGTTCTCAGAAGAACCTTTATTCCTGAAAAAAGGAATGTAAAAAGAGGTTGGAGGAAACACTAAGATACTTATAATAAAAAAAACATATAAGCCGAAGGTAAAATATTATCACTTTGCTATAAAGAAAGCAAGAGTCTCCTTTATAAGTTTTAAGATTCAAAATCCGGCCAACTCAACAAAAGAACTTTTCAATGTGGTTAAAACTTTCATGAAGTCACCAACACCCCAAGTAGATCTTCTCATTTCTGAAGTTAGATGTAATATGTTTGCAAGCCACTTTCAAGAGAAAGTTAATAACATCTGTGCTTCCATGCCTTAGGCCGGACCCTTAATAAATAATGCCCCTTCAACCTCCCAAGCACAGATGAAGGTACATGGTTCATCCTTCACTGAAAACACAATAGTGGACATCACAATTCTTCTTACTACAATCAAATCAGGTTCACCCTTAGATGCAGCACCTTCCAATAGTCTTTTTAGAGGTAGAAATTCTATTTGCCCTGCCATGGCTAAAATACGTAGGGGCATATTAGCAACAAATAGCAATAATTATCTCTAAATGAGCTTAGCGATTATTTTTTTATTGCCGCGCATCGCCGGATTTTATCGCAGAGATAACGTGCTATTAGCAACGTTTATCTCAAATGCGATAAAATATCCGGCGATAGCGGCTCAATGCGTGAATATCGCCGGAAATCCAGCGATATTCAGGCATCATCGCCAATAGGGTCTTAACCTGAATATCAAGTTCCCATTGGACATACAGGTTAAGACGTGGTCTGAGCAGGCATTAGGTTTTGGCGATATTCGCGCTCAGCGCAATTTTTTTTTTTGCTTCGCCTGCATTGGTAATAGGCGATAGCGATGTTAGCGACTGCTTTCAGTCGCTAACAGGTTGGGTACGCCCACTTTGCATGTCATTAGTGATAAATATCGCTGACATGCAAAGCGGGCCCCAAATCGGTCACTATCGCCTACAAGCTGTTGCTAACTGATGTTAGTGACAGCTTGCTAATAGAGCAATAAAATTATCGCCGCTTTAGCGGGAAAAAGTCCAGCTAAAGCGGCGATAATGCCCTTGATAATATGCCCCCAGATCACTCTTTGGAGACAGGTGAAGTACCACCGGTATTGGACATATGCTATGCTGATGCCACTCCTAAAAAAAGTTGACTTTGGATCCCTTACTACCCGAACGTTATAGGCCAATCTCACTTCTTCCATGCATTAGCAAAATTGTAGAAAAGTTTGTTAATAAAAAGCTCTCTACATTTTTGGAAGATCGGGGACTCCTATATCCTACCCAAATAGGTTTTTGAGTAGAAAATAGCATGGAAACAGCTTTGTTAGGCATGATCGAAGAGCTCAAAAGAGTCTTAGACTCCAATGGTACCGCAGCAGTTATCTTCTTAGATCTAATCTACTGCATAGCCCTTAAGTGGCTAACTTCTTTTCTAATTAACAGAATCTTTCAAGTTACAGAGGAAACCTTTTGTTTTGATTCCTTTTCATTGGAACATGGGGTTTCTCAGGGATCCTCTTTGAATTCCACTCTGCTTAATGTCCATGTGCAGCCCCTGGCAAACCTTATAATGGGGCATCGTTTTTCCACAGTATCATATTGTGATGACACTCAAATTTTCATTTCCTTAACATCTGACTAGGCTTTGGTGGTGAACTTCGCTCCGTTCGTGGAGTTTGCATTGTTTTCTACACTCCGCGGAGCTCGCGAACTGCAGAAAACTCCGCTGCGCGATGTGCAGCGGAGTTTTTTCCCCGCTCTCGTTGCGAACAGTAAGTTCGCGATCGCGAACATTAAGTTTGCAAGCGCGGGCTGTCGCTCGGGTAGATTTTCTACCTGAGCGGTAGGAAAACCAACACAAAGTGCAGTAACGCACTGCACTCCACCACTTGCGGAACGTCACTGAGTTTTTTTGTAACTTCGCGGAGTTCCGCCTAGCAAAACTCCATGAACTATGCCCAGGCCTGCATCTGACACAGGCTTACTTTCCTCCAAACTAAATGCCTGTCTAAAGGATGTTACTCAAGGGATGTCGGGAAGCAATTTGAAACTCAATGGAGATAAAACAGAGGTTTTAGAAGTAGGAAATAAAGATACCCTGTGGCCTGAACTTCATTGGCCCAACCACCTAGGACACAGCTTTCCAAACGTTTCACGTTGGTGACACACTTTTTGGATATGCATAATTTTGGGACACAGTAAGGCAGTGTAGCGAGCGAGCGACCCCAAACCACTTAAGAGGGGTTCGGGGGGGTTCTCCCCCCGGAAGAAAATTATAAAATAAAAGTGGGCAGATGGTGCATTTTCAAGCAAATTTGAGACCATGAGGTTGAACACAGGCCCCTGCAGTGGATGCTTTCGTCCACAGAGCCATCAGACCCGGCATACACACATCATTCGCTCTCTCTCTCTCTCCCTCCCTCCCTCCCTCTATCTCTCCATCCCTATCTGTCTCCCTCTGTCTCACTCACTCTGTGTCTCCCTCTCTCTGTCTCCCTCTGTCTCCCTCCCTCTCCCTCCCTCTCTCTCCCTCTCTCTCCCTCTCTCTCTCTCCCTCTCTCTCCCTCTCTCTCTCTCCCTCTGTATCCCTCCCTCTGTCTCTCACTGTCTGTCTCGCTCCCTCTGTCTCCCTCCCTCTGTATGTTTGCCTCTGTCTCCCGCTCTCTGTCTCCCTCCCTCTGTCTCCCTCCCTCTGTCTCCCTCCCTCTGTCTCCCTCCCTCTGTCTCCCTCCCTCTGTCTCCCTCCCTCTCCCTCTCCCCCCGTCTCCCTCTGGCTGTCTCCCTCTGGCTGTCTCCCTCTGTCTTTCTCCCTCTGTCTCCTTGTCTCTCTCCATCTGTCTCCCTCCCTTTATCTACCTCTCTGTCTCCCTCTCTCTGTCTCCCTCTCTCTCCCTCTTTCTCTGTCTCCCTCCGTCTCCCACCCTCTGTCTCCCACCCTCTGTCTCCCACCCTCTGTCTCCCACCCTCTGTCTCCCACCCTCTGTCTCCCTCTGTGAGAAGTTGGCCTGATGTGCAGTGCTCACTATTCTAGTGATCACTATATATCAGTCCAAACAACCCTTATTGATGATTGGTTGTAAGTCAACCTTATAGACCAGCTATCCTAGTAGCATGGATACGAGCAGTCTAAGGCTAAGACTCTAGAGGGCGTGTTAAGCCAGCTGTTTTACCATCACATTACCCCTTGAACACCCAGTGAAAGGACACCACACAAGTGTTATGAAAATAAACAATGTATTTATTAGAATCACAACAACCCTGTACTCTTTATGAGGACAGGGTGCTAAGCACACAACAAAACTCTTACGAAAATACTTTTAAGTTAGCACGTTACACAAATGCCCGAGGGGCACGAAAAACCATATACTTTCAAAGTGGAATGCGAATTACTAGCAGGTAAGTAACGATTCTCAGAGGCTTTGGGATCGCTAGGACTGGACTACTGAACCTTTAGATTACTAGCAGGAGGCCTAGGGAACTCGGGTGCAGAGTGTGCACTCTCACGCGGGATGCGGGACAAAGTCTATGGAAGCTAGAAAAGGCAAAGTTAGTGTTCACGGGCGAACCCGACCTGGTAGGAAGAAAACGACAGTGGATCCTGACCCTAGGATAGTGAGGCTATGCTGGGACACCGAAGTGCCGAAGTTACCTAGCCCAGGGGCTGCAGCTGCATAGGTCTGAAAAGACGTCGGGGATCTCGTTGCCGGACCAGGAGCCTGGAAGGAAGAAGTTGCTGGCAGGCGACCAGTGAAGGAAAGTTCGATGGATCCAAGCCTGGATCAAGGAAGAAGAAACCTGAAAGCAGAGGGGACCAAGTTCTTGAATCACTAGCCAGTGATTAAGTGGGCACCAGGATGGCACCGGGCGAAGTCACCGCAGTCAGGTGAGTGGGCGCTGCTGGGCTCTGCAGTCTCTCGGACCAGGAGGCGTTGTCGGCGACCAGGATGGAGGTGCGAGCTGTCCCACGGAGGATGAAGTCGTTGGCGTCGAAGTTACCCAGGATTGGGCAACAAGCCTTGGCTAATTCAAGCCCACGCGGTGGACTCAAAATGGCGTCTTGAGTGGCCCAGGAGGGTCCGGGGTGCTCCTCTTCTGGAAGGGAGCAAGGGCCAGTCTGGAGCAACCAGACCAGCAGCAGAAATGTCGTCGGGCGTCGTCAGGAAGGCCACAAGCCAACGGGCTAGTAGCCAAACAACGCGGTGAGCAGCGGAAAGCAGAAGGGCCCCACGCAGATCGTGGAGATGCTGGGGGGCTGCACTTCGGAGCTGGGGCTGCTCAGAGTCGGGGCTTCTCGGACCCCAAAGCACTCACCAGTAGATTACTCGGCGGGCTTGCTGGAAAGAAGTCGTGCAGTCTTGCAGATGGCCGGTCCCTTGAGGTCTCGTCGCACCCACGGTTCTCAGCTGGGCTGTAGAGGTGGGTAGAGGTCAGAGGTGCCAGGGAAGCCGGTTCTCGTCGAGCTGGGCAGTCGGATTCCGGAGGAAGGACTTACAGCAGACCGCAGTGTTCTTAGATGGTGCCTGCGGATGCAGGGTGACTACTCCTTAGTCACAAGGGAGAAATCTTAGGAAGAAGTCTTGAGTTCCTTTCGCAGAAAGTAGTTTCAGGATTCAAAGATGATCTGATTTGGAAGGGGGCCAGTCTCTACCTTTATCTGGGAAAAAGGGGCTGGCACGCGACTAGGTCCTGCCCTATGGGTGGGACCAGGAGGGGGGTGGTTACACCCACTTCCTTGGCGGGCTTTTCCCCAGCACAGGGTCTGGAGTGACCCTGGAACTGGTTCCAGCCAGCCTATGCACAGTGAGCACCGGGGTGCCACGTGCAGTCACCTTCCTCTAAAGCCCTGCCTACCTACAATACACAAAACCCTGTCTGGGACGGTGCTGGCACCGCCCCTGGCAGGAAACCCTTTGTCCTTGTCTCCTGCTCTGGGAGGACTCCCAGCAGCAGGAGGGCAGACTTGTGTCTCGGTGGCAGCATCCATTTTG
Source organism: Lissotriton helveticus (assembly GCF_964261635.1). Taxonomy (NCBI): domain Eukaryota; kingdom Metazoa; phylum Chordata; class Amphibia; order Caudata; family Salamandridae; genus Lissotriton; species Lissotriton helveticus. The sequence goes on from NC_136065.1 coordinate 1,861,352,844, forward strand.
TGGATGCTAAGGCTCTGTCTGACTTTTAACCGGGTTATAGGTTACAGGCATGTCGTGTCCCTCTAGAAGGGTGGAATGCTGACCCCGTCGCCAGAATTGGCGAGGGGTTAGTATTCCAATTCGTATGACACCTTACTCGACATGTTTTGATAAAGCGATACCAGAGTTGGCACATAACCGCGAGGATTATAATGCACTTAAGAGTATATGGTATGCGATATCATGGAAACGGCTAAGGGATAGATCCCGAAAGCCGCAGACAGGCTCAGCTCATGCCAGAGCACCCTCTCACACGATTCCAAGCACTCTGCCTTCAGGATTGTTAAGGCCTGCCATAGGAGTGACTGATAGGAGATCTGTGTGTCCATTTTAGGGTTAGATATAGGTATACTATATCTAAAGCAAAGGGTGAGTACACCACCTTGCCCCAGCTGTCGTGCAGCCAGTTGTGTCAGTTGTAGTTAGTCAATCCAGGGGTGGCATAATACATGCTTCAGCCCCTGGGAGACTTCTGGGTACACCTCAGCCCTGGGTACAGGGACTTGGAGAGGGCCCAGTGCCAATTCAGTACCTGTGTACAATTTGGATAGAGAGAACAGCTAGGCTGTGGGTCTGATTAGCAGGCCCACAGCCAGGGAAAGTCGTAAACCAGTGCAGCAAAAAGCAAAAATCTGGGTGATCATAGGATTGCAGACCCTACTCTCCTACATGACCCCCCCCCCAAACTTTGGGACAATAAACTAACCTTGACCAGGTGAGTCTTCTTGCTCTAAGTGGAAATACCTGGAGAGCCCATCAGCATTGCTGTGATCAGTCCCAGGTCTATGCTCCACTGTAAAATCCATCCCCTGTAGGGAAATGGACCACCTAAGCAGTTTGGGGTTTTCACCCTTCATCTGATTTAGCCACAAGAGGGGCTTATGGTCTGTCTGAATGGTGAAGTGAGTGCCAAACAAGTAGGCCCTCAGCTTCTTCAGGGCCCAGACCACAGCAAAGGCCTCCCTCTCAATAGCTGACCAATTTTTCTCTCTGGGTGTCAACCTCCTGCTAATGAAAGCAATAGGCTGATCATTACCATCAAAATTCAGTTGAGACAGAACAGCTCCCACACCCAACTCAGAAGCATCTGTTTGGACAATGAATGGCTTGGAGTAATCTGGACTCTTGAGGATAGGTGCTGTGCACATGGCCTGCTTTAGGTCATTGAATGCTTTCTGACAGCTTGCTGTCCACTGAACTTTCTTTGGCATCTTTTTGCTTGTCAGGTCATTAAGGGGGGTCACTATGGACCCATAATTTCTGACAAACTTCCTATAGTACCCAGTCAGGCCCAAGAAAGCTCGAACCTGAGTCTGGGTGATTGGAGGAGTCCAGTCCCTGATGGCCTGTATCTTACTCTCCAGTGGCTGAACCTGGCCTCCACCTACGAGGTGGCCCAGGTATACAACCTGTGACTGCCCTATCTGGCACTTGGTGGCCTTGATAGTGAGGCCTGCCTTTTGCAGGGCCTCTAACACTTTCCTCAGGTGGACCAGGTGATCCTCCCAGGTGGAGCTAAAGACAGCAATATCGTCAAGATAAGCTGCACAGAAGTCATCCAGCCCAGTGAGGACTTGATTCACCAACCTTTGGAAGGTGGCAGGTGCATTTTTCAGTCCAAAGGGCATTACCACAAATTGATAATGCCCTCCAGGGGTAGAAAATGCTGTCTTAGGTTTGGCTTCCTCAGCTAACCTGATTTGCCAATACCCAGCTGTCAAATCAAATGTGCTTAAGAAGTTGGCAGAAGCCAATCTATCTATAAGCTCATCTGCTCTTGGTATTGGGTGGGCATCAGTCTTAGTGACTGCATTGAGGCCTCTGTAGTCTACGCAAAACCTCATCTCTCTCTTACCACCCTGGGTGTGAGGCTTTGGCACTAGAACTACTGGGCTAGCCCAAGGGCTATCTGAGGGCTCAATGACTCCCAGTTCCAACATTTTCTGCACTTCAGTTTTTATGCAGTCTCTAACATGATCAGGCTGTCTGTAGATTTTACTCTTGACAGGCAGACTGTCTCCAGTGTCAACATCATGGGTACACCAATCAGTTTGGCTGGGTGTCAGAGAGAACATATGTCGAAAGGATTGCAGAACTTGCCTGCAATCCTGTTGCTGATGTTCAGTGAGGCTGCCACAAAAGACAACACCATCAACTGACCCATCATCAGGATTCTGAGTGAGCAGGTCTGGGAGAGGGTCACTCTCTTCCTCCTGTCCCTCATCTGTGGCCATGAGCAAGCTCATGTCCTTCCTGTCAACATATGCTTTGAGCCTGTTAACATGGAGCACTCTGAGAGGGCTCCTGGGAGTTCCAAGGTCCACCAAGTAGGTAACCTCTCCCTTTTGCTCAATGATGGTGTGGGGCCCAGACCATTTGTCTTTCAGAGCTGCTGGGGCCACTGGCTCCAGCACCCACACCTTCTGTCCTGGCTGGTACACAGTCAGTACAGCCTTTTGGTCATGCCAAGCTTTTTGAAGTTCCTGGCTGGCCTCAAGGTTTTTAGATGCCTTTTCCATATACTCAGCCATCCTGGAGCGGAGACCAAGTACATAGTCCACTATGTTGGTTGCAGGCTTTTTGAGAGGTCTCTCCCATCCTTCCTTCACCAAACACAGGGGTCCTCTTACAGGATGCCCATACAGAAGCTCAAAAGGGCTGTAGCCAACCCCCTTCTGTGGGACCTCTCTGTAAGCAAACAAGAGGCAGGGGATCAGGACATCCCATCTTCTCCTAAGAGGTTCAGGTAGTCCATGAATCATCCCTTTCAGGGTCCTGTTGAATCTCTCAACAAGCCCATTGCATTGTGGATGATAGGGTGTGGTGAACTTGTAGTTCACACCACACTCTTTCCACATGGCAGTCAGATATCCTGACATGAAGTTTGTACCTCTGTCAGAAACGACCTCCTTAGGGAAACCCACTCTGGAGAACACTCCAACTAGGGCTCTTGCCACTACAGGGGCTGTAGTGGTCCTAAGGGGAATAGCCTCAGGATACCTGGTGGCATGGTCCACCACCACCAGTATAAACTTGTGTCCTGATGCTGTCTGGGGTTCCATTGGACCAACAATGTCAATCCCCACTCTTTCAAAGGGAACCCCCACCACAGGTAGTGGTATGAGGGGGGCCTTTGTTGTGCCACCTGACTTACCACTGGCTTGGCAAGTGACACATGAGCGACAAAACTCCTTGGTATTCTCATTCATATGTGGCCAGTGAAAGTGTGAGACAAGCCTGTCCCAAGTCTTTGTCTGACCTAAATGACCTGCAAGGGGAATCTCATGGGCCAAGGTGAGAAGGAAACCTCTCAGAGACAAGGGGATGACCAGCCTCCTGGTTGCACCAGGCTTGGGGTCTCTTGACTCAGAGTACAGGAGTCCATCTTCCCAGTATACCCTGTGGGCACCTGTGGCATTCCCTGCAGCCTCAGCAGCAGCCTGCTGTCTGAGGGGTTCAAGGGAAGGGCAGCTCAACTGTTCCTTCCCCAGGTCTGCTCTGGAGGGTCCCCCTGAGCCCAGAAACTCAACTTGATCAAGTTCAAGCTCTTTAGGCTCAGTTTCCCTCAGCTCTGCTAGATCAGCCTCCTCAGAGACTTGATCCTCAACCTGGGGCAAGGGGGAAGGCAAAGCCTTACCCTTACTGCTCTTCTTCTTGGGAGGTGTCTGGTCCATAATTTCAGGATCCAGCACCTGTTCAGTGGGGCATCTTCTGGCCTGTGACCTAGTCACAGCAAGCACATGTGCTGGCAAGCCTAACATCTCCATGTGAGTCCTCTGCTCCACTTCTGACCATTGTGATGACTCCAAATCATTGCCCAACAAACAATCAACTGGGAGGTCTGAACTGACTACAACTTTCTTTTGTCCCTTCACTCCACCCCAGGAGAAAGCTACAATTGCCACACTATGACTAGTAGTGACATTGCTGGCATTGGTCACCAGGAAATCAGTACCTGGCATGATCTGTCCAGGGTCCACAAAGTTAGGTGTCACCATGGTGACACTGGCACAAGTGTCCCTATAGGCCTGAGCCATTTTGCCATTAATCAAAGGTGTCTGCCTGTATTTGCCCAAAGTATTGGGACTTATTTCAGGGGACATATCCACATCCCCTGTACAGACAAGGACAGCCTGAGTGAGTGTGCCAACTAAGTTGTCAGACCCCTCAGTACCCAAGGTTAACCCAACTAATGCCTTGGGAGTGACACTACCACTACTGACTGTACTAGGGGGTGCAGTTGCTTTAGGAGCTGTAGTGGTAGGAGTTTGTCCTCCTCCTCTTTTGGTGCACTCACTAAACCAGTGAGATTTACTTTTGCAGTACTGGCACCACCTTTTTGACTGGCCTTCCTGAGTCTTCTTTTTCTGGGAAGCCTGACCCCCACCCTCTTTGGTTTGTTGGGGACCTGGTGAAGACTTCTGGTCATTTTGCTCATTCTTAACATTACCCTTCTGGTCTGCTTTCTTCTGACCACCCTGGTTCTGGTTCTGGTTCTGCTTGATCCTTGTCCTGACCCATTTGTCTGCCTTCTTTCCCAATTCTTGGGGAGAGGTCAGATCTGAATCAACAAGGTGCTGGTGCAGCAACTGGTTCTGACAATTGTTTAAAATTTGTTCTCTCATCATTAGATTATACAATCCTGTGTAATCTGTAACCTTGCTACCCAGCAACCAGCCCTCCAAAGCCTTAGTGGCACAATCCACAAAATCAGACCAGTCCTGAGACTGAGTTTTCTGGGTGTCTCTGAACAGCAACCTGTACTGCTCAGTGGTTAAACCAAACCCATCAACCAGTGTATTCTTCAGGACCTGGTAATTGTTAGCATCCTCCACTCTTGTAGTGAGGAGCTTATCTCTACCTTTACCATCAAAGGAGAGCCACAGTATAGCTGCCCACTGACTCTGGGGAATGTTCTGCACAGTGCAGGCCCTCTCCAGAGCAGCCATCCATTTCTGGATGTCATCCCCTTGCTTAAAGGGGGGCACTATTTTAGTCAGGTGTTTAGTATCTAAACCCTTCTCTCTATCTCTTGGGAGATTGCTGCCACCAGTGGGAGCTAGCCCACTCATCTGCTGCTCTCTTGCCAGGGCAAGCTTCTCTTTGGCCAGGGCAATTTCTTCCCTTTCAATCCTCAGTTCAGCTTGTCTCATCCTAGCTTCATGCTCCTTTCTCTGAGGGGAAGTAAATCTCCTCTGTGGAGGATTCCTTCTCCCCTGAGAAGAGGCATTAGAGTGCAGAGATCTATTGGAGTCCCTAGAAAGAGATCTATCTCTCCTAACTCCAAGGTTAGGCCCACTTCGGGTTAGTACTGGGGGGCCCCCAGATCCTAGCCCAAGTAAGTCTAAGTTGGTCCTAGTTAGCCTTCTGACTACCTCAAGACCTTTGTCTACCTCATCCCCAGAGAGTACCTCCTCATCCTCCTCCTCAACTGCTGAATCAGTGTTGGGGAGGTCTGGATCCCCAGAGGTTCCCTCTAAGGCTGGCATGCTCTCATGTAACTGAGAGAGCTTTCTGGCATCATATGTCTCTAAGAGACCTATCAGAAAGGGAAGGGTGGGGTTAGACCCCTGCTTCAGTTTCCTGGAGACACAGAGTTGCCTCATCTCCTGAAAATTGAGAGCTGCATATCTTGAAGTGACCTGTGGAGGGTCAACACTGACCAGGGGAGTCTCAGTAGAGTCCCCCTGAGTCGACATGCTTTTCTAGTGAGGTGTAAGTGGTGCACTTACCTACACTATATGTTTGCCTACTGATCCCTTGCTAGAGTTGTAGTTTAGGGTGTGCTAGGCCCTAGGAGCTACAACAGCTGGTTCAGTAGAACTCAGAGTATTCTAAGCTAAGTTATATGTACCTTTAGTACTTATGTGATCTTTCACAAGATATTCTTAGGGCATGTGTGGTAAAACAACAGCAAGCTCAAATCCCAACCGCTGCTCACCAATGTGAGAAGTTGGCCTGATGTGCAGTGCTCACTATTCTAGTGATCACTATATATCAGTCCAAACAACCCTTATTGATGATTGGTTGTAAGTCAACCTTATAGACCAGCTATCCTAGTAGCATGGATACGAGCAGTCTAAGGCTAAGACTCTAGAGGGCGTGTTAAGCCAGCTGTTTTACCATCACATTACCCCTTGAACACCCAGTGAAAGGACACCACACAAGTGTTATGAAAATAAACAATGTATTTATTAGAATCACAACAACCCTGTACTCTTTATGAGGACAGGGTGCTAAGCACACAACAAAACTCTTACGAAAATACTTTTAAGTTAGCACGTTACACAAATGCCCGAGGGGCACGAAAAACCATATACTTTCAAAGTGGAATGCGAATTACTAGCAGGTAAGTAACGATTCTCAGAGGCTTTGGGATCGCTAGGACTGGACTACTGAACCTTTAGATTACTAGCAGGAGGCCTAGGGAACTCGGGTGCAGAGTGTGCACTCTCACGCGGGATGCGGGACAAAGTCTATGGAAGCTAGAAAAGGCAAAGTTAGTGTTCACGGGCGAACCCGACCTGGTAGGAAGAAAACGACAGTGGATCCTGACCCTAGGATAGTGAGGCTATGCTGGGACACCGAAGTGCCGAAGTTACCTAGCCCAGGGGCTGCAGCTGCATAGGTCTGAAAAGACGTCGGGGATCTCGTTGCCGGACCAGGAGCCTGGAAGGAAGAAGTTGCTGGCAGGCGACCAGTGAAGGAAAGTTCGATGGATCCAAGCCTGGATCAAGGAAGAAGAAACCTGAAAGCAGAGGGGACCAAGTTCTTGAATCACTAGCCAGTGATTAAGTGGGCACCAGGATGGCACCGGGCGAAGTCACCGCAGTCAGGTGAGTGGGCGCTGCTGGGCTCTGCAGTCTCTCGGACCAGGAGGCGTTGTCGGCGACCAGGATGGAGGTGCGAGCTGTCCCACGGAGGATGAAGTCGTTGGCGTCGAAGTTACCCAGGATTGGGCAACAAGCCTTGGCTAATTCAAGCCCACGCGGTGGACTCAAAATGGCGTCTTGAGTGGCCCAGGAGGGTCCGGGGTGCTCCTCTTCTGGAAGGGAGCAAGGGCCAGTCTGGAGCAACCAGACCAGCAGCAGAAATGTCGTCGGGCGTCGTCAGGAAGGCCACAAGCCAACGGGCTAGTAGCCAAACAACGCGGTGAGCAGCGGAAAGCAGAAGGGCCCCACGCAGATCGTGGAGATGCTGGGGGGCTGCACTTCGGAGCTGGAGCTGCTCAGAGTCGGGGCTTCTCGGACCCCAAAGCACTCACCAGTAGATTACTCGGCGGGCTTGCTGGAAAGAAGTCGTGCAGTCTTGCAGATGGCCGGTCCCTTGAGGTCTCGTCGCACCCACGGTTCTCAGCTGGGCTGTAGAGGTGGGTAGAGGTCAGAGGTGCCAGGGAAGCCGGTTCTCGTCGAGCTGGGCAGTCGGATTCCGGAGGAAGGACTTACAGCAGACCGCAGTGTTCTTAGATGGTGCCTGCGGATGCAGGGTGACTACTCCTTAGTCACAAGGGAGAAATCTTAGGAAGAAGTCTTGAGTTCCTTTCGCAGAAAGTAGTTTCAGGATTCAAAGATGATCTGATTTGGAAGGGGGCCAGTCTCTACCTTTATCTGGGAAAAAGGGGCTGGCACGCGACTAGGTCCTGCCCTATGGGTGGGACCAGGAGGGGGGTGGTTACACCCACTTCCTTGGCGGGCTTTTCCCCAGCACAGGGTCTGGAGTGACCCTGGAACTGGTTCCAGCCAGCCTATGCACAGTGAGCACCGGGGTGCCACGTGCAGTCACCTTCCTCTAAAGCCCTGCCTACCTACAATACACAAAACCCTGTCTGGGACGGTGCTGGCACCGCCCCTGGCAGGAAACCCTTTGTCCTTGTCTCCTGCTCTGGGAGGACTCCCAGCAGCAGGAGGGCAGACTTGTGTCTCGGTGGCAGCATCCATTTTGTGGATGCTAAGGCTCTGTCTGACTTTTAACCGGGTTATAGGTTACAGGCATGTCGTGTCCCTCTAGAAGGGTGGAATGCTAACCCCGTCGCCAGAATTGGCGAGGGGTTAGTATTCCAATTCGTATGACACCTTACTCGACATGTTTTGATAAAGCGATACCAGAGTTGGCACATAACCGCGAGGATTATAATGCACTTAAGAGTATATGGTATGCGATATCATGGAAACGGCTAAGGGATAGATCCCGAAAGCCGCAGACAGGCTCAGCTCATGCCAGAGCACCCTCTCACACGATTCCAAGCACTCTGCCTTCAGGATTGTTAAGGCCTGCCATAGGAGTGACTGATAGGAGATCTGTGTGTCCATTTTAGGGTTAGATATAGGTATACTATATCTAAAGCAAAGGGTGAGTACACCACCTTGCCCCAGCTGTCGTGCAGCCAGTTGTGTCAGTTGTAGTTAGTCAATCCAGGGGTGGCATAATACATGCTTCAGCCCCTGGGAGACTTCTGGGTACACCTCAGCCCTGGGTACAGGGACTTGGAGAGGGCCCAGTGCCAATTCAGTACCTGTGTACAATTTGGATAGAGAGAACAGCTAGGCTGTGGGTCTGATTAGCAGGCCCACAGCCAGGGAAAGTCGTAAACCAGTGCAGCAAAAAGCAAAAATCTGGGTGATCATAGGATTGCAGACCCTACTCTCCTACACCCTCCCTCTGTCTGTCTCCCTCAGTCTGTCTCCCTCTCCTTCCCTCTGTCTCCCCCTGACTCCCTCCCTCTGTCTCCCTCTGCCTCCCTCTCTCTGTGTCCCTCTCTGTCTCCCTCCTTTTCCCTCCCTCTGTCACCCACTGTCTCCCTCTCTCTCTCTCTCTCTCTCTCTCTCTCTCCCTCTCTCTCCGTCTCCCTCGCTGTCTCTGTCTCTCTGCCTCTGTCTGTCTCAGTCTCTACCTCTATCTGTCTGTCCCTGTCTCTGCCTCTATCTGTCTGTCTGTCCCTGTCTCTGTGTGTCCCTGTATGTCCCTGTCTCCCTCCCTCTGTCTCTCGGTCTATGTCTGTCTCTGCCTCTATCTGTCTGCTCCTGCCTCTGCCATTATCTGTCTCTGTCTGTCCCTGTCTCTGTCTGTCTCTATCTCTGTCTGTCTCTGTCTACCTCCCTCTCTGTCTTCCTCCCGCTCTCTCCCTGTCTCCCTCTCTCTCTCTCTCTCTTTCCCTCTGTCTCCCTCTCTCTGTCTGTTTCCCTCTCTCTGTCTCCCTCCCTCTCTCTCCGTCCCTCTGTCTGTATCCGTCTGTTTCCCTCCCTCGGTCTCCCTCCATCTGTCTCCCTCTCTCTTTCTCCCTCTCTCTCCCTCCCTCTGTCTACCCCGGACTCCCTTCCTCTGTCTGTCTCCCTCCCTCTGTCGCCCTCCTCCCTCTGGATGTCTCCCTCTCTGTCTCCCTCTGTCTCTGTCCCCCTGTCTCCCTCCCTCGGTCTCCCTCCCTCTATCTCCCTCCCTCTGTCTTCCTCCCTCCCCCTCTCTCTCTCCCTCTGTCTCCCTCTCTCTCGGTCTCCCGCCCTCTCCCTCCCTCTGTCACCCTCTGTCTCCCTCTCTCTCTCTCTCTCTGTCTCCCTCT